>NC_134706.1:155363246-155666579 GCF_043290135.1 Rhipicephalus microplus
AAAAAAAAATCCCGATGTTCGTTCGAACACTGCTCAATGATCCAATGCACACAGTACAACTCCCAGCTCGAATGGGTGACCGTTAGCACCAGGACCACTGCACCGCAGTGTTTACATTAGTACGTCTGCAAGAATTCTCGATATGACGTTACAATGAAAAGCCGCGCTAATTCAATAAAATGAAAGAAAAAAGAAACCATTTATTCAATCGAGTGCAACCCGTGGCGTTGAACGCGGCACTCTTCTGACTTCGCTTGTGAGATGGGCTGTCATTTTTTTCTTCTTGTTTGGAAGTGCCCCCTACACAGCCCGCGAACTTCAATGTATAGTAAGTTTACAACACACTCGGATCTCTTGCAGAGGAACCGCACTTATAAGTGTGGTGCAAATCTAAACACAATAAAGCTCAAGTTAGACGCTGTTCTCTGAAGCAATTATTTTTCCTGTAACTTGCTGTTCGAATGGATGGATGCGAAACGTTAATGTAAGTACTGAATTGCACGACTCAATGCGTTCGCGAGCTGCTTCCACGTCGGGACAGTCAGTCTAAGCCCGACCACCAAATCTAGGACCCTTTGGGCAGCCCGCAGTTGATCACCAACATCAGGGCTCTTAATAGCCGATGGCCACTTGTGTTCATTAGACTGCTCCATGCCCCGTAACGAGGAGCGCAATAAATTTTGTTTGTGTGTGCTCGTTAGGCTTGCTTCACTGAGAGCTTCTAACTATGTATCTCCTTATATTTATAATATGGTAGCCACAGTTGACCATTACGCTTTCCTTGACTACTGCCTATCTTTTAAATTAAACTTCATTGAAAGTGTCAAATTTCGAAATTCAATTTTTTAGAGCTCGAAGAAGTGTTTTACTGCTGCGTTTTGGCACCATATATTCGAACATAGGTGGCTGCAACATCACCAAATAATAATAGTTTTGCTGAAGTTTTCGTTTAAAAAAGGAGCAAAAAAAGAAGCCTTTCTGCTGCCACTGGTCTTAAAAAGTTCACCTGGACACTAAAGTAAATATGTAACTATGAGGGGGTCAATGGTTCAAATTGGCGCTATTGCAATTCAAATTGGCGCTATTGGCAGCAATCTCGAAGTTAAATGACAGTTGTGGCGCCACGCGAAGACACTTTCACTGCGCCACGAACGCTGCGAGCCGAACATTACCAGAATAGTTCGGAATTTGTCCTCAAAAATTACAAATAAACTTTGAAGCGTGCTGGCACGTCTCTCGTGCGTAAAAGCGACTGTGTTTGCTTTTCATTGTGTTATTGTTCTTACAAGGAATTTTAGGACCGTACAGAAAACGAGTTCAATAGGTGTGACACCTAATCGATTTCAAATACATGTTTAATGTTTTTGGAATAATTCACGAGAAGTAAGCTAAGAGAGGGAAAGAGAATAATGAGAAAGGCAGGGAGTTAAACGAGGACCTGGCCCTCTACTGGAGAACGGGAGAGGGAGAAAGAAAGTTGTAGAGGAGGTGAGAAAAGTCAGCCGACGCATAACAGCTTCACGTTTGACATCAGGAACGGTGAATCAGACCGGTATAAGAATAGCACTTTCAAAGCAGCCCTAGACCGGCAAGGTTGGATTTTTCAAAAAGCCTAACATTTTAAAACATTTCATTTCAAACAAGTAATCACACGCTTAACAAAGCCCCGCCACGGTAGTCTAGTGGCTAAGGTACTCGGCTGCTGACCCGCAAGTCGCGGGTTCAAATCCCGGCTGCGGCGACTGCATTTCCGATGGAGACGGAAATGTCGTAGGCCCGTGTGCTCAGATTTGGGTGCACGTTAAAGAACCCCAGGAGGTCAAAACTTCCGGAGCTCTCTACTACGGCGTCTTTCATAATCATATGGTGGTTTTGGGACGTTAAACCCCACAAATCAATCAAATCAGGCTTAACAAAGGAACATTCTCATTGTGTTGCCAACAAAAGGCACTACAATTATTCAAAATGAGAAATAAGTGTCAGCCCTAGTAGAGTCGCAACTATACTGGCAATTGTCACAGTGGAAAATTCAGCTAACTCTGCAAATACGTTTTTTGTTTGATTTATGGCAGGCTGTACAAGGAAGCCAACTTTCGGATTAGAGTACCGAATCAAATAGAACGACATTTGATTTGTCGTTCAAAATTTTCCTGTAGTCGTATGTGTCCCCTACAACAATGACACTTTTAGCAGCACCTTATATCGTGAATTTAGGGCATTGTTTAAGTAATTTCACGGGTAACAACAATAATGGTAGTGTATTGCCCTTATAGCAGGTGATATGTGACCCAGCGTTCCCTCTTGAGCATTTACTCGCCCTATAGCTTCAATGCACAGCTGCGTTATTGCGAAAAGCCGGAAAATGCGAGATAACACGTGAGCGCAACACGTTGACGCAGGAGAAAAATGAACTTTGTGGTCAGGCGTGCATAGCAGCGAAATTTACTTAAATCAAAAAGAAGTTTTTTTGTTTTTACCTATAGTTCATATGTTTCAACAGAGATATTGGGAGTGGTTCGAATAGTTATCGAAACGGCGCTACCAGCAAAGTGCAATCTCACGGTGACGCTTGTTTTGTTAATTTCACATCGTTGATATGTAGAAGAAAAGTTTCCTATAGGGCGAATGCTTTACCATCTCTAAGCACAATCGCACCGCCATAGACGTCAGTGTAATGGGCGTTGCGAAGGAAAGGGAGGTTAGAGGCTTGACCCCCTCCCCCACATACTATTTTATTTATTTCTTTTATTTGCAAAATACTGCAGGCCCATTTAAGGGCCCCAGCAGGAGGGGCAAGATCATAACATTGCACACATGAGTAAAACAGCAAGAAAAAAAATAACACACCATATACAAAAGATAAAAAACCTTAGGTCATGGTTAAATACGCTCAAGTGCTTCTACAGAGCCAGTTAACAATTGAGGTAGGGAGTTCCAGTCGTTTATGGTTCGAGGAAAGAACGGGTATTTGAAAATGTTTGTTCTAGCAAAATACGGTGTTAATGAATGAGTTTGCCGATACCGGGTTTTTCTTGTCGTAAGCGGTTTAAGATATAAATCAAGGTTTACTGACAGCTTGCTTTTATTTAAAAGAAAAAAAAATTGAGCCTGTGAATTTTACGACGTTTTTCAAATGTGGGTATACTGTTTTCTTTCATAAGGTTTGTGGGCGAATCAGTTCTTCGGTACTTGGAGTAAATTAAACGGACAGCTTTGCGTCGCATCAGTTCGAGAGCCTCAATGTTTCTTTTTGTGTATGGGTCCCAGACGATTGAGGCATATTCCAATGATGGGCGTATAACAGCCAAATAATTTAGTTTTTTCACAGTAGAAGGAGCATCCTGAAGTTTGTGTCTCAAAAGACCAAGTTAACGGAAAGACGACGCGCAAATATTAGAGATGTGCTTATTCCAGCTGAGGTCGCTGGTTAGAGTGGCACCGAGCTACTTATACTCAACAACCTCAGCTAGTGTCTGGGTACCGAATTTGTACGTAAATGGTAAAATATTTTTTGTTGGTTAGTCGCATAAAGACGGTTTTGTATGTGTTTAACCTCATCTCCTATTGCTCGCACCATGCAAAGATATTTTGGAGGTTAGTGTTTAGCAAGACCTTGTCGTCATAGGAAGTTATTTCATTGAACAGCACATAATCATCAGCAAACAGTCTGATCTGAACATACACACGCACGTGCGAACTACATAAACTCTGCGAACGTTACCTACTGCTAAGACGCTTCTAAAACATTATCGTGCTATTCAGTTATCTTTGCGGTTGATGAAAGAGGCTAAACGTAAAGTAAAAGTGTGAGCAAGTGTCAACAAAAAGCGAAGACGACGGATTGCGATTTGAAACCCGCGCAAACGTCGACGATCGCAGACCTGAGATATTATGGTGGCGCCCCCTAGCAAAAGCACGTGAAATCACTCACTTTATTTCGTGGCCTTCGAAGCTGCGCGCTTGCAAAGGAACATGCCAGTGTCTATTCTCGGAGGATATGTTTATTACGGCGCGAGTCTTGCGGGCCGTAACTGACCTCAATAATAGCTATGAGTATATCCTCAACCTCGTCTAAATAAACGTGACACCTTCTTCGCGCGTAGTTCCTGCGAATGGGCCCCATGGTTTATTTATGTTGGAATGAGTAGTAGCACTGCATCACAGTAATTTCAGCTGTTCTCTAAAAAAAGTGTAAAGGCAAAATAGTATCATCATCTTCATCCTGAGTACACCCACTGCTGGTCAAAGGCCTCTCCCAGCATCCGCCAATCAATCCGGTCTTGTACTTTCCTTTTGACACCTTATACCTGCGAACTTTGTAATGTCATCAGCACACCTCAGTTTCTGTCTCCCCTTTGTGCGTTTGACTTTCTGAGAATACTGTTAGTTCCCCTAATGACCAGCACTTATTCTGCCTACGTGCTACGTGCCCAGGCCATGCCCATTTATTTTTCTTGATTTCAACTATGACATTTTTAACCCTGGTTTTGTTCGCTAACCAACTCTGCTCTGTTCCTCTCTCATAAAGTTACGCCTCTTATTTTCCTTTCCATCGCTCGCTGCTCGTGTCAATTTAAGCTGAGCCCTATTTGTAAGCCGCCAGGTTTCTGCTTCGTAGGTAAGTACTGGTAAGATGCAGCTATTACATACCTTTCACTTGAGAATTAGTGGCAGATCAGCATTCATGATTTCAGAATGCTTGCTGAATGTGATCCACACCATCCTTATTCTGCTAGATTATTCCCTCTCATGGTTCGGCTCCCCAGTTACTACCTGTCTTAAGTAGATATATTCCTTTACAACTTCAAGCCTCCTACCGCAAGGTTCTGTTTTCTGCTAAGACTGTTGCAGATTACATTGGTCTTGTGCATAATCGTTTTAAGACCTAGTTTTGTGCTCTACCTGTTCAGTTCAGTGATATGAGCTGTAATTTGTCCCCTGAGTTACTCATCAAGGCAATGTCATCAGCGAATGACAGGCTTCAAAGATACTCTCTATTAACTGCTATCCCTAACTGCTACCAATCTAAGGTCCTGAAAATATCTGTAAACACGCAGTGAATAGCATTAGAGAGATTATGTCTCCTAGCCTTGTTTCTTTTCGTGTTGGGATTCTGTCGCTTTCTTTATGGTGATATAGGGTGGCTGTCGATGCACTGTAGATTTCTTATACCATGTTTATGTACGGTTCTTCAATTCCCCGATAACGCAGTGCCTGTCTTACTGTTGATGTCGCGATTGAGTCAAACACCTTCGATTAATCTATAAAGGCAGTGTATAGCGGTGGTTGTATTTCGCACATTTCTCTATTACCTGATTGATAGTAAGAATATGGTCTACTGTGGAGTAGCTTGTGCAAACTGCTGCTTCGTCTTTAAGTTGATTCATATTTACTGTTGCCCTAATTCTCTTAGCTATTATTCTTGTGAATAGTTCGTACAAACAAACAGTATGCTTATCGGCATGCATTAATTATGTCCTTGAAACCTCCTTTCTTGCGGATTATGATGATGTTGGCGTTATTCCAAAAATTCAGTACTCTTCCAGTCAAGATACACTTGGTAAATAGGGTGGCCAGTTTTTCTAACACAATTCCTCTGCCATCTTTTAGGAGGTCCGTTTTTACTTTATCTTCACCAGTGGCTTTGCCTCTTCGCATTCCTTCTGGGCTATCCTTACTTCCCCTGTTTTTACAGGTAGAACGTTGAATTTTTATGGAATATTTTAGTTTCTCACAATATCATCCTGGTTGTTTTGGCTTCTGTACCGCTCTCCTTAGAACACCTTTGCCATCTTGGCTATCATATCCATATCGGTTAGGATGTTGCCATCCTTGTTCCTCAGTCCTTGTATTTAACTTTGTACCTATGTACATGTTGCATTCGGAGCTTTCAGGCTTCAGCCGCTCTTCACAGTCTGCTGAATTCTCCCCATGGTATACTTTTTGATGTCGGCTACCTTACGCCTATTGAATAATTTTGAAAGCTCAACTAACTTGATTTTGTTGGTTGCATTTGATTGATTGATTGATATGTGGGGTTTAACGTCCCAAAACCACCATATGATTATGAGAGACGCCGTAGTGGAGGGCTCCGGAAATTTCGACCACCTGGGGTTCTTTAACGTGCACCCAAATCTGAGTACATGGGCCTTCAACATTTCCACCTGCATCGGAAATGCAGCCGCCGCAGCCGGGATACGAAGGTTGCATTTAGGGCTATTATGGTTTGTCGTCTGTTAATAAGATTTTTTGTCTCCTACGATAGTTCGCCGTTTTCCTGTTTTCTGACTGTACGTCGTTGCACACACTTTCATAACACTAGTAAGATTACCTTTCATTGTGTCAACGCTCACGTCAGTTACCTCGTATAGTGCCTCAAATATATTCTGAAGCGAAATTTTGAATTTCTGTGCTTTCGCTCTCACCGCTTCTTCATTAATTCGCTTTTTGCGTATCAGTTTTTTTTCTTAGTCTTTTTGAATTGGTGTAAATGTGAGTTCTTATCATTCTATGGTCACTGCATCGGAACTTGCCAACTACTTTACATCCTGTACAATGCCTGGGTGTCCACACAGAATGAAGCCTAATGCATTTTTTTACTTTTGTCATTAGGACTTCGTGACGTCCAATTACGGTTAATGCATTTCCTGAAGAAGGCACTGAAGATCCATAATATATTGCATTCTGCAAACTCTACCTCTAGAGCTGATGCCATATCCCCCACTGCATGGTTTCTTACCTACTTTGGCATTATATACGCCGAACAGAAAAGTATACTGTGACTCTACTTTGTTAGTGGCTTCTTGTACGTCTTCATGGAAGCGTTGAACCAAAAGATTATCATGCCTCGATGTAGGCGTGTAGGCTTGTACTACACTACCACCTTCATTTTGTAGGTTTTGTTAAACATATGTATGATTCCTGCCTTCCTCTCACTGACGCTTTAGTAGTCCTCTGTGTTGCCGGCGATATTCTTGTGTATAAGAACCCCCCCCCCCCCCTGTTTCTTTTCTGTCAACTAATCCATGGCAGCATAGGACGTTTGCGTTTTTCAGCACGGTATAAGCCTCGCGTGTCCTCCTAACTTCGCTGAGCCCTATTACAATTCATTTACCCCCTCTGATTCCTCGAAGCCACATCTAGAGTAGCCTCACTAGATAGCTTTTAAGCGTTGAAGGCAGTTCAGTTCCGATTCCACTGGAGGCCTGTTGGGACCTAGAGTTTCTTAGCACTCTCCACTGCGTCGCAGGTCTGACTACCGGCTTTTACAGTTGCTTCGCAGCCACTCGGGACTGAGGGCCAAAAGTTATTTCCTGTAGTCATTGGAGGTGGTGGCAAGGTACTGCACCAGGGTGGGCAATCCTGCTCAGGTGAAGAAGTGCATTAGCCGCACCTCGTCACCAGAGGCCGTACTCCAGAACTCTTCTCTTTTCTTTCATCAACGTTGGTAACTATTTGTAGAATTGGGAATGGTCCGGCATTTGCGTTCGAATCGATTTTTTTCCATTTCATGCTAGGTTGTTGCACTATCGCTATGTAAGATTGATTGATATGTGGGGTTTAACGTTCTAAAACCACCATATGATTATGCGAGATGCCGTAGTGGAGCCTTGATTATGCGAGATGCCGTAGTGGAGCCTCCGGAAAGTTCGACCACCTGGGGTTCTTTACCGTGCACCGAAATCTGAGCACACGGGCCTACATTTCCGCCTCCATCAGAAATGCAGCCGCCGCAGCCGGGATTTGAACCCACGACCTGCGGGTCAGCATCCGAGTGCCTTAGCCACTAGACCACCACGTCGGGGCCATCACTAATTAAGGGGTTCTGTTGCACATTCTTTGCTCTGTAGAATACCCCCTCACTGCTTATCAGTTCTCAACGTCACCTCACTCGTACCTCGCCTGGCCTTCGTTTCTTAACTGTTCGAGAGTACATTTTTCCTTAAAAATCACAGCATATCCAAAGAGTGAATGATGATGAGTGGGGCGAAGCATCCGTCAGCCCGTCCGTGCTTCAGCCCGTTTGCGCGACCATCCGTGCGTCCATCCATGCGTTTGCCTGTCTGTCCATGAGTCTGTCCATCGATCTGTCAGTCTGCCTCTCTGTCTGTTCGTGCGTCCATCTGTCCGTGCGTCCGCGCGTCTATTCATCTGTCCATCCGTCCGTTCGTTAGGCTGTCTGTCCCTCCGTTCGTGCGTCCATCTAGTGAACACTCCAAGTACCACCAGCTCCCATCTCGCATTTCCTGTGGCGCATGCCCACTCTATAGCGGCTATGTGCCATCGGTGGCTACGTACTACTACATACATAAAAGGGGTGGACAGACCAACGCCTTAAGAAGCTTCGCCCCTAAAAAAAAAACACCCCGGTGTGGTTTGGAACTTTTCATCTTGCGAGCTCATGGCGGCTTTGTGCCCTAGATGACCCTCTTTTTCACGTATTTATTCTCTGGTAACTCCTCACTGCCGCATTTATTCTCTGCTAACTTCTTCCTAACTTTTCCCTGCCCAGTTTTGGCATGGTTACCTTGAAAGCGTCCGCAATGTCGTAGTTTTGCTTATGTCGAGTCGTCGCACTCCTACTTTGACGTTACCTGTCAACTGAGAAGTTGCGCGCACCTGTTTTTCGAACTAATAGGCGACCTCTAAGTGATTATTACGCTGAGCGTATAATTCTCAGGTGGTTGGAGTGCAAAAAAATTAAACTTTAAAGGTTTCTAAATGCTAAAGAAGAGACAGACACTGCCTTTAAAACTGTATGCTATTTTGTTGGCATTTTGAAGTAGTAAAGAAACTCTGGTGAATAAATGCAGAAGCAGACAGCGGCCCTAAGTCGGAAGTCAGATGTATGTACTAGGAACTACATGCACAGCTAGTCTAAAGACGTGGAATAGTGGATGAACAGGTAAAAAGTGAAAGAACAAATTATTTCTATTTCTAGAGAGGGGCGAAAGGCAACAAACAGCGCAAAAATAATGACTTGTCTGCGTCACTCACCACGATGCGTCAGATTCAATTGCTAGACCCGACAACTCTGGGCCCCAAACTTATAAACTACGATAATTCCACGAGACACAATTAAAAAAAGACAGTGGTAGTTTATAGGTGTTCTGATGGTATGTGCTTTTTCATCCTGTTATTTCTCTCGAGTATCTACATAATATATCCCCTGCAGTTTCTGTGACTTAAATTGATGTCATTGCTTTCAAGAAGTGTAGTTGATTTCGAAGTAAATATTGTTTAATTCCAACTTGAATTTATCGCATGGACGGTATTACTTTAGTAAAGCCCTACGAGATGTCACTCTATCTCGGAATACTGTAATGTGTCTCGATGTGCTTCCACGGAACAGGGTAGAGACACTGCTTTTGGGGCGTCATACTGGTTCTACCGTTCACGTTCAGTCGCATTGCCTGGGATGCAAAGAGAGGGATTGGTTTCAGTGAAATGCGTGGTAATTTGGCGCAGTCTATCTCTTTTTGCTGTAAGGCTGGCACATATAAATGTCTAATATTATATATATATATATATATATATATATATATATATATATATATATATATATATATATATATATATATATATATTGTAAAGCAACGTTTTGGCTGCAAGACAAAGACACTTCTTTTACTTGCCGAGCCTCTGCCCCACAACACATGTCAGGCTAACGATGATGAGTATGTACATATGATGAAATGACGCGCATGAATAATGCTCACACTTATCCCCCCCCCCAATGCTTGAGCGGCCAGCCCGGACGCGTCTTAGACAGAAACGGAACGTCAAACGAATGGCTTCAGACGCGATATGTGGACAATCTCCGAACCACGACAGCGACGATCCGAAGAAAGGTCGCTCGGAGTGACACGGTAGTTCACCGGTGACGTTTTTTCATTGATTGTATAGGGTCCAATGAAGCGTGGCTGAAATTTATCGCACAATCCTGGAGTACGAATGGGCGTCCAAAGCAACACTTCATCCCCAGGACTGAAGGAGACGTCGCGATGAGTGCTGTCGTAGCGCTGCTTGCGATCTTGCTGATTGGCTTCTGTATTAAGGCGAGCCCGTTGCCGACATTCCTCGAGCCTAGTGATGAACTGCTCTGATACGGTTGCCGAGGTGTCAGTTGGAACATTTAAGAAAGAGATGGCGATGATGAATGTCGGTGAACGGCAGTACACGAGGTAGAAAGGCGAGTAGCCAGTAGTTCTTTGAACAGTGGTGTTATGGGCAAACGTCACAAAAGGCAAAATCGTATCCCAGTTGTCGTGGTTTGGTGCTATGTACATCGATAGCATGTCTGTTAGTGTCCGATGAAATCTCTCTGTCAGCCCATTAGTTTGGGAGTGGTAGGCTGACGTCGTCTTATGTACTGTACCACAGGTTGTGAGCAGGGTTTCGATTATGGTGGACAGAAACATTTTGCCGCGATAACTCAGGAGGACGTGAGGTGCACCCTGGCGAAATACAATG
This sequence comes from Rhipicephalus microplus, assembly GCF_043290135.1. Taxonomy (NCBI): domain Eukaryota; kingdom Metazoa; phylum Arthropoda; class Arachnida; order Ixodida; family Ixodidae; genus Rhipicephalus; species Rhipicephalus microplus. The sequence continues at coordinate 155,373,720 of NC_134706.1, forward strand.
GCGTTGAGAAAGAAGTCTGCGACATCTGAAGCAGAACTTGTGCGTAGTGCAGCAGTCTCTGCGTACCACTTCTGGTGAACGACAGCAGTCACAATCCAACGATTACCTGCTGGTGTGATGGGGAGAGGTCCCAGTAGGTCTTTGCCAACGATGATGAAAGGAGTCTCGGGACACGGGATGGGTTGCAGAAGGCGGGCAGGAGACGAAGTTTGCCGCTTTCGTCGTTGACAAGGGTGGCAATATGCAACGTACTTGGCCACAAAGGTAGAGATGCCCGGCCAAAAGAAACGGTTTCTGATGCGGCTTTGTGTTTTGAGAAATCCCAAGTGGCCTTCACCTGGGTCGTCGTGAAAGGCTTCGAGGACTTGATGACGTAGAGAACGCGGAAGTACTGGAACCCAGCGGTGCCCATCAGTAGTGTAAACGTAACGATGGAGCACATTGATATCGAGCCTAAATTGCCATAGTTGTCGGTGCAATCTATCATTAGGAGTAGGTGATATGCCATTCAGACGTTAGATAATGCAATTGCAATATGGATCATCACGCTGGCGTGTGGCGAACTCGGTGCAGTGATTTGAAGCCGGCATGTCGATAACCGCAAGTTGTGATAATGTGAGGGGTGACGCAGAGTTTTGCCCACCAGACGAGCAATCACCTGACGTACTCGATGATGACAATGGAAGGGGACAGCGACAGAGAGCATCTGCATCTTGGTGTTTTTTGCCAGACTTATAAATGACGTCACAATCGTACTCTTGTAGGCGGAGCACCCAAAGATCGAGGCGACCAGACAAGTTTTTAAGTAACGATAGCCAGCACAAGGCGTGATGGTCTGTAATCACTGTGAAGTGGCGTCCGTAAAGATACGGTCGAAATTTTTGTACGGCCCAAACGACAGCAAGGCACTCCTGCTCAGTTATGGAGTAGTTCTGTTCAGCAGCCGTAAGAACACGACTAGCATACGCAATAACTCTTTCCCGTAAAGTGGCATCGCGCTGTAGAAGAACTGCACCAATGCCATGGCCACTCGCGTCGGTGTGGAGACATGTAGGTGCGTTCTCGTCGAAATGGCACAGAACAGGGTCGGATGTCAGAGCATGCTTTAGGGCTTGAAAGGCACGCTCGCAGTCGTCGATCCAAGCGAAAGTTGATCCGTATGTCAGCAGCTTATGCAGTGGCGACGCGATGGTAGCAAAATGGCTGATGAAGCGACGGAAGTAGGACGCGAGGCCCAGGAAACTTCGTAGGTGTTTCTGATTTTCTGGCCGAGGGAAGCGTATCACGGCAGCAAGCTTGTCAGGATCCGGGCGAACGCCATCTTTGCTGACCAGGCGGCCCAACACCTTGATGTTCTTGTTGGCGAAATGGCATTTTTTTGTGTTTAGCTGAAGTCCAGCATTAGAAGTACACGTCAAAACTTCGTCTAAACGATCAAGGTGCTAACGAAAAGAAGTGAAGAAAATGACGATGTCATCTAGTTAACAAAGACATGTTTTCCATTTTAGGGCGCGTAGAACTGTGTCAATCATGCGTTAAAACGTGGAAGAAGCATTACATAAACCGAATGGCATCACATTGAATTCATACAGCCCGTCTGGTGTTGCAAATGCAGTTTTTTCTTTGTCCGCTTCGTGCATAGGTATTTGCAAATAACCAGACCGTAAATCCAGGCTGGAGAAAAATTCAGCTCCTTACAGACAGTCAAGTGCGTCGTCGACTCGTGGGATCGGGTACACGTCTTTTCGCGTGATCTTATTAAGTGCTCGATAATCGACGCAGAATCGCACCGAACCGTCCTTCTTTCAGACTAGCACTACAGGGGATGACCACGAGCTGGACGAAGGCCGGATAACATCTCGTTTGAGTATATCAGCAACGTTGTTCTCGATGATTTTCCGCTCTGCGGATGACACTCGATAAGGGCGGCGGTGTACAATTGTATTGCCTTCCGTTTCAATTCGATGTACGGCGACAGAAGTGCGACCCAAAAGCTTGCAATTTACATCAAATGAAGCACTATGTTTTTGAAGGATACCCAAAGGTTCTTGCTTTTGCACTGACGTGAGATCGGGATTTATTGTGGCTGTTATAGCAGCCGTCGTAGCATCGTCATCAGTACTCGTAGAGAAAGATGGTGCGTCTGCGTGAAGGGGCACCAGAGAAAGTGGTTCGGTGTCTGTGAAGCAAACCACACTGGTGCCCTGGGGCAGTGCAACAGGCAAAGAAGTAGGGTTAACTGCCGTAACTTATGCTCTGCCATCATGAAAGCGCACCAGGCTAGGAGCGATGGTAAGCCCACCAGAAATGTAGCGTCCACACGGTGCTAGAAACACATCACCAGTACTGATCTTATCTAATGTCAGGGTCAGAATATGCTCATTGCCTGGAGGAATAAAACAGTCATCAGCGGTTACGAAGCGCTGGCTATGAGCATCTTTATCGGACGTAAGTGCAGTATCTGACATACGAATGATCCTCTGACGGCAAGATAGCACGGCTGAAGCTGAGGAGAGAAAGTCCCATCTTAAAATGAGCGCATTAGTACACGATGACAGAACGAGGAACTGTATATGGTGAAGGATGCCCTCAATAGAAACTCACTCGTGCTGTGAAACACCAGAAGGCTGAACGAAAATCGCATTAGCACAGCGAAGGGGAGGGCCATCATACGGTGTCTTCACTTTGCGCCAACGAGAACACAAGTCCACACTAATAAATGAGAGCGATGCACCTGTGTCCACCAAGGCTTCAACCCATATACCCTCAACACACACTGAAAGTACATTTGAAGGGCATTCCGGAGGAGTTCGATGCAGTCCGCCCAATACAGCTTTCCCTCCTGTAGCTGCACTGTTTAGTTTTCCTGGCGGTGATTAGACGCCGTGGTAGCCGGACGAAGTGGTGACAAAGAACGGCGCATAGGTGACGGGGAACGACGGCGTGAGGAGCGGACTGTACTGGCTGAGTCAAAGTGCTGTGGAGATGGTAAGCGGTGTTGGTACAGTTGATATGGGTGGCGATGTTGTGGAGCAGGGGCATTGATTTGATTGATTTGTGGGGTTTAACGTCCCAAAACCACCATTTGATTATGAGAGGCGCCATAGTGGAGGGCTCCGGAAATTTTGACCACCTGGGGTTCTTTAACGTGCACCCAAATCTGAGTACACGGGCCTACAACATTTCCGCCTCCATCGGAAATGCAGCCGCCGCAGCCGGGACTTGAACCCGCGACCTGCGGGTCAGCAGCCGGTGGAGCAGTGGCGAACTCATCGCTCTCGAAGTCACCATAGCCCCGCCTTTCGTCTCGTTGACGTCGACGACAGAACCGTGAGATGTGGCCACGTATTCCGCAATAATAGCAAATCGGTCGAGCTGGACGCCAGGCATGGAAAGAAGGAGGCGGTGCCCTTGGGCCAGGGGATTCAGTGAGGGCTGCGTAGTTGACACATACTGCGGTGATTGCTGAGAATGTGACGCTGCAACTACCTGAGCGTATGTCGGTTTTGGAGTGGTATGCGAGCTCGGGGCTTGCTCACACGTCATGGATGCCAGCTCCTCCCTGACGATGTTGCGGAGGCTGCCTGCAGAAGGCGTTATGCGGAGCTCATAAGACGACGAGGTGGCCTGGAGTTGCAGCTTCTCGCGGATCATGGACCGTATCAACGACCGGAGCTCATTGTCATGCGTTGGCCTGAGATCTCCTGTGTCAGGCTGTAAACGTATCAGTTGAAGGTCATCGAGTCGCTGACACGTACTGATGATATCCGCGACTATGGTGGGGTTCTTTGCCGCTAAAGCGTTAAATGCGACGGCGCCTATGCCCTTGAGGAGGTGGCGAACGCGGTCATGTTCCGCCATCGAGCTGTCGATGCGACGGCATAGGGCGAGGACATCCTCAATGTACGAGGTATAAGACTCGCCGGATTGCTGAACACGTTCAGCATGCTTCCGTTTGGCTATGTCTGCACGGACAGAAGGGTTGGCAAATATCTGATGGAGCTGCTGCTTAAAGGTAGGCCAGTCCGGGAAATCCAGTTGATGGTTGAGAAACCATGTCTTAGCGACCCCCGTCAGATAGAACGGTACGCGGGACAGCTTCACAGAATCCTGCCAATAGTTAAGCGCACTCACACGGTCGTACTCATCCCACCAGTCTTCAACGTCTTCACCGCGAAGGCCGGCGAACAGAGGAAGGTCTTTTGAGGGGCGGTGACAGTCCATGAGGGCATGCCCAGGGGTGTAGGCGGGGTGGATGAAGCCGTGTTGTTGTGCTCGTCTTGCGACACGACCGTGGGCTGCGCAGACGGCGACCCGACCGGAGCTCCAGGGATGGTTGGTAGTCGAAGATAACGAAAAAGCGCTGCAGAGAGAGGACCAGGGGACCGGAAAGCACTCTCCACCACTTGTAAGGCAACGGTTTGGCTGCAAGACACTTCTTTTACTTGCCGAGCCTCTGCCCCACAACACATGTCAGGCTGATGATGATGAGTATGTACATATGATAAAATGACGCGCATGAATATTGCTCACAGTATATATATATATATATATATATATATATATATATATATATATACATATATATATATATATATATGTATATATATATATATATATATATATATAGTTAAGTAGATCCTCTGTGAGTGGCCACAACGTGGTTTATTTCGACGTTTCGGCCTAGAGTATGGCCTTCATCATGATGAAAGGCAGACTCTAGGCCGAAACGTATATCCTCCGTGAGCGGTCACAACATGGTTTATTTCGACGTTTCAGCCTATAATCTGGCCTTCATCATGATGAAGGCCAGACTATAGGCCGAAGCGTCTAAGTAAACCAAGTTCTGATGGCTCACGGAGGATCTACTTGACTACTTGCAACGCTACGGCCACTCAACCACCATTAAAGAGCGCCGGATATATATCAGGCACTTGTTAATGCGCTCGCAGCCTTTGATAGTGAAATAGAGTTATTTACAGCGTACGTATTATTCTGTCTGTCCATCGCCTCCTCTATTTTATCAATGCCAGCCAGATGTACCCAATCCAGCCGTTCACCACCCGCTCCCATCCTCCTTCCTGCTCTCAGCCTTGAATGCTTTGCAGTCATGGAAAAGAGAACCCATTATGTAGCGCCTCACAACGGTAATCATACGAAGTAATTTTTTTCTCAGTTGTGCACAGATCCGTTAGGCGGCTTCTTGCATTCTTCATTTAAATAATATTGGCTGTCACGCTGACACTGTAAAATTACTGTGTTTTCAGACAGCATGTCGCCGTTCGTGGCGCTATGCGGGCTAGTACTAGTAGTATAAATAGTAGTATAACTATTTATAGACTAGTAGTATAAATGGCTAGTACAAAGTGAGCCGTCCGCAAGCGAACGTGCATAGGCCCTCCTCTTTCGTTCACCTTGAGGCGCGGCTTCCTGAAAATCAAGGACCTGGCAAGCTTCTTACTTGAATTCAAACTCGCTTAATAAAAGTAGGAAGCTCATCAAAACAAACTGTGGGTGCGATGTGAAAAACGTTTCAGGTAATTTGGCGTACTGTAACTGTCAATTCAAGTGCAAGCGAGCTTCGCATGGCATCGAATTAGAGGCAGGCACTCCGACGTTCGTTCTGTAACGCCTAAATGCGTTAAACTTGGGCATACACATGATACCAAAGCGATGAAGTGATAAACGAGCAATCTATCTTACGATCAGTGGTACGAACTACACTTAATTCAGCACAAATAGCACTGACGGTTTTCGTCGTTGCAGTTGGATTCTCCTTCAATGTCCCACTTTCTCTGTGTTGAACGGTTTTATCACGAACGCTAGAATGTCCTGTTCACGGTTGACATCTGTTTGTATGTACTGCAAACAGGTACGCATGCATGTCCTTTTTCTCGGTGTAAAACAAAATGTAAAACCGAGGCCTCCAAGATAGCTCCGGCAAAAGCGGAGGCCAACGGCAAAAAAAAAAAAAATATTGTGATACCGATCATTTTGCGATTTACCTGTATTACGTGCTTCTTCGCGTTTCATAGATAAAGCCGGAACTTAGATCCTTGAAAGGCCTCAGGCGTAATGCTGTGGAGCTACAGGTTATTGGCAGTCGCAGCGCGTGCGATGTTTACGGGCACCTGTTTTCTGCTTGCTGCATGGTGCGCACCATGGTCAGAGGCACTGTTAAGCTTCATAATCAAAGTTACTACGGTTTCTTTTGGTATCAAAGCTACTCAAAACAGTAACAGAGAGACGTACATTATCACATTTTTCACGCGAACGGCTGTAGACAGCGCGACTGATTCACTTACCCAACACAACCGCTCATGTTCAATGCTCTCGCTGTTCTGCTTCGTGAAAGCTGCGGAAAACAGTAAAATGAAGTTCTTAACGTCCGTAGCAATGCATAACGCAACTGTAGCGTCAGCTGGATTTTTTTGTGTAGTGCGCGGAGCTGTTGCATCTGCTCTTGTTTTCGCCGTTGTTCGCGCGAGTGAACCAGCAAGCCCTTCACGGCGGTTCGGCGACGCACCTGACTAGCGAAGAATAACTCGTCGCTCTCTTTCGAAAAGCTAATTGCTCAAATACACCTAATATTTAGCTCAATTACTATTTTTCACGATGTAGTTGCACCTGGTTGCGCTGAAAACTGTGCAAGGGATTTGGGCTTTGCACTACTGAAAACTGCGTTGATAAGTGGCGCTGCCTGTCCGCAAAGCTCCGGAGTCGAACGTCTATACTAGAAGAAAACAGGAACTGTGTTACTCTCTCCAGAGTTTTTTAGCTCCGTCGGGGAGTAGGGCTTAGTTGGCCGCGGAAATTACTCTTTCCTTCAAAGCAAAGTAAAAGAGACTAACGCGTCGATGAACCATAAATGGGGTCTGGCACTCCGTGCTCGCTGCGGAGTGCAGTCTACCGCTTGAATATTACCACCGACGCCGCAAAGCAATATAACTTTCTCGTAACCTTCCACCCCTGAGCGTACACGCCTCAGATATAAGTTCAATGCGTATTGTTGTCAGAATAACTTTCAGTGCTAACAAAAGCATGTTTTTTTATCATGAACGTTTCGTTTTCGAAGCGCCAAAAGCAACACCTTCGAAGCTAGAACCAGTGGTACCTTCTGACGCATCGCCAATTGTTTGTTTACAGCACAAATTGCTAGCAGAGTAAGGTAGAGCCAGTACACATTAGGTAAAATATAGGTAGAAAAAAGAAAGAACTCAGTAGCGTGATTTGAACTTGCGAGCTACTCATAAGGATGTGGGTACTATACTACCACGTCACCTCGTGCCATGCTCACTGCGTGTAAAAAAAACTGTGAAAAGAAAACACGCCGTCCCGTTTGACGGCTCGGAGTTGGAACACGCACACGATTTTTGTTTCTAACTGAATCTTGCGTCTTCATAATATGGAAGCTACTCGCCTTCACGCCTGACATGTGACATATGCCAAGAGACCGAGTTTCTTTGAAAATTCACAACACACAAAAGAAACCGTACAAGAATTACTGTCAACCGGGGGCAGGGTATGAGCTTTTTACTTCTCAGTGCAACAGCCATTTCTCGCTTTTTTTGCTAGTTGACGTGCACAGAAACTATATATCGACTGCAATGCGCGTGGTTTACTGAAAAAGGTTCTTTTCTTGCGCAAACGACGATATTCTGTAGCGCAGTGGCCTTGTCAGAGTGTACTGATCTGCGTCTGTAATCTTATAGCTGGAACTACATAGCCGATTGCTTAAACCCTCACTCCATGGGCACGAAAGTGTCTAATCGTGTTACTTTATGAACGTGCACCAAACGACAAGCCTTTGCTTCCACGTATGAATAAGCGAAGTGCTTAGGAGTGCACCCGGTGGCTTTTTGGTGGCGGCCGGTGAGCGCTGTGCCGCAGGCAAAGCGCGTCGCATCGTTGCTCATCGCTCTTTGTGCGGGCACCGTACACACAAAACAATGGTTCGTTCAAGTTAACCGATGACAAGGCTCGACTGTACAGTGATTTTTTACTCCTCGGCATAGCATATTATTAAACTCACAAGCGCCGATCCCAAGTATGATGGACTCGGCTGGTAAGCTGGGCCTACAGTCACTGGGTGTTGCACTTGTACAGGTCACATTTCTAATTGGACCAATGTCAGCGCATGTGGCTGGTGAAGGTTCGAATTCGAGCATTCCGCAAGCCTCTCATTGTTGCATTAAAGTTAGCAGAGGTAGGGAAAACTTTAAGAATAGCCAAAGATGTGTTTGAGTTGTGGCTTCGCCAAGTGGCGTTATTTTTTCTGGCGTTTTATATAGCACAAACCGCAGCAACGAATGTCGTATGGGACGCCAAATCGTAACGTTCGAATATTGTTTCTCGGCCAGCACTGCTGAAAGATTGTCCCAACTGTCTTAGGAAACGCCAAGCTACAACCCCCACGCTTGGCGTAGGTAGCTTAACCGCATTTAGCGGATATGACAGAGTGTAAGCTGATCGTTGGAATTTAGTAACGAAAATAACGTTTAAAGTCATCTAGTTCGACAGTAAATGGTCAACCTGCCTACAGAGTGCCTAACAATTACCCGTTACCTCAACACGATAGATGCATATTTGCTCTTCAAAAAGCGTAATAGAGAGAATGCACTACCCACACTAGAATGGGGTAAACATCATGATTACAGTTACCGGTTGCGATATGACTGGTTGTTCATAGCGCGAGAAGTACGAAAAGTGTAAAATAAGTCATCTAGATCCAGTGTGCCTCAAACAACTTGAGGCACTTTTTCGTATAAAAGAATTCTAGTTTCTACGTAACGAATCTGTTCGTTGTATACCTGCGTATGTACTGTTTATGCACTGTATTAATTTTGTAGCATGTGCAAAAATAAGTAATTAAATATAGCGCGAACTGTACATTTTTAGCGTTGCTGTTTGCTGTGTTGTGTACCATTATAAAGTGTAAAGTTATAATTATATTATATTATATAATATATTAGATTATAATATATTATAATATATAATATATAAATTATATTACAAATTATAATTCTGTTATATTATAAATTATAAAGTGTAAAGCTTGAAGCACTCCATGCAGTTCACTATACTTAGAAAAGGATCGACATATTTTTTGAGACGTCTGTCCTATCTCAGCAGGAGCAATTCTATTCTTGGAGGGAGTTGACGCACTCTAGTTGAACCAGATTGTAAAACTGTGGGAGAGTAGCAAACCTCCCGCAAAGAGTTTGTGAATGATATTTCAGAAGCGTGACTGTACTCTGGTGAGGGAACTTGTTCACTCTCGTTCAGCCAGAGTACCAGCACTCTGTCGAGAGAGTGTGCTTACTTTGTGCGGCAGAGAGTTCTTAGCAATCCTGAAAAGAGCGTGAAATATGAGACAAGTCTTTCCTACAGCGAAAATAGTGGTCAGCGCTCTCTTGGGGCTGTGAGCCTACCCTTCATATCGCGCCGCACCGCTACCACTCCCTGTACTAAGGCGGACCGACGGCTCCCGTTAAGAAGCGCTCGTTTGCACTGGCTTTGAAATAAATAAGTGAGGCACTGGTCTATCCTATTGGCTGCGTAGGTCCAAGCGCTGTCGCGACCGATTGGTCAAGTTGACGAGTACCGAAATTGAAATGGCGTGACAAGAACATATGAAAAACACCATCCATGGCTCAATACAAAGAAACTGTGATATGCCGGTAATGTACTCTATGACAAACCTCACATAGCAGCCAAGCTGCTACAATGGCCATTTGGCAAACTTCATGTATACCGAAATTGACATGATGGTGATGCCTTGAAGGGTTTAATTTCACCATATGTTTAGGAGAGGGGCCGTAGTGGAGAGCTCCGGGAATCGCGTCCACCTGGGGTTTATGACGTGCACCCATATAGGAGCATATTGGCCAACAGTATTTGCGCCTCCATCAAAAATGCAGCCGCCACAGACGGGACTCAATCCCGCGACGTGCGGACCAAAGAATAAGTGCACGAGCAAAACTCACATCACTGATCATATCACAAAAACCTTTTCAGGCATGTCGTACAGGCCATGAGATACATGACCAAGGCATGGAACTCTTACGACCGATTTATTAGGTTATTGTGTACGAAAGCTGACACCGTTAACATGAGAAACTGCTCATAACACGAAAGTCGTGTTATGCATGTCATGTGCCCCAAGAAAATTGATACTGTCATAACGTTTTTCCGGGAATTTTAGCAATTCTGTGTGTACCAAAATTGACAGAGCATCGTAACAGCATAAGATGAAAAAATATTGAATATGACGCCAAAAGAATGCCGGGCACATCATATATGCCAAGATATATATGACCTGGTCCCGAAGCTCCGATGGCCTGTTTTATTACTTGTTCAGTACCAAAACTTACATGGCATGGAAAGGATTATGAATACCATAAATAGCTAATCTTAATATGAAAGGCATGTCTTGCATGTCATCCAAGCCATGATCGGGATTATTCTAGGCTAAAATAACCAGGCCTAACCCCCATTGTCCTATTGTTCCATACCTGGTCATGCAAATAGCTAGGCAATTTCAACCTGCTGATATCAGGCTTGCTCAAGATTACCATATATATATATATATATATATATATATATATATATATATATATGTATATATATATTACAAAAACTAGAAGCATTAAAAATAAAGTGACCACCAACAGGATTCAAATTCGCCACCTTCTGATTCACAACCGAGTACTCTACCCCCATACGCAACGCTTAAGTCCTTTTCTTTATTGACACACTTTCCCATCGTAGCACCTGCAGCTTCAGCATGCGGCTCCTGTTTTCAAATTTTCATTCTGACCAGAGATTCTGACAGTGTCGACACTTGTCAATATTCTTATACGATAAACACTTCCCATAGTTTTCTTAGACAGTTGGCAAAGTATGAATTCACTGATCTAATATTTACATCGAAGTTCCAAACAGTTATACGATTTTTGTAGATGCTATGACGCCCGAGCAGAAAGACTGTGTCATAAGGTATATTACGTTGACGTGCAGTTACATAGTGAATTTAGATTGACCTGCAGTTACAAACCGAATTATCGAGTTACAAACAAGTTACAAGCCGAAACGGCACTTTTCGAGTTCAGAAGCACGTTTTCAATAGATTCAGGTTTCATAAAATGCAGATTAGTACCTCATGGTAGATAATCACCTTTATACTCTTGCCACGTCTTAACATTCAAGGTATTAGTATTGAGCTTCAAAAAGATTGTTTTCGCACTTCCTGTCATCAGCATTTGTTTCACACAACTTAGGAAGTCCTTCATGGGTCCTCCTCTGTACAATATCCGGTACAAAGGTTCTGGGAACACATTGCCTATCAAATCGAAGTTTAAACGCTTGCTTGTTATTGTACCCAAATATTATTTAGAAAATTGGTAGTATGAAAATTTGTGTGCCATCACAACTTCACACAACAAAGTTGGGCAAGAAATAACCTAATCATATTTGAATAACTGCTCTTGAAAAAGGATTTATCATGTCACTCAAGAACAAAAATTCAGAGACGAGTTGTTCTAAATATAAACTCGGCAGTTTAATACATTTCTGACTCAACCTTCAAAACAAATTGTTTCTGCTTGTCCTTTCATACTCTAACTGCCTCCCGAAAACCAAAATTACTCTATGTAACTTGCCAAAGTTCATTCTTGAGCAGCTGATAACTTGCATAGAATAGACCAACTCATTCGCCATGAAGATTCTGGAAATCGCTGTGCGTGTGAAAATTTAGAGTTCCCTACCTGCCCATTTATAAGCTTCCAATGGCGATTCTTGTATCTTGCCATTACATAATTCTCTGGTGTGTCAGCGTGAGGCCAGCGGTGCACCAAGGTGAATCCTGCATGTGTGTCTGTCCACTTCATGTGCATGCTTTCAAACACTCGCGGCATTGTCTACCACTGACCATGCCATATACCAGTGTACTTACTGAGGTTTACAATGCTGCCTCTCATGTCAGAAAACACATATTGATTTTCATGTAAGCTTTAGCGCTCTCCTTTCCAGACCAGAAAATAACATCATCAGCGTAAGCCAATAAGCGCACTTGACAACCTTCCAGGCTGAAGCCACATACATCTGGACTGTCAATAATCTCTTTGCACAACACCTCTATACACATTGCAAACAAAAAAAGGTGACAGTGCACAACCTTGACGCACAGATAAGCGCAATTCAGTTCTTTCTGTCAACTCATGATTGATAATGAGGTTAGTCATACCGTTGTCGTATGCCATTTTAACACCTTCCCTTATTGCCCTGCCGCGGTGGTCTAGTGGCTAAGGTACTCGGCTGCTGACCCGCAGGTCGCGGGTTCCAATCCCGGCTGCGGCGGCTGCATTTCCGATGGAGGCGGAAATGTTGTAGGCCCGTGTACTCAGATTTGGGTGCACGTTAAAGAACCCCAGGTGGTCGAAATTTCCGGAGTCCTCCACTACGACGTCTCTCATAATCATATGGTGGTTTTGGGACGTTAAGCCCCACATATCAATCAATCAACCACCTTCCCCTATTATTGCGCCAACTGCAACATGTTTAAGAATTGAAAGTAAGAGATCATGACATACTCTGTCGACGGTCTCTTTTAGGTAAATTTTCATCATACCGACTATCCTAAAATCAGTGTCACGCGTCTGAAGTATACTGTAGGCCACGTGGACATTTGTAAATATCGACTTTCCTTTTATTTGGATAATTTATTTTATTTTATTATTTATGTATTTATTTATTGTGCCCTCAAAACCTTTCGGTATTACAGAGGAGAGTAGGTTACAGGGGGAAAAGAGACAGCCGTACTAACTAAAGAACACAATTCATAATGAGAACAGTGTTCGCTAATCATACAATGTTAGCTAAGTATGACGATTATCGCATGCAAAGAGAACATAATTACAGGTCAAAGCAGACCTACTATATCACTGATAACATTCTGTAGTCTTCTCGCTAATACCTTCATTATTATTTTATCATCTACATTTGTCTGCGTAATTGGCCTAAAGCCTGACATTTTGTTAAGCTTATTCTTATCGTCACTCTTTCGTATCAAGACTGCATAATCACTTTTGAAAGACGGTGGGAGGCGTCCTGCTTGATACTCCTCCTTAAACATCCGTTAGAGTACCATGGATATCTGTGGACAGAAAACTTTGTAAAATGCTGCTATTAGGCCATCAGCACCTGGTGAACTTAAATTAAAGGCAGATTTGGCCATTTTGTTCTCCTTTGATGTGATATATACTTATTATCTTTCAGTTTCTTCATGGTCTAATTTATGAAAAGTAGATAAAAAATTGTTTTCCCGACCAAGTGCGCTCGGTACTATACATTTGAACAGCACTTTGTAATACTCAAAGCCACGTCCGATATGTTCTGCATCTCCAGATACATTCCCAATGTGCTCGACCTCAACAATTTTATTCTTGTTGGCATACTTTTTTTCAGTTGCGAAAACACTCTTTGGCATTTCATCAGTCAAAATCTCTGTACCGGCACGAACTATCCCACCATGATATCTTAGTTTAGAGAAATTTATTCTCACAGACAGTGGGCATCAATTAGAATCTAACAGAACATCGCGACAGAACAGAACATCCACAGACACACCAAAAGTTGTTACAAAAAGATATGTTTACAAATGTAAACGGAACACAACATACACGAATACACAGGAATTGTTACATTATTTATTTCATAAAGGAACCTGGTCTTGCCGTCTCTGCGTCTATGCTTTCCTTCAGCTTTTTTTAATTACTTTTTTACGCTTGTCCAAACTGTTTCTACAGCTTTTCCTATGACGCACGATGTTACAGCTCCTTTCATTCCCTCCCATTGTTCAACCCAAGCTCATTGACAGCGTTGCTTCATTTTACCAATTTTTGTTGTCACTATCTTTATAAACTGTTCGTCCTCTAAAAGCCTTACGTTTATTTTTCAGATGTCTCATTTATTTTTTTATGGCGATATTTTAATTGCAAAAGCAACCAAACAATGATCACTGAAATTATGTTCAGTACCTTCTAGTCATTACAGATTGCGGTAATTTCTTGAGAAACATAGGCTTCATCTACACATGCATGGCTATCGCCCTGAAAATGCGTAAAATGTCGATGCTGTCTACCAGTCGCATAATATGCAATATCCTCAACGAGAGCATTTTCTATTGTCCTTCTCAGAAATATAACGCCCTTATCTTCCCAACATCCCTCAAGCCAGTGGTCCTCCGTGCAAAAAACACAAATAAAGTCGCCTATCGTAATCAAGCATCTGCAAGTTTTTGAGTATTGCAATATTTTTTATTAAAAGTAAGTTGCTAATTCACTTTTGTTGGCGCTTACAAACACAATATTTTGAATCACTGTGAAAGAAATCACACAGGACAAATCACCCACCCTTATTGCTCATAACTGTTTCTATGACTAGGCCCTGATCTTTCTTTAAAAATAAACAGCAAACTGCCCGTAATGATTTAAGTTGTGGTTCTTCAGCCGTTTATGTAAAAGTGGTTGAGAGCGTAATTGGTCCCAACAATCGATGAAGCTGCTTGCTAGTTTATGATCAAAACTTTATGAAAGCAAATACAGCAAACAGAGCTAACTAGAAAAAATCGGCAGATCCCATGTACAGTTGGATTCATTGATAGGCGAAGCAGGAAGGAGGAAGGTTGATAGGTCACTCTATAATCAGCACAACATTACGAGGTGGAAGTAAAATATGCCGCACATGACTTCCTCCTCAAGATTATACCATGTTTGGACGTTTAATTCATCTTCGACATTTATTCCCCTCATGTGATAAAAATTTGGTACATGTGGAGCTAACGACACGGCCACAAGCGCTTTGAGCGTATCAAAGAGTCAAGTTTTACATGACACGCATGTTTTGATTATCATGTTTGGACGCGTCATTTACCTTCATCATCCGCTCGCGCCACGCGATATCTAATTGGTATAATTGAGGCTAGCGAAACGTACGCGAGCACATAATGAGCGTGATATGTTGTGGTGTTGTTACATCACACAGTATCAATACTATCATGTTTTCACCAGTCATATACCTTCGTCATCCATTGACACCACTTAACACCACATTTGGTATATATGAAGCTTGAAAAACGACCACGCGTGCTCTGTGAGCATGGCATGTAGTCATGTTACATGACGCGCTTCTCATAAGAACATATTTGGACATGTCATTTACCTTGATCGGCTCTTCGTGTCACGTAATACCAAATTTGAAATGTGCGAAGCTAGCGAAACGGCCATGACACATCATGAGCGTTGCATGTCGTCATGTTACAAGACTTGCATCTCCTGATTTTAAAGCTTCCACCTCTCACATACCTTTGTC
Source organism: Rhipicephalus microplus (assembly GCF_043290135.1). NCBI lineage: Eukaryota > Metazoa > Arthropoda > Arachnida > Ixodida > Ixodidae > Rhipicephalus > Rhipicephalus microplus. Next base: position 155,389,089 of record NC_134706.1, read on the forward strand.
ATCCGTTCACGTGCCGTAATGCCTATGTTGGTTTATATGTAGCTAGCGAAACAGCCGCGAGTGCGTCACGAGTGTGGCATGTAGGCATGTTCTACGATAACACGCATCTTAGGACTATCATGTTTCCAGCAGTGACATATCTCAGTCATTTATTCACGTCCCGTAACTCCAAAGTCGGTATATGTGGATATAGCGAAACCACCGCGACCGCAACATCAGCGTGGCATGCAATCATGACTCATGACTTACATAAAATGCACGTCATAATTTCTACGCTACGGTCTGTCACTTGTGTTCACCATATGTCATTTCAAACAATACCAGTTTTTCAACATGCCATGTGAACGAAACCACTGCACGAGAAGCAAGGCTGTGAAACGCAAATCATGGCATTCATTTTATACGTGTCATGATGATCATGGCATAACTAGTTAATTAGGCTCGCCATACAGTCATGTTACACCGTAACAATTGGGTATTGATACCATTAACGAAATGGGCAAGAGAGCTAAATGTCGTAGGTGGCTAGAGAGATTGATAGAAAGATAGATACGCTCAAAATCGCCTAACTTCGCCAAGAATTCGCATTTAAAATAGCTATATGACACTCGCCTACCTCGCTTGACATTAACACAGCGTGCCCCGCTTTCTCTCACCACAAGAATGGCAGATCGCACGTACATTGGGAATCAATGATATGCGAAGCACGAAAGAGAAAGGCTGATTTTATTGATTGATATATGGTGTTTAACGTCCCAAATTCACCATTGGGTTATGAGAGACGCCACTGTAGAGGGCTCCAGAAATTTCAATCCCCTGGGGTTCTTTAACGTGCACCCAAATGTGAGCACACGAGCCTACAGCATTCCCGCCTCCAACGAAAATGCAGCCTCCACAGCCACGAGTCGTTTCCGCGACCGGCTGGTCAGCAGCTGAGTACCTTAGGCATAATACCACCACGGTGGGGCAATGAGAAATGTTGATATGTCACTTTAACATCAGCACAATGTTACGAGGTGCAGGTTAATGGTGCCGTGCATAATTTCCGTGTCATGGTTGTCACGTTTGGATGTGTTGTTTACCTTCGCAGTCTTTTCACGTCACGTGATACCAAATTTAGTATATGTGGAGCTAGCGAAACAACTGCGAGCATACTATGAGCGTGGTATGTTGTCATGTTCTTACATGACACGCGTGTCAGGATTATCATGTCTGCACCAGTTTTATACTTTCACCATCCATTGACGTCATGTAACACCAAGTTAGGTATATGGGTAGCTAGCAAAAGGGCCGTGAGTGCATACTCCAATGTAGCGTTGAGGCGCACGCACGCTGGGCACAGCGACGCTACATTATCAAAACACGAGCACTCTATAGTCTAACGCCTTGCGTGACCAGCGCGACCAGCGTCTGTCGGCGCGGCCCCACGGCAACTGGTGCGAAATGTGACATGCTGCATTTCACGCCGATGCGTTACCCAGACGACACTACTCCTCTCTCTATTAAACACGGAGGCACGCTGGACGCGCAAAAAGGCGCATGCGTCAAAGCAACGCAGCGCGGCACGCGCCTGCAAGTATATAGCAGGACTGGTGCCTGGCGTGGCAACGCTGGCGTGACCTGACGAAATGAACACCGGCGAGCAGGTGCACCGCGTCACGTTGAAATGTATTGTCTCCTTGACTGTGACATGTAGTCAATTTCTCACATGACATGCATCTCATCATTATCAAGTTTGCACCAGTCACATACCTTCGTCATCCATTGACATCTCGTAGTACCAGCCTTGGCATATCAATTGATTGATTGATATGTGGGGTTTAACGTCCCAAAACCACCATATGATTATGAGAGACGCCGTAGTGGAGGGCTCCAGAAATTTCGACCACCTGGGGTTCTTTAACGTGCACCCAAATCTGAGTACACGGGCCTACAACATTTCCACCTCCATCGGAAATGCAGCCGCCGCAGCCGGGATATTGGCATATCAAAGCTAGCAAAACGGCTGCGAGCGCATCATGAGTGTGTCATGTAGTAATGGTTTACATGACACGCATCTCATGTTCATCATATTTGCGCCAGTATCAAACCTTCGTCTTCCATTAACATCCAGTAATACCGAATTCGGTGTAAGTGAAGATAGCGAAATGGCCGCCAGCGCATCATGATCGCGGCATGTAGTCATGTTGTTACATGTGAGGCATCTTATAATTATGATGTTTGCACCAGTCACATGCCTTCGTCATCCATTCATGTACTGTCCCAGGCAGCACAGAACGTTGGCCCAAAGTTGGGGGAAAGATCGGCAGTTCATGACCCTAGAATGGCCCAGCTTTGACAACGCACCGCCTATATAGGCTGAGCCAGCCAAATAGAACAGTGATGTTGGACCAGCATTGACAACGTACCGCCAATGTTGGCTGGGCCAGCCTAATGGAACAGCGTTGTTGGACCAGCATTGACAACGTTCCGCCATTAATGGCTGTGCCAGCCGAATAGAACGGTGATGTTGGACTAGCATTCAGAACTTCCCGCCATTATTGGCTGTGCCAGCGTGTTAGAACGGCCCCATTGCACATTGAACCTAACTGTACAACCAGCAGCCAATATGGCAGGAGCCATGCAATTAGGCTGGCGTTATTGGCCCGTCGTTCGAACGTTATTGCCGGCGTCGGCTAGAGCCAACTTCGTTGGCATAACATTGGACCGGTTTGAGCTGATTTCTTCGTCTGCTGCTTTTGGTGCTGTTCTGGTGCCACTCACGTGCCGATTATTCAAGTTCGAAAGAGTAATATGCCGGGCGCATGAGTAATATAGTTTTGTCAATAAATCATGCAAAGCTAGTTGATATGCATGATTGTTGATTGAAATTGCGCAAGGTAGACTATTTTACTGATAAACATTTATCGAGTTTGTCGCCTGTCAGAAGTCCAATGCGGTGCTTTCCCAGATGAACATTGTGCTGATCTGTGCGCTGAAGCAACCGAGGATGCCAAAGCCGTATGAGACCACTTCGACGTGGCCCGGTGCGCGCATTCGCCGGCGTTCGTTTCGTCAAATTACGCCGGCGATGCCACGCCAAGTGCTGTCGATTTCAAGGATATCGGACGGAAAGCGTATTGTATCGTGTGTCCTGCTATGCTATCGCCATGACCGATTTAGTTTTTTCGCGTTCACAGCGCTGTACCAGTTAACAGCACACGAGTACTTGACGTGTGGGAGCTGGTGTTATCAGATGCGTTACGGTGAATCAATCGTACAACACACGCATTTGCCTTAATCTGACACACACACCAACGCTCGAATCCTGTATCACAATGACCGCACGAATTACCTACGACATCGCGGCGAGGGGTTGGTAAAGTGTGGTGGAGTGCGTCGGCGTAGGGCACCTTGCCTCCGTGGGTCGTCACGAGTTACAATTTTGTTGTGTAACGTTTTTTTGTCGATTTTTTTGATATATATATATATATATATATATATATATATATATATATTGTAGTGGAGCATACGCACCAAAGCGTATGCGCCTGCGGAAGACAACGAAAAGCCCGTGCTCTGATTGCGCGAGAACCTGTGCCGCCTTTGCCAGACTTGTTGTTCGCCCGTTTTCCGTCGCGACCTCGTTACGACTCCTCTGTTCTAATAAACATCATCGCATTTGGTGGAGGCTGCTGAGATCCCTAAGCAGACCTGGAGCTCCGCTCTCGCAAGTTGGCCGAAAGACTACCGTACAACATGACTGACGCAGTCGCCAACCAGCCCATCCCAGCACAGCCAGCACCATCGGCTGCCCCGTCGACCTGCCCCGGTGCTACCCGTCAGCGGGACCCACCAATCTTCAGCGGCAGTGGTGAGCAAGACGTCGAAGACTGGCTCTCCTTGTACGAACGCGTGAGTGCCAGCAACAAATGGGACAACGACTCTAAGCTTGCCTATGTCATCTTTTACTTGGCTGACGTCGCCAAGCTATGGTTCACCAACCGCGAAACCGCCATCGCCAGCTGGTCCACCTTCATGACCCTCGCGACCGAAGCGTTCGGCCGACCAGAGGTACGCAAGCTCCGCGCTGACCAGCGTCTGCGCCACCGAGCCCAGCAACCTGGTGAGACCTTTACTAGCTATATTGAGGATGTGCTCGACCTCTGCAGGCGTGTTAACTCATCTATGCCTGAAGAAGAGAAAATTCGACATATTCTCAAAGGCATCGAGGATGGCGCATTCCAGATGTTGCTGGCGAAGATCCCGACCACGGCGGCAGTCCTCGTAAGCCTGTGCCAGAGCTTCGATGAATTGCGTCGTCAGCGTTCCATCGCCCGACAGAGTGTTCCATCACCAGATTCGATCTCGGCCGTCGCACTCGCCAATGGCGACGTTCACCTAGGAACTCTGTCGAACCAGATTAAAGACTTCATCAGGGAGGAAGTCGCCCGACAGCTTTCCCTGCTGCCGCATAGTGACGCGCCCACGACAAGCCTCCCTTCGAATATGCAGCAGGCCATACGCACTGAAATTTGCAATGCACTCCCTACAGTTCCGGCCTCTTACCCGTGCACTTCGGTGCCATCTGATCTCTCAACTGCTGGCTACGCAGCAACTGCGCCGCCTTCACCTCTCAGCTACGCAGCTGTGGTCGCGCGGCCCCCACCGCATCCAGTCGCCTTATCGGCTCCACCTCCTCCGGCCTCGCCTCCAGTGTACAGGCCCCCACCTCGCTTTTTCCGTCCATCTAATGAGTGGCGCACCCGAGACAATCGTCCCATCTGCTTCGCGTGTGGCATCGCTGGCCACATTGCACGCTTCTGCCGCCGCCGTCCCACGCCTGCGCACGCATACTTCGGAGGTCCTACCTACGCACCGAAGCAGACCACCACGTCTGCATATGAACAGAGGCACTCCGACTCGGATCGCCACCCATCGACTGCTCGTTTCCCATCACCTCGTCGCCGATCGCCATCGCCTATGCGTCGTCGACCACCTCTTGAGGAGGGAAACTAATCAGTGCAGTTCCGGAGGCAAGAACTGCAACTTGTGCGCAAGTCCCAAGGCCTCCATTTTCGCCGCAAAATGTTGTTGATGTCGATGTTGAGGGAGTCGCCACATTAGCGTTAATTGATACTGGGGCCGCCGTTTCTGTGATGAACGCAAACTTTTGTATGAAACGGAAGAAAGTGACCACATCTCTCAGTGGCTTGGTGCTGTCCACGGCTAGCGCGCAACGCATTCATCCCTCGGCTGTGTGTACGGCGCGCGTCGTCATCCGAGACGTTTTGTACGTCGTACAGTTTTTTGTTCTACCATCTTGCTCTCATGACTTTATCCTGGGTTGGGATTTCTTATCACGTCATGAAGCTATCATCGATTGTTCCCGTGCCGAAGTGTCCCTTGTGCCAACATGTGAATTTCCACCACCCGACCGCTCTCCTCTGCTCTGCAAAGTCATCGCTGATGACGACGTCACCTTGCCTCCTGAAGCTTCGGTCCCTATTAGCCTTTCATGTCTGGCGCAACCTGACGGCAAGGTGGTGTTTACGCCATCTCCGGTTTTTACTGAACGCAAGGGCATTGTTCTCCCATTTGCTGTTCTTACAATTGCGTCTGGTTTAACCGTAATGCTGGTCACCAACCACTGCAACTGCCCCATTGGCTTACTTCGTGGTGAAACGTTAGGATATGTGCAACCTGTCGACCATATCGATGATATTATTCTTCCCGACGAAACGCCATGTCACATTGCTGCAATCACTCATGCGTCTGAGCCATCAAGTTCGTCAGCCTTCGACAATGCTATTGACGCAGACCTTCCCCTCTCGCATCGCCGCCAACTTGTTGCTCTCCTTAACAAGTTTCGTTCTTTTTTCGACTTTCAAGAACCTGCTTTGGGCCGCACCACGACTATCGCTCATACTATTGACACCGGCTCACATTCGCCTCTGCGACAGCGTCCTTACCGCGTTTCCGCCGAAGAGCGCCGCGTCATTATGGAGCAAGTAGATGACATGCTTAAACGTGGAGTCATACAGCCTTCTCAAAGCGCTTGGTCGTCAGCTGTGGTTCTGGTCAAAAAAAAAGATGGCACCGTACGATTTTGCGTGGACTATCGCCGCTTAAACAATATTACGAAAAAAGATGTCTACACGCTACCACGAATAGAGGATGCTCTTGACTGTTTACAAGGCGCCGAGTACTTTACATCTTTGGATCTGCGTTGAGGGTATTGGTAGGTGCCAATGGCTGAATGTGATCGCCCTAAAACAGCCTTTGTAACGCCGGATGGCCTATATGAGTTCAAAGTCATGCCATTTGGGCTCTGCAACGCGCCTGCCACATTTGAGCGCATGATCGACACCATCTTGCGTGCCCACAAGTGGAAAACCTGCTTATGTTACCTGGACGACATCGTAGTCTTTTCATCTGATTTCCCGACACATCTTGCTCGCCTCCACGAGATTCTGACGTGTCTAACTTCTGCAGGCCTACAACTTAACTCCAAGAAGTGCCACTTCGCAGCACGAAAACTAACCATCTTGGGACATGTCATCACCACAGACGGTGTTCTTCCGGATCCGATAAGCTTCGAGCTGTCGCTGACTTTCCGTTGCCCACATCACTAAAAGCCCTAAGAAGTTTCGTCGGTCTCTGCTCCTACTTTCGTCGCTTCGTGCGCAACTTCGCGTCCATCATCGCACCTCTCACGAGTCTGCTTTCCAACAGCAAAGGCATATCTGCATGGTCACCTGCATGTGACGACGCATGTCGACAGCTCCGCCGCCTGCTGACCTCACCACCTATTCTTCGTCACTTCGACCCTGCTGCGGCCACAGAAATTCACACCGATGCAAGTGGCATCGGTCTTGGTGCAGTTTTGGCACAACGGAAAGGCACCCAAGCTGAATACGTAGTCGCCTATGCAAGTCGCGCTCTCAAGAAGGCTGAATTGAATTACTCCGTGACAGAGAAGGAGTGTTTAGCCATAATCTGGGCGTTGACGAAGTTTCGCCCGTACCTTTACGGCCGTCCATTCGACGTGGTCACAGACCACCACGCTCTATGTTGGCTGTCCACCTTGAAAGACCCGTCCGGACGCCTGGGGCTTTGGGCACTTCGATTGCAAGAATACGACATCCGTGTCGTATATCGTTCCGGTCGCAAGCATGCGGATGCCGATGCACTTTCGCGATCGCCATTAACACCAGATGTGGCTTCTCTGTCTCCCCCTTTTACCACCTTGTCACCGCTCGACACGACTGACATGCTTTCGAAGCAGCGTAAAGATCCACACCTTGCCTTGTTAGTCGACTACCTTACCGATCCGTCTGCTGTCCCTTCCACGAGAGTGCTACGCCGGCAAGCAGCCCACTTTTCCTTACGAGACAACATTCTGTACCGCCGAAACTACATGCCTGGTGGTCGGAAGTGGCTCCTTGCTGTCCCAACTCATATGCGCTCTGACATCTGCATGAATTTCCATGCAGATCCCCAAAGTGCTCACGCAGGTGTCCTGAAAACCTACGAAAGGCTGCGCCAACGCTATTACTGGCGAGGAATGTATCGCTTTGTGCAGAAATACGTTCAGTCTTGCACCACTTGCCAACAGAACAAGACACCTCCGCGGCACCTTACTGGCATGTTACAGCCGCTCCCGTGCCCGGCTCGCCCATTCGACCGCGTGGGTATAGACCTCTATGGCCCCCTCCCATATAGTATCTCTGGAAACCGGTGGATTATTGTCGGAGTCGATCATCTGACACGCTACGCTGAGACTGCAGCTCTACCGGCAGCGACCGCCCACGAAGTTGCACTCTTCATTCTCCTCAGCTTCATTCTACGCCATGGTGCTCCGCGGGAATTACTCAGTGATAGGGGTCGAGTGTTCCTGTCGGAGGTCATCCAAGCTATCCTCGCTGAATGCAACATTATCCACCGGAAATCTACCGCATACCATCCACAGACAAATGGTCTTACTGAGCGGTTCAACCGCACACTTGGCGACATACTGGGGATGTACACCTCCTCCGACCACACTATCTGGGACGCTGTATTGCCCTTTGTTACCTTCGCTTATAACACCGCGACGCAAGCGACTACCGGTTTTTCCCCGTTCTTTCTATTGTTAGGCCGCGAACCTTCCCACCCACTTGACACTATACTACCGTATCGCCCTGATGCATCTGAGTGCTCCCCGCTTTCGGAAGTCGCCAGATACGCTGAAGACTGCCGTCAGTTGGCTCGGTCTCTGACAAGTGAGGCTCAAGGCCTACAAAAGACTCGACACGACGACGCTCACCGCATAGCTCCTACATTTCGTGCTGGCTCCCTTGTGTGGCTTTGGGTGCCCCCGCACGTTCCTGGCCTGTCTTCTAAACTTCTGGCCCGGTACCATGGTCCCTACCGTGTCATTGACGCGACCTCCCCGGTGAATTACGTCATCGAGCCATTAACACAATCACCAGATTTGCGCCGTCGAGGACGCGAGACCGTACACGTCGACCGTCTCAAGCCCTACTACGACCCCCTCATTGTGCCTACTCCCTGAGTCGCCAGGATGGCTACCCTTCACCCCGGGGGTATTGTAGTGGAGCATACGCACCAACGCGTATGCGCCTTCGGAAGACAACGAAAAGCCCGTGCTCTGATTGCGCGAGAACCTGTGCCGCCTTTGCCAGACTTGCTGTTCGCCCGTTTTCCGTCGCGACCTCGTTGCGACTCCTCTGTTCTAATAAACATCATCGCAATATATATATATATATATATATATATATATATATATATATATATATATATATATATATATATATAAGGGAAAGAAGTGTATACCGAAAGGCTCATTTTTCCGTGTTTTGACGCAATATTAATGAGATCTAACAGACAGTAATGCCAAGGAATGTACAGGGGAAGTTATTAGAACCAATGTAAAGTAAATAGGAAGAAAGAAAAGTCGGTGAAAAAGTAACCAGCCCTGAGCAGGAGTCGAACCTACGACCTTCAAATAACGCGTTCGATCGAACGCGTTATTCGAAGGTCGTAGGTTCGATTCCTGCTCACGGCTGGTTATTTTTTCACCCACTTCTTTTTTCTTCCTAATTACATTAAAAAATATATATATATATATATATATATATATATATATATATATATATATATATTTACATTGCGCTACTGTAGCCAAAACATCGGCTAGCTTACACAGTACTTATAACTTATTCAACCCGCAATACGACGCGCGAAAAAAAACGTTTCCGTGAGTTCATATGTGCTGATGCATAGAACACATAACACGTAGGATAAATCGTTTTTAACCAAGAAACACGCACGCTTACGGCGTCGTGTTGTTTTGATCAAATACAAAACCACAGACCCCTCTCTCGCCCCCTACCTTCTGTTTTTCTTTAAGTCTGTGGAAAGAAGAAAGTGATCTGCACAGATCTGGCAAGCTTGTTCTTGTAAATTAGAGATATTATTTAACACTTGCTGTCCTGTAATAATTTTTCGTTTATTGGGGTGGCTAACGCCAGCTGGGTGTTTTCGAGAAATCAATGGACGTACAATGTACAAATCGGTAAATGTGTCAAAAATTGCTGTATTCTCCAGAACATGAGGAGGATCATTTGACAGCTGGCGTCAGGACTGGTCCTCCCAACAGAAAGGCAATATTTATGAATAAATCTTAAGCTACGAGTGAGTGACTGTTTGTAGTACTGAAGACTGTTGCTTGTGTTGTCAGCAGCCATGCATTTTTTTTGTATATTTGGCATGTGAAATCTTGCCATTTCTTTCTCACAGTGTTTCTCAATCTAGCTGAGTCATATTTTTATAGGTTCCTTTCTCCAGACTCAGTGCAGAACAGCAAACAGGATTGTTGTGATCAGCGAATAACTAGTTCATTTGTCTTAATTATCACATACTATGTGGTCAATTTAATGGTGTATGTGTCTTCGGGAAGTCCTATATATGTGGGAGAGTCAAACAGAACTAAAAGCAAGGAACGGCTGCGTTGGCTAAAGTAGCTGCTGCATATGACTTTTCCCATATTTTAAATCTTTGTGACTTATACTTCTCTAGACACATGAAGTTCTCATTGGTTTTCCTATTCATGTGGTTTATGAAGATGTTTCCTCAATGCTTTTCAAACTTAAACGACCCTTTTCAGTTTTAGTTCGACATGCAGATCAAGATATTTAGCTTATCTGTATTATCAACGGCTGAAATGGTCTCGTCCACCAGAGAGGTAGTTTAATTGATGAGCCACTGAAGGCGCGAAATTGCAAAATGGGTCCTTCATAGTAAATGCAGTGGTGTAGCCGAGAATCGGGACACTGGGCAAATGGCCCACCCTTGAAATTTTTAGCAATGGAATACCGAGAACCAAATAATACATACACGACTTGCCTGCACTGAAGACCAAGGACGTCATCCCCATATCCCGCCACCACACAAAGTTCCGCCTATATCACAGGTTATAAGTCCACGGCCCATGATAAAGCACTTTGCCAAGGTTTATGCGACCTTATGTTTTCAAATGGAAACATTTTTCTAAGAGAAACAAATATAAACATTTAGCATCAGTGGCGACATTTGTGTATGTAATTTGTTTATGCTAGCTTTGTCAACTTGAGGCCAGAATAGAGTAAAATACATAGTTCGTTAGAAGAATTGAACCTTCTCCCTAGTCAGTATGTCCCGACTTGACCTCATTGTGCTGCGCGCATTTGCAGCTGATCACTCCTGTGAATGATATGTTATTTTTGATGGGTCGTTCAAATCGTGTTTCAAAACCAACGACAAGTGTTGCTTTTCTTCTCCTGAAATTAATGCAATGAAAAACTAAATGCACACACATCAAGAGCTTATGATTTCATTCTTTTTATATCAAAACTAAATATAACTTAACGCAGAATGATGAAGTATTTACTTTCATAGAAATTGAAACGGCTTGCTCAAGCTCACACAAAAGAACACATCTGTGAGTATCGACGACTACGAAGTGATAGAAGAACGTTCTGTACTTCCTGTGCTCCTGCAAATTAGGTTTTCCCAGCCGTGAAAAGGTATTTACAGTGTTGAAGACAACATTAGCTGTGACTCCTGACAGCAGGAAGTGGTGTGACGGTACTAAACGCCGACGACTCACCGTCATCGTGGCGGAAGGAACCATCCAGGATGTGCAAGCGTGGCAAGGGCCACCTTTACCACAGCGTGGCTTCGGAACCGACGAGCATGTGAGTCAACCTGGTTCTACCAGGGCTTCTTACATCAGGGCATCAACACTCGTTTCTGAGGCGATGAGAAAAGCTGAGGACATATCGAACAAAGTAAGCTCTACAAAAAATGTGAGAGTGGAAGGGCATACGGACAACATGCAGGAGGGGACACCGACCTACTCCTTCACTGATGAAGATATTGAATCTGATGAGGAAGCCAACTCTTTCACTCAAGTGACATATAAGAAGAGTAGATTTGAGGGATTCCTGTGGTATTCTGACAAATAGAGGAAACGAGAACCTTCAGGGAAGTAAACCCAAACGTCCTAGCCTCGGACATTGTTGCACTTGCTAAAGAGAAAGTGCGTTCTTTCCGAGTAAACAAAGTTGGAAGTTTCTCAGTCACCGTGAGCTCTCTTGCTTCAGCCAAAAGCTTGTAGTCTTGTGCGCAGGTGGCTGGCTTGCTGGTGAAGCCATTCATTCCTGAGTTTTACATGCGAAATGTTGGCAAAATCAGACATGTGCCTCTAAAGTACACAGAAGAACAGCTTACAGAGTATTTAAGATAGGCAGGTGTGATATCAGCTAGACGCCATACTCGTTACGTACGAGAAGAAGACGGAACTGTAGCATCGCAACCACTGAGAAGTATGATTTTACAATTCAGATATGACACACCTCTTCCAGAGAAAGTATTCCTTGAATATACAAGCCATTCAGTTAAGGAATATCTTGGCCCAGCAAGACGCTGCTATATTTGTCAGAGGTTCGGACATTTGGCAAAATATTGCCGAGGAACAAGGTGCTGCAAATTATGCTCCGAAGACCACCATCACAAGGACTGCAAATCAATAACACAACCTAAGTGTGCCAATTGCAAGAGGCCCCACGCTGCATCGTTCTCCGGAAGCCCACAGAACAAGGCAGGCGGCTTCTCTTCAATATCAACATGACATCAACTAATGTCGCACGCACCAGCATGACGCGCGTGAGCCCAACATGAACACCATGACCCCGTAGGGCCTCCTCGACCACAGGCACCTAAACGCCAGGACCCTGTAATGACGTACGCATAAGCTGCAAGAGGACAGCGAAAGCAGGAGAAAAGTGCGGGGACATCAACAAGCAGCAAGCTCGACAAGAGTCTCAAGAGGTATCTCAAAAGAAAAGTAACCACGTGTTTAACATGCTATAAAGCACGAGCACATCGCGTCCAGTAAGTGTAATGCAACCAAAAAACTCCTCTGTGTTGATAGCTCATATTGTCGTAACAATGTTATTCTCGGTTTTAAAATTCATACTAGCCGCGATCCCACAGGCTAACAACTTTCCTGCGGTCGAAGCGATCTTGTCGATAGAACAGGAAGTGTTACAATTAGCCACAATAGTCACTGCGCAGGCATGACATGAATAATTGTTTTGAAAATGTCGCCATCTTCCAATGGAATGCGAATAGTATTCGCCGTAAGTGTGCAGACTTCAGAAAATTTGTGGCTCAGAGCTCCTTTCCAATGTTATGTATTACAGAGGCCGGGGTAGACACTACTTTTTGGTTATCAAACTACGTTGTGTATATGTCCTCTAGATCTACAGGACCGAGCAGAGCGTTGATTTGTGTAAGAAAAGATCTGCCAATAGTACAGTTAAATGCTACATCATCGGAATATCCAGAATATGTAGCATGTGAGGTTAGATTTAGTGGAGTAAATATAATAGTAGTCAGCGTTTATCTCCAACCTTCAACAAATAGCTCGCTTTCTACATTAACAGCACTTTTCCAGACGTACACGAAAGCTGTAATATATTGCGGAGATTTTAATGCTCACAATGTAATGTGGGGAAGTCCGTACTGCGATCGTCACAAAAAATACATACAAAAACAATTTAGGATAGTTCATGATGCTTGTTAGATGACGATTCAGTGACGTAGTTATGGGGTTTCAAATACTCGAGTTGCCTAGACCTCACGCTCTGCTCACATAATATTACATCTGGGGCTTCATGGCAAACAGACATTGAAACAAGGAGTTGTGATCATTTACCTATCTTAATACAGCATTCAAAACTACACTTTTTTAAATATAGGCCCTCAGCAAAGACAACTATCTGGCAAGCATTTTGTTATCATATATCACATCAAGCTGATACTTTTACTGACACTGATCGCTTAGTATCACTCATAGAAAACAAATTGAATCAGTGTTCGAAGTTCGTTAAAATTCCTGAAGGATACGCTGGAGTAGACGCTGAATACGAAAGACTTATGGCCATTTGCCGTAGAGCTGAAAAAAAATAGAGACGCAGGGGTCTACTTGAAGATTACCACGACTGTCAAAAAACGCATGACCGCATGAGACGACAACTGGATAGACAAGACACAAAGTGCTGGCGGGAATTCTGCACTTCACTTACGCCACTTACAACCGAGTCAAAATTATGCAATGTTCTTTGCTGTTTAAGTGGGACAGTATTATATCAACCACCATTTAGAGCCTTAGCTTTAGTGAAGAATGAACCGGAAATGACCGTTGCGGACGAATTTTGTCAGCATATTACACGACCAAGTGCAGCCGGGCACAAGCCTGAATACATTAAGTCTGTTGGGGATATTAAAGCATTGATTACTATTTCTCTCAATAGACATCATGATGACCTAGATCATTTGTTTTCACTGCAAGAATTAAATAATTCTCTTGCAGCGTGCCGACAGAGGACAGCAGCTGGTCCTGATAGGATAACATATGCAGCTTTAAAAAACCTTGGTCCTGTGGCCACGTATACTTTGTGGAAGATATTTATTGATGCATGGACAACAGAGTGCCTTCCACCCTCCTGGAAAGTTGCAAAAGTGGTTCCCATTCTCAAACCCGGAAAAACGCCTTTATCCATAGATTCTTTCCGTCCTGTCAGCCTGACTAGCTGTCTTTACAAACTTATGGAAAAGAATACAGACGCTAGACTTCAGTGGTGGGGGGAATGTACGAACGTGCTTCCAGAAAATATGGCAGGCTTTCGTAAACGCCACTGCACCATGCGTGCCATTCTAGACATTGTAACTTATGTAGATCATGAGAGGAGCTGTAGAAGAATCGTCGTTGCAGTATTTCTAGATATAAAGCGAGCATTTGACACAACCAGCCAAGCTCATGTACTACTAGGTTTAATTCAGATGGGAATAGTAGCCAGAACACTAAGATGAATTGCAGAATTCTTAAGAGACAGGAAAATCTTCATTGACATACATGGCTGACGGTAGAAGTAAAGAGGATGAAGTTAGTCAAAGAGTCCCGCAGGGTAGCGTACTAAGCACATTTTTACTTAATTTTGTTATGGCTGAAATATCCCATATATAACTTCTAGTTTGAAATATTCCATTTGTGTAGACGAGCCGTGCATTCGGGCATCAGACACGAGCATTCAGGCAGTTCAGCAAAAACTTCAAGATGGGCTGACAATAATCAGTGACTTTTTAAAGAGTAGAGGCATGAGTCTTTCTCATGAGAGAACATCTGTACTTCCATTCACAAGGAAATGCCTTAAGAAATTCAAACTTCAGATAGACTCTCAGCGCTTACAACTTGTGCAACAGCACAAATTTTTAGGGGTTGTTTTAGACAGACGTCTCTCTTGGGCACCACAGATAAAACCATTAGAGGACAAAGTCAACTTCCTAATCAATATATTACGTGGAGTGACCGGAGTGAGATGGGGTAGTTCATGTTCTTCTTTATTGCGTGTACATTCAGCAATAATTCGACAAAGAATAGCTTACTCTGTCCCGGTTTTACACGGGATATCACGTAACGTTGAGGATAGGATTCAAAGATTGTTGGCCAGAAGCCTTCGTATGTGTCTGGGTGTACCGGGAGCGTCCGCTAGTGCTTTAGTAAATGCGGAGTCTTGTCAACCGACTTTTCATGCTATGAAATTCACGGAAACTTGCCGGCAATATTTACGGTTGGCAACTCAACACGCTAACCATCCCCTATACCGAGCTATTCAGGAGAGATTAGCCTCCAAGAATGCATAAAACTATAGTAGAATTCAAGAGTTTACTGCCTACGCACGAATATTGGCCTCCATGTGCATCCCACCCACCATGGCGACTCTCTATTTCAGATATTACAACTTCTATTTCGGAAATAAATTATAAGAATCATACGCCCCTAATTGTAATAAAGCAACTAACTTTAACACACGTTTATACCAATTATGAAGACTATATTCACGTGTACACCGACGGATCATGTCTGAATGAAAGCTCTACATCGGTGTTTTTTGTACCAGCATACTAAGCGAGAAAGGTTTTTAAACTCGCCCATTTCACAACATCCACAACAGCAGAACTGTATTCAATACTGTGTGCTTTACGCTTCATATTTTTACAGCCAGGTCCACTTCGATGGGTAGTTATCAGTGACTCACAGTCCTCATTAGTTTCTTTAAAAGGAATCAGCTTGGGCAACAAAGCTAGTGAGCTCGCATAGGAAATACAGAGAACGTACGCTATAGCAAAAGATTTAAATCAGACTATAATGTTCCAGTGGGTGCCAAGCCACTGTGGAATCACAAGAAACGACATAGCTGATCACATTGCACATGCAGCTCATAAGGAAAATAATATATCACTGCTACCTCTATCGATGAGCGATGCATGGTGTCTAATAAATAAGCTGAGCTGTCAACTGTCTAAGGAAACCTGGTTCAAAAATGGTGCGCGAAACTCTCTGTTGTATAACATTGATCCCGGTATAAAATTTAATATCCCGTAAGGTTAGCCGATCGGTAGAAACAGTCATTCATAGGCTTCAACTTGGTACAGCCTACACGAAGCCTTTCCTGTATAGAATAAGGAAAGCTGGCAGTTCTACCTGCTCATGTGTAGAAGCTCAAGAAGACGTGGAGCACATTCTTCTGCATTGTAAAATTCATGACGTACCTCGAAAGAACCTTTTTCAAAAACTCAATTATTTGGATAAGCGACCTCAATCAATTGCAAAAATCTTGGCTTCATGGCCAAAAGGAAAGCTAAAAGCCACTGCAGCGCGTGCAGTTGTTCACTTTCTGGAGCAATCAGAAAGAGCTCAAAAGTACTAAACAAAACAACTAATGTACCTCACTGTTAACTGCGGCATGTTTCAAAACAGTATTTCGTGTTTCACTACGATATTTTTGGGAAAACCTTTCCGAAAACAGTTCAGCACTTAAGCAACAAAATCACTTTAGACATTTCATTGAACTTTCACGTTTTTGTGTGAACGCTTAAATTGACGTGATTACTTGTGTTTTCACAAACTCCGTGTGGTGCGGACAAATTTATACGTAGTGTGGACACATTTCTGAGTGTTGTGGACACTCAGTGTTAAAAAACGTGAAATCATTGTGTAAGTGTTGTGCTATGTACATATGTACAGCCTTGTGTTTGCTACAAAATGTGCGATGCCGACTTTTGTGCAAGAGAAGAGGAGTAGTCGGCGCCACGCATTGGCACCAAACTTTCCTTACATACATTATTTAAAAAAAAAGAACACATCAATTTCTTCTTTGGAATGTAATATTGAGTGCCTTGTTATTGTGCTATCAGAATTTGCCACATTTGTTGACAGTGCATCATAATTCACACCTGAAGGGGCGATAATCTTAGTGGTAATAGTACTCTTCGCACGTAAATTGCAGCTATCTAAAAGAAGAGGCTTTGCCTGTCGAGCTAGTAATACATGCTCAGGACATCATCACTACAAAGACACACCAGCCGCAACCAAGAAAGCGCACACCTGCAGTGATTAGTCCACATATTTTCATGTTTTCTGCTGTGCCAATAAGGCTGGCTGAGTGAGCACTGCACACAGTACCAGGAGCCTTCAGCGACAAAGTCGAACTTAGAAAACACTCACCAGCTGAGGGGAGAAGTACTGACGTGCCAACCATTCAAAACGGAATGCCGTAGAAAAGAGCGGTGATTACTTTTACAGTCCATAAAAACATGCTAAGGGTTCAAATTTGTAATGTTGCTGATCTTCCAGCCAAGTAATATAAGGGTACACTGAGAAAAGATACTGAGGATACGCCATCAGAACATGACGGAGGTTCGTATTCATCATTTTAACAGCCTTTAACTAATAACGCGAGGGAGTAACTGACAAACAATGTGTGCAGAAGGGAGAGCTGTCACACGAGGTCGTCAGCAGTCAAATGACACAGGCTGGAAACGGGGGTTGTGCCAGGGTAGGTGCAGAGAGGCTAGACGAGAGTCCCCCCCCCCTCCCCAAATTTTTGCCTGACCACCGTGTTGTATTATGACTGTGTGTTACGACTGTGTTCCCAAGAGAAACTATAGTCGTAACACAATGGCCAAGTTCCCCACCTCTCTGCTCCTCCTGAAGAACCTCGCTTATCGTGGGTGCACCCCAGTACAGACCAATCCTGGCACCAACCCTGGCTAAAATACAATAAGAACAACAGAAAACTCAAAGCCATACTCTGACTTCTTCATTTGTGTGCAAATGAACTTAGCGAGAAGTACGGGGAACACCAAATAAAAGCACCACAGTCCACACCTGCTAGTACCTGCTTTCATAATAGTACAAAGTGCCGAAGAAGCATGCAAAGAGCATTTCTACGAAGTGAAATATTATAAAGCAACAGTAAACTGTGTGGTCTTGACTGAGTTAACACCACAACAAAAAGAAAAACCTTTCAGGCATGCCAGCAGTACACGCACAGCACGGAAAAGTCATGAAAAACCTACCTTCAATGCCTTTCACAATAAAAATGAAAGGAATACACAGTGATGGAGAAGAAAGCAATTACTCAAAACTGGCTCTTATGCACTGATGGAAAGTACTTGGCTGGATTTCTAACAAGGACTTCAGTACAACTCTTGAACATACCCTCAAAAGTGCTGAGTGCCAGTGAACGAGAAATGAAGCAGACTACAATGCAACACAATGAACACATTAACCACCAACCATTATGCTAGTGTGGATGCCACAAGAAATCTTGAACACTGGGAACACTCAACATTCTCAACCGAAATCTTGAGCTCACAAACACAATAAGAATTTTCCGATGACCTGCTGCCCATTGCCATGATGTGAAACAGGGTCATAAACACACACACAATACATCTTTACATGATTAAAATACTCTTGCTTCTAGGTTTATAGAAACCGTCTCACCAAATTTCTCTGTAATAAGCTCACCGCCTTCATCGTTGCTGGAAGTGTGTTTAAAGTAAAGGAGACATAAAGCACTGGTGGGGCTGCATGCAGGTGGTGCTCTTCGGATAAAGGAGCAATGGCCTGCATGGTCATCTTGACCACTTTTCACGTCTGAGCCATTTGTTATATTCACATTGACATGTTAGTGTAGAAGTTGTGCTTAATGAAAGGCATGAAAGACATATATATCAGTAAGAGAGGCATGTAAACTTTGCAACGTCTTTGAATTATTGCCAATTTGAACTGTGTTAGAAATAAAAAAACAAATTGTTGCTCTAATAACACTGTGTATATTATAGAGAAACATTTGTACTGTGCTTTTAATATGTTTCTACATGCAATGAGTGAATAAAGCCTGGTTTGCTTAAGCTAAAGTGATGCTTGGAAGCTGATCAAAGAATGACAATCAACGAGCTTTCTTGTATAGCCCCTGTCAGACTCGGCTCTCACGTTCAATATTATTATTGAACGTGAGATTATTATTATTATTATTATTATTATTATTATTATTATTATTATTATTATTATAATTTGTATAAAGATATGGCTCACATGTTCGTCAATTTATATAGCCTTTCTTAAAATCTAATGCTGTGCCTTGCTCCAAACAACTTTTTCAATATGAAAAATGCCATCACTAGCTGTCCTCTTACTTGATTTGCCTTGAATTTGTGTTTGTTTCAGTGAACTACAGAAAAATTTGCTGCGTTGACCTACTGTCAGCGAAAAATTCAGTTCATTGCACTAAAACTGTTGGGAGTCTTAATAGTAGCATTATTTCAGTGTGCTAGAGCTGACTTAAAAAATAACTACTCAGACAGAAGTTACCCAACAATTAAGCAACAGTGAAGTCGAAAAGAGCTCATACTAGTGAATTTTCACTTAAACAAGTAGGGGAAGAACTACAATAACTAGTCTTGAGATCCAGTAAGCTTTCTGGATTTAGATTGGCACGACAAAGAAGGAAAAAGACTTATGAGTAACGTGCGTGAGCACAGGCTTCCTGAGTTGTCCTGTGATGATGTTTTGAAAAAAAAGGAACCAATTGAGAAGGTACAGTCAGAATGAAAAATAATCATGCATCAGCTTTTTTCAATTATAATGCAGGGTAAACAAATCCTTCACTCTTGTTTACAACTTGTTTTTTATTTTTTGGTATTGCTGGTCCATTTCGCGTATTGCCATGTGGATTTAGTATATATCTGTTTTCTAAATTTGAATAAACTTCAGCCGCGAATCGGCACTTGTGTTCCTGTGACTCATTTGTTTTTAATCTTCTTCGTTGTACTGTTCTAATATCATGAATCCATACCAACTTAATCCGTCAGTCCTAATTAAGCTTTCTGGCTCCTATAGTTGTATTACTAAACCATGTCAGAGGTATGACCAAGCATACCTCTCAAAATGTTTGGAGGAGCATTAGATGTACGACAGGGTTCACAGCATTCATCACATTGGTTAAGTGATAATTGCTTTTTGCTTTTCAGGGGCATATGCACGGTCTTAATCTTTAATTTTTGCAAATGTGGCTTTACATGCTTCAGTGCTTTTATGATGTGAAGAAGTTAGGAAAGACAATTAAGCATGACCTAAGACCCCGAGCTTGTTGATCTACAATGGGACAAAGCTCAAGATGCAAAACCACACCGTCTTTTATTCGAACTGATTTAAAATTCAGGTATTTAGAATAGTGTCTCAACATTTTTTAAGCGAGGTCTGGTTGCAGGAGTCAAGCTCACAGCAAACATGAAGTTACATTTTGTTTTTCTTAGCACTTGAGCGCAAGTACCAGGCAAAAAAAATTGCAATTACATTATCACTTTTTATTTGTGGCACTTGAGAATTAGCACATTTGTACACCCATGCAAAACATGGATTATCTGAATCGTATGATAACATTACAGCTGTTAATCAATAATTTTTGTAGCCTTTATAACTCAGGTGTCACATATTCAATGGTGCATTTTTTGCACATAAATTATTATGTCAGATACAACAAATGCATAAAACACAGAAAATATATTTTCGCTTTGCGTGAATAAATGATGCTAATAAAGGCTTTATTAGCTAGTTTGACTTGACAACAAGTTAACATGCAATTTAAAAGATGGCACTGTGGGGAATGTTTATGGATGTTATGTAAGTGGGATATTTTTGCTGTTTCAGGCCATTTGTGCACTTATGATGACTTCTGCATAGGGTATGATTCATCAGTCTTGTTTTCATAAAAGTTCAGTCGAAGTTACTTGAGAAAAAGGTTTTTTAAATTTGGCAACATGACACCAATGAGGGATGGTTAGCCCATATCATTTCATTATGCATGCGTGTACAAGAGTCTAGTTCACTGCTAGCATATGTGCCTTCCAATGCATTGTCACACAGCTATATATAGAAGCTTCTTTATGATGTAACATAGACGAGATGTGTAGTCACTGGTACGAAGGTGGGCTTCATGTCGATCAGAGTAAAAGAACATGGTCACTGGGTAGACCTACAGTCAGGCCTAAAGCAAGTTTTACAGTATTGCAACCGATGTCTGCCTTGAATGTCATGCATATACGTTTCATTATTTCCATTGCTCATTGGGAGGTAGGGCTTGGTGTAATACTGTCGGTCCATATTGGCTTTCTCTATCTGTTGGGACCAAGGATGAAATGAGTGATGCAGCCAGCAGCTACAGAAGCAGGAACAACAGTGCGCGACATAGAAATGTCTGAAGTAAGAATATATTCCACTGGCACAATAAGATCCTCAATGGCACAATAAGATCCTCAGAAACGTCGCTGAATCCACTGGTTGGGCCTGCAAACATATCCAGCAATGTCACATTGTGATTGAATATTGAAGTGCTGCAAAGCATCCGACACAGATGGTACGTTAACCCACGTGATGCTATACACCTTACGTTATCTGCCAGGGGAAGCCTTCGGATTTACCACGTATTTGGCCATGAAAGACAGTCTAGTAATATGCCTAATTGTGCTTGCAAGTGGGCATAAATGGTCAGTTCTTGAGTCACAACATGTGTTAAAGCTAATATGTCTCCTGTTACTGGCAAACAACCCTGCACCACTGTAAGTCTAGCAGCGTTGAAGCTTATATTTCTTGCTGATGGCAGAATTTTAGTCATGTCAACCAGTCACTACTTTTTTAAAGTGTATATTTCTATGGGACAGGTGAACATGTTGTTTGGGCTTTGTGACAGGGCATCAATGATAATGTTGACAGCTCCTATGATATGTTTCGGATATGTTTGACATCTGTTGCAGTTCATGGGAATATGAATGCAACGATTGTAACTGGGGGAGTGTAACCTGTGCCGATAAGGGATGTACTCACGTATTTTATGACAAAGAAATCACGTAATTTCTTCCATGTAATAATGTTATCACATAAGCACTTACCATTTATGCCCACTTGTAAGCACAATTAGGTATATCACAATTAGAGAGTCTTTCAAATACACCCAAGTACACGAGAAATCCAGACTTTCCCAGGCAAACAACATGAGGTGTAGTATAGCATCAGGTGGGCGTACGTACCACCTGAGTGGATTGCTTTGTGACACTTCAAGATTCAGCCGCATTGTCACAATACTGCATATGTTTACAGGGCCAACTACATGATACAGTGACATTTTTGAGGACATATTGGCTTCAGTCTCCACAAAGAAATGCTGTGATGCTGCTCAGATAGTGGGCATAAGTTTTCAGGACATGTCAGGGAACTGATTGGCCGCCATATGTACTCCTTTGACGAGTCGGTGATCTAGCACGAATTGCATTCAAGATGTCGTACGATGATGTATGGTGGAACTCTCATATGATATTCGGGGAGTAGCATAAACTGTCGCGCAAGCATCTGTTTATCCCCAAAAGTTTTTATGGGCATTCTTGGTCTAAGGGAGCTCAATATAGTAGCATTTCTGTGTATCAATAGCACGAATTGGAGGGAATATGTATAATGGCCTGGCACCATGGTACAAAATTTAAGCATTGTACGTAGTTCACAAAAATAAGACAAAGGAGCTTGTAGGGCTTATAAGCATCTAGTATTTGTAGATGGGAAGCTCTCGACACTTATAAATCTGCCTTGGTAGAGCTGAATACTGGATGGAGAGAACACGAGGGTAGGACAGGCTAGCTTTTGGACATCAAATGCACACCTGCTTACACTGACAATTGTGCCTTGTTCAGATGTTGAATTACAGAATTCAGATGTGAACTGTGCTCATCTGATGAACTCGCGATCAGTAGGTTGTCGAGGCAAGCAATATAGACTTCAAGGTTGGGGAAAATGCTGAAATGTATGTCTGGAGTTCGTCATGCCGCATCGCATATGTAGAAGATCAGACACGATGAACGGTGTCACTATCAGTATGTTATTTGAAATCTAAGCGTCTTCTGAGAGGATTTGATGATTGAACCACATGAGGCCAATATCGGAGAAAATCTGCATCATATATCTGACCTTATATACGAATGTGAGGTGCGGGGTTTAAACAGCAAGGCTCAGTTGACTGTTGGTGCTATGCCGTCAGCATTCTGATTTAGACTTCAGCACCATTCGCAGAACCCAATAACCCCAACCCACAGCACACATCGGGCTGAGAAGTCAGCAAAATCTGTAAGTATATGCGTAATTTGGTAAGGCTGCCTCGAAAATTCTTTTCAATTGCAGCCAGACTGAGATAGTGCTTGTAATATAATTTATGTAGTACATCAATTTCATGGTTGAGTGGCCATATGCAGAAATATTTCTTCTTTTTTTCTCTGTCATCAGAGCCCTGAGACTAGAACTCTTTCTCAAAGAACCATCCCATACTGCTGTGGTGGCTCCGCGGTTTAATATATGAAACAGTGATAATGTATAGTGCTATATTATCGTTGCAACGAAAAGAAGCAGGTACAATTGCTATGCCTTAAAACACAAGTAATAATTTTACCGATCGCTTCGCACCGATGCAGAGCTTTCCTTAGCGGTTAAGCTGTCAAAAATGTTGAAAATTAGCACTCGTATTGTGCACACTCTACCATAGTCCTCTTCAGTTTTGCGATAATTTGCTTATACGCTCACTCGTAGCATAATCAGGTACTTTTCCTGAGTGTTTACATGTAATGTTGTTGGGACTAAGTTAATAGCGGACAGGCGTAGGTGGATTGTTATGGCTTTGCACATTTCTTACTAATAAAGCATGCACGTGTATACGCTTAGTTATTGTATTTTACGTGCTGCCGTATTGTGTTCACGCGGTCTGTTGTATGTCGCAATCAGAGTGAGGTGTATCTGAGATTAAAAGTACACACACATGTGACCATGTTGGGTCACGTTCTCAAGGGCGTAGCCAGTGTTTATTTGTGTGTGAAGCATCGAACCAACGGTGTAGATGAACCGGTATTATTTTATTGAATTGCATAGTTTGAACGCGACCTTGTGGCAACGCCTAGCACCTTATACTATCACTTTATTTAATTAGGTTGAAAAGTGTGCGCTTCTTTACCTCTCTACATAGGCCCATGTGCTCAGATTTGGGTGCACGTTAAAGAACCCCAGGTGGTCGAAATTTCCGGAGCCCTCCACTACGGTGTCTCTCATAATCATATGGTGGTTTTGGGACGTTAAACCCCACATATCAATCAATTCATCTCTCTACGGCCGTCATTCTCGCTTGGCATTTACGCATCGTTCTCGCACGTACAACAGTGGCTTTTTACGCATGTCGAGTTCAAGACTACTGCAGCTGCATGCCATCCGGAACTAAGGCATGATGAGATGAAATATATGCTGCAATCGGATTAGCTCATGCTGGTTTTCGCGATTTTGCGAGGATCGCCTGATTTTTCTTGCTCATGCTTTATAACGGTGTCTTTTGACCGTGTTCAGACCTCTCAGGTTGTGTTTGGCGCAAAATCACGCAATCACCACCGCTGCCTTTCTGAGTGATATTATCACTTTTGTTCAAGAGGCTTCAAATCATTTTTAGTTTTGTTGTGAATAAATATTTCTCTGGCCACATTTCGGGCGATTCTGTCCGATTTCGTCGAAGCTTCCTTACTAAGACCTGGCAACAATGATTTTGTCATCAGGGTTCTGAGCAGGGAAAAGATAATTGCAGCTGCCTCAGCAACGCCAGCGACGAGCCAGATTACACATTTAAGTATAAGTTGCTGTTCTTCTGTACGAGTGCCTTCTTGTTCATACCTGTCACGTGCACCTTAATCAACCGCTCACCGTAGTGTGCGAGTATTCGGCGAGTAAGTTGGACGAACAGTTGCGGCTTGTCGCGTGTGTGCGACCCGAGTGTTCGATATTGTTTCTTTCGATTCGAGGGTACATAGTAGAGTACAGATAACCTTTTATTTGCAGTTTGTGTAAGCTTACCGCAACCTGACAGGAGCTTATGTCGTCTGCCTATGTCACGGGTATCTTTTAGAAAAGTGCCTGTCTGTTACCATTGCTAATTTTATGTGCCTGGGTGTCAAACTTGTGCAGTAGATCGGCAGTGTGAGCTGAATGGTGCATACTCGTAGCACATATCGCACCCTTTGGCATAACCGCGTCTTTACGATGCACCTAAAACAAGGCCAACCACTGCAGTCTGCCGTGAGTACAGCGTGGCCATTATGTGGAGCGTGGTCCATTGTAACTAGAGGCAGTTCTCTGTGTGGGAGGTTAGTACGCTAGACAAGACTTGTGTAACTTGCTAGCCACATAGGATAAAATGAGCAGTCACGTTTAAAAGCTTACTGACCTCAATACGAGTAAATAAAAGTAGCATCAGCATTAACGTCAGTTACTTCGTAGTAAAGAAAGTTTTGTTGGTGATTATGTTGCTACTAGCGGGGTTAGCTTGGCAGAAAACAAAAGGAGGTCTGAGTTTTTTTCTTGCTTTGCAAACCCAACAATATTTTTCAGTTCGTTCTGAAAATTCGCTCATGGTGAGTCAGAAGCAAAATATAAAATTTCAAGTAACAATTCTTCTGAATTCATATGTTTGCCTTGTCTGTTAGCTTCGTGTGTTGTAAACGCCCGCCATTCCTCATCGAGTGATGCTGCTTCTGCGCACATATGTGCCAAACTAAGTTTTCTGCACCATCCTAATAAAATCAATGTAGAATATACAATGCTGCACCAGAGTCTCACATTTGACCGTGTGTATCAGTGAAAATAGCATTGCTGGTCTAAACATTTGCCGCTTGATTTCGAGGCCACCAATCTCACAGCCATACACTAAAGATTATTTTAATACCTGAGCAGTGCTGGCACGCAATATGTGCTATACTGCATGCAGGCAGAAACCAGATGCAATATTTAACCACCCAGAGGTGGAAATGCAGTTGTGGTGAAGAAGTTGTGTGCAAGTGCACAACCGTAAAGCCGTTAAAATTTTTGAAACGGTGCTGTAATAGCGGAGCTAAATGTGTTCGATTACCTAAGCACAGTAATCACTCCTTTCATGCTTCTTTTCAACCACGCTCTGCTGGCACCTCTCCCGAAGCCACTTTGCCCTCTTGCTGAGCACCTCTCCCAATCTTGTGCGGCATACATCATCGATGACATACTGCCCCAAACACTGTCTTGTTACGGTTGCCACTTGCCACGACTCTGCCCTCTGTCAACAGTGTGCTTGTTGGCGAATCGCTGTTGCTGTCGCAGCCGTTGCTTATACGAATAGTGTCGGTATGAACCCTGCCCTATGGGCCACACTACCTTTTTTCAAGCACGCCCATGCATGCGGGCATCACGACAAACGACGAGGGCCGTGGACCGCTTCTTGCAGGCTAACAGAAAGGCATAGGGGCTTGCTTGACCAATGGCAGCATATTCATTGTGCACGTCAGAATCAACTTCTTGTTGTCACGTGCCAGCCCGAAAGGCATGGGGGGATTGTATGTTGGAATTTGTGGAGCACTGGCGGCTTGTTGCTCTGCCACGTGGAGAATCATTGATCTTGCAGCATTTTGCATATAATGCGCGTGTTTACTTCAAATGTTTGAAAAAAATTATAGAAGGTATATTTAAGGGCCCTTTATATGAATCGGAGCGGTCGCCGGATTTTAAATTAAGGATTGCTTTTGTTATTTGCTATTTATGAGGTGCAGGGTGGCTGAGAAGAGGCTATAGCGAGACACAAATGGGGGCTAAGGAAGCTCTGTTACACCATTGCAAAGCGAAATTTACTGGAAACGGCTTTTGTTGACGTGGAGGTTAATTTGTAAGCGTTTTATTTAGAATTATTGGAGATATAAAGAAACAACAAGAGGGATCAAAAAGCTTGTAGGCAAGCTAAGATAATTCAAAAATGCTTTCAAGACATGAAAAAATATAAAATGAATACAGCACGTCAACAATATTGGCACGTGTTGTTTTTCAAAGTTTGAGATTGCAGAGTGGGACGACTTCAGCCATATATTTGCGTATTCAGTAGATGCTACGTAGAGTTGATATTCGGAGGAGTCATTTTGTTGTTGTTTTCGCAGCAGGATTATGATGAGTGAGGTGCAAAACAGGCTAATTTGATTCATTGGGCTCAAGCGCTTCATTTCAATGAAATCCATGTTATTCGGATGTCATTTTGTCTCACTTTTATTGACGCAATGCGGCCTCCACCCGTTCTAAGCACCTTGCATGGCTGTTCTCATGTCTTGACCATGAGAATAGCCTTGATCAATCTAGTGTGGCTCCATTTCATTCTTTAGTTTCATGTCTGCCCTGTTCTAGCTAGAATACTTACAAAATAGCCCCTCAAATTGATGGCACATCTAAATTGAAATGAAGTTTTCTACTCTTTCTTTTTATTTCAAATAAATAATGCGTTGCTGCTGTAGTCATCAACGTACGCTATATATAGCATTAACACACAAGTAAAAATTTTCATACTTTTTGTCTTCTGTGCGTGAAAGAGAAAAATGAAAAGCATATCCATAAAGTAGGTGCTGATTAGCTGGTATTTCACTGAATACCCTTTTGGGGGGAGGGGGGGGGGGCATGTGCTCGTAAACAGCACAGTAAGTGTAAAATGTTTGGGTTCACGTCATCACTTTCGGGGCTTATTTGCACCTTACAATTTCACGCCGTTTGCAGCAGGGCAGTTGTGTATCGCCTACTGAGCATTTGCAAAACCACCTTTGTGCCTCAATTAAGGATTGTGCCTCAATTTGCACCCTCAAAAAGGATAACAGATTTTCCAGAACAGCTATTTTTCAGTTTTGAACAGTGTTGACGCACTTGAGACATCTATTAACATTTTGTGGTACACAAAGGTAGATACAAGATTTTTATGAAGGAGGATCACCATTTGGAAAAACATATTTGCTCTTCTTGGGGTATAAAAATTAACAGGGTGAGGGTCACATCATTCGGTTTGCCCTTATGAAATTGGCCGCCCTTTCTGAAAGAGCACATGGAATGCTTGAAAAGTACACATAGTGAACCAATACGTGTGCAAACCTTACCACCAAATGTTACCTTATTAAACTCTACAATAAACAAGTAACAATAAGCAACATATTCGAGCACAACGAGTCCATTACATGAGAATCGATAACATGCAGAAGCTACGTGGCATATATGTAATTGTTATCGCAATGTAATCGACAAAGTAATGCTGTAAACAACAGCAGGGGCGAGCATGAGTAGTCGTGGTGCAGCTTTGAAGCTCGTGCACAAGGCAAGTTTGTCTGTGCCTGCATTCACACGGTGCAAAAACTGTTTCATTCCGGCATGGCATGAAAAAATGTGCTGTGATGAGTACCTATGGTGCCCCACATCTGGATAGAACGGAGGACATTGATTTCATTGATTTGTGGGGTTTAACGTCCAAAATCACGAAATGATTATGAGAGACGCCGTAGTGGAGGGCTCCGGAAATTTCGACCACCTGGGGTTCTTTAACGTGCACCCAAATCTGAGCACACGGGCCTAACATTTCCGCCTCCATCGGAAATGCAGCCGCTACAGCCGGGATTCGATCCCGTGACCTACGGGTCAGCAGCCGAGTACCTTAGCCACTAGACCACCACGGCGGGGCCAGAACGGAGAACATAAACAGGCATTTATTGTAAGCAGCAAAATAAGCCACAGATATGCCCTTCGCGTCAGCCACGAGGAAGTCTAATAACATAGAGGTTGATTTTCTGCAAAAAGTTTCCTCAGTCTGAGCAACATGGCACACGAAAAATTGTTGCACTGCCGCCCCTATCTGCCACCACACGTTATTATGGACATTCCGTGCCTTAACAGGTAGAGCGCACCCAGCCTTCGACATTGCAGAAATTCGCTTGGTGTCTGCTAGATGGCAGCAGATTTTACACAAGGTCTGTAGAACGCTGTCGGGTGTTTCAAAAACACATAAGTTTTCTAATTATTTCTTTTTTAGCCTAGCAAGTGTTGTCGTCCTGGCATGATAACAAGGAATTCTTTTTTTCTCGTGCTGTTGACTTGTTGTTTGCATTCCAAGGCTTGTTTAGGGCAGTGTGTCGGCTATCACTTGAAAACCAGTGCTCGTACAGAGTGGCAAGTTTCAAAATGTCTCGTAAGTGCTTTTTATTCATAGAAACCAAAAAGCTGAAGTCTCAAAGTGACCCTTCCCTTAAGGGCTGAGCTTCTGGTAGTCACCTGCTCTTTAGAGCAGAGCATTTTTCAGAGAACTAAAAGCACCTTAACCATATCTGTCTGTCAGTCGGTCTGTGTAGTATCTATCTGATCGATTGATTTAATCTAGCCTATTAAATTTGGGCGCTCCGTGATCGTCTCCCTAACTTCACACCTTGGTTCAGCAACTCACTTATCAGTTGACTTAGTCGAGACTCGCCCATACTCAAATTAAGCCATGTGCTTGAATGAGTAAGGGTGAGTAATATATTAGCGAGCTTGAGGCCGAGCGAGTTTGGTTTAAGAAAACTTTGGTGGGTCAGAATGGGCCCTAGGGGCGAAGCATGTATAAGTGAGTTTGACTGAGCTCTAATTTTGTGTCAACTAATGTTTGACATGAACCGAAAATTGCATGACAGGACAGAGTATGTTATAAAAAGGATTGATTCAGCAATTCACTGACTTTTCGTTTCTATATTATACAAGACATTTATATACACTACTTACCAATGGGTTAGAGAGCCAAGAATCTATGGTTAACTGTTTTCGAAAAGTCTCTCGTCACTGTCTTTTCGACCACTGATTCACCTTGCACTGACCACTCTTGTCTTCCTCTATTGCTTGCTGCGCCATTCAGTGCACCAAGGGTCGGTCATGCAGTTTCCCTAACATATTGGGCATGAGGTGCACCACCAGAGACGCGAGTGCTGCAATCGCTGTGACGTGCAGGGTTGGGTCACGTGACCTCGCCTCGCACTGGCAAAAGAAAGCTGGCAGTTGCATGTGTGATTTTACTGTGACTTTGTAGTGTCGTTTTCGAACAGCGTTGTTTTGCTCTGGCTGCATGTGTACAGACTTCGGCAGACTACACAATCCGGAAAGATAGCAAAAGTTACCGGCGGCATGCCACGGTTCACTACATACGTGAGGGTACTCTCACGGTGGCTCGCAGTGCCATTGTCACGTCTGTCTTTTTGTGTTGTGGTTGTTGTTCAACTATGGGGTTAACATGAGCACCGACCATGAATGCTCGCATAAAAGCGGGACATTTAGGTTCCCGCGCGGGAGTCACGCTCACAACTAAAAAGGAATATGCGAACAGCCCAATTATCTATATTTCAAAAAAGTAGGTAGGTGTGTATATCTGGGGGAAGTTGCAGTCATTATCAGTACACTCAAGAATGTGCCCGGTTGTTGTCGAAATTGTCAGAGAGTCAAGATATAGCCCGGAAGTCCAATTCCTTTCACTTTGGTTTGGTGATTTCACTTTATTCCAGTCTATTTCATTGTCAGTTGCTTCTCTGTGTTCGGCCAGCACATTGGACAAAACCTTATTTCTTACATCATACATGTGCCGCTCCAGTTAGAGCTACTTTTCTCGCCAACGTAACCTAACAGTAGCCTGTGCCACTCCCACCCTCCTCCCCGGCTGTCCTTCTCTATGTGTGTACTCGACCACACTGGTTTCCATCCACCAGTAGCGTAGCCAGGGGGTGGCACACCAGGCCCGTGCCTCTGCCCTTCAATTTTTTTTTCTATGGTATATAGGGGCGCAGAAAATAACGGTCTACCACATCTACTTGCCTAGCTGGCACCCATTCTAATCAAGGTGACGCCCCCTTTGAAAATAATTTCTGGCAACGCCTCTGCCATCTGAGACCTCAGCTCACAGGGTTTCTTGCTTATAGATTACGTATGTACGATGGGCCCATAGACACTGTCACTTTCTCTCAATGTTGTTTTCATCTACAGGCGAAAACTTGGTAAGCTTCGAGAACTGAATCATCTTTCAAGAGCTGCCGTGAAATATTGCGCAGTTTGTGAATAAAGCTTAAAAAAAACTGGTCACTCCCTATTTCATTGAAAGATCTGAGCCTTTCCCCCCCCCTTTTTTTTGTCTTGAAGTTGTGTCGTTCCGGCCACGGTCCTGGCGATGGACATCTGCGGTACTGTCGCTAGGTCAACGAGTGCACGCCAATGTTTCTTTACCTGGTCGAATGCGCCTTCAAGCAAGAGCCGAAGCGATACCCAACTCTACGTTCGAAAAAAAACAAGATGGGAAGTTGGGGAAGGGGAGGTGTAATGATTAGAAAATTTGTTGGCTTGCTATTCTAACCCATGCGGAGAATTCTAAATAGGCCACCTTTGCCATTTTACACTGCTGCTTTGCGGTAAAGCGTACAAAGATTTAGAATAGGCTATTATCTTTTGCCACGGGACACTGCACATAATGTTCACTTACTCATGCGTTTGTACGCTGCATAATTATGAGTATCAGTGTAATTACTGATGTCTAAATATGCTACTGAAAATATATTGGAGCAGTGTATGACATTTCTTCCCTAAAAAAACAAACTGAATAGTGCACAATTTTTTCTGTTTTTTTTTTCACCACCTGTGCTCTTCGGTTTCAGGAATCTCCCAAATTTCATGGTCGCAAGCTTGGTAGATCCATATTTAAATTCGCAGAGTCTGTCAAATGATTTTACAGGCACAGCGAATGCTAATTGGACTTTATCATTGTTGGCTCAGTGGGGCGGTTCAAAATAACACTTTCATTAAAACAGCAGCTCAAGTTTACACTGCACAGTTTAGCTGATGTGGAATGGTTTATACATATTTTGTTTCTAAATGTAAGCCTTCTTTTTTATACGGCTGAAAATTTCGTATCTAGAGATAAAAATTGCGTATTTTTTTCCCTGTCTCCTGCTCGAAATTTACATCTTAGTGCTCCAAAAGTAATATTTTGTTGCTCCTGAAATTGCTCCAAGTTGTACTTCGGCTTTTGCACCGCTGATGTTGTTAAACAGTAGCTTTCAGTGACACTGTATTCAATAAGCAAACAAGTTGGTATTCGGATACTATTTTCGCATTTGTTCTGGTGCCCCCGCAATGTAACATGCACCTACCACTCTGACAAATATAGCTGTTGGCGCATGACTGAGGAATCTTGTACACTACTCCTGTAACACAAGGAATGAAGGAGCTTCGGTGTATCTCACCACATTCACCTTTATATTTGGTTTTGCCTTTGGCCCCGAGCCTAACAAGTGTTCAAGTGCTGCCCAGCTTGTTGAGAGCCGTACATACCACTGCTGCATCATATCTGGATGCGACGCTCTTAATTGTGCGCCATCTTGTCAACAAGTCTAACAAGTGTTAATTTTTTATTTTCATGTACTATTAAGACCTTGTATCATTAAAAACTTGAACGTAGGGCAGCAGGCTAAAGTGGCTCTCATGATTTTTCTCACAGACTTCGCATTTGCTGAAATGTTTGATCCATCTCACCACCTTTTCGCAGGGTACAGCGACCGCATAATCTGGAAACCCTGCTGTTGGAAACCTCTGGGTGTGAGCATAAACACTGCTCAATAGCTTGTGCACACATCACTTTCACACAGCCTCCTCAAACAAAGATGCAGGCAATCCATCTTTGATCACTTTGCAATAAGCTAATGTGTAAGGCAAAAGAGGCTGTTGCGAGCTGGGCCTGTACTGCCAACACACATGCATTGGTAAGGAGTGAGACAGCTGCTGACATTGCGCATTTTTGATACATTTCCGCTTTTTTGCGCCAAGCTGCTCTAAAAGCATAGTAATCAAGAAAATTGCACCGAACTGCTCTGAAACACCCTCAAAAGCTAGAATTTTGATGCCGACCTCAGCTTCAGCGGGGAAAAAATGGCGAGTTTGACTAATAGGACGCACCCAATTGTGTTTTTTTTTCTCTTTCCATATTTCTAGTGACAAAGGCTCCCATGGTGCCGCCATCATTTTTGTAATTTAGAAAACATGTGTGACCCCACAAACATGTGCTGCCGTGCATCGATCGTGCTGCTTCTACTAGCAAGGCTGTGTGTTCTAGCACCATTGTCGGCTAGCGAAAACCACCGAGTTGGGTGGCAAGCATAGCGGGGTTGAGCCTCTGGTTCTCTGTTGTGCATAGCGGTTATCTCCAGGCATTTTGGCTTTCATGATGACTTGCTGCATGTGGTCACCTACGAGTACGTGTTTGTTTTGAGCGAGTAGCTGTAAACGTGGAGTTAATTTTTCCTTGCATCCAACACGTCTCCTGGATGCTCTGGCACGTGCCCATGGCTTCTCAAAATGGCTCCCGTGAGCGGCAGAATGTGTGCAACCTATTCCCGGTTTACACCCATTAGCTACTAATTTATGCAGACAGGCAAGTTTTCATTGCGTTTCGCATTTAGAAAAGCGATCGCAAATGAAATCCGCACATCAGTGTCTGCAGGTAGAGAAAAACACTTGGTTACTTGCGAAGCTGCGGTGACAAAACGAGTGTACAAACCATTGTAAACGATATTAACGGGCACCCTGATGCTTTATTCCCGACTCTTTACGCATCGGCAATCACTTGGCACAGTTCTCATTAATGGCGATTCGCGACTGCTTCGTTTTGTAATCGAAACTCGAAACAAGTGCTTAAAGAGGTGTCGCTGCATGCGTGCCGGCCCGGTGCTACGCAAGCTTTTGGCTTATATGAATCAGTGTTTCGGTAGGCGGCAGTGTGACATCATTTTCTTTCTTTTCTTCTTTTTTTGCAATAAAACCTGCCTCTCTATGATAAGAAGTTTGTTTGCATAGACAGGGATTTTTTTCACCTGTGGTGCGCGAGCACTTTACGCGAGTCAAGGAGCGGTGCAGGCAACAATCGCAAGTCGATGTATTATTGGGAGTTCTTCATCGACGGTGATGACCATAGATGTTGAAAAATTATACTACTGGCCAACTTGTGCTCTATTAATAGTGCGTGTTTTCTCGTGTGGAGAGGTGTTATTCGTATCACTCGCTCATCACTTAGTGCCATATGCACTTGCTTTAGGAGATAGTCTATGCGGCGAGATTTCTTGGCTCTCGCATTGCACTCTTGAAGGTGGTCCTGCATGAGGTGGCCGCGAACGGCAGTGCAGCATGCTTTTGTTTGTTAAAAGCTCTTGACACTATCATGTCAGGCTTTTTTAAGCAAACGAGCACTGTTAGGTTACTAACATTCTTGTGCAATCACAATTTTTTATAATCTTTTTGAGTGTGATGTGTGTGTTTTTCATTGTTTCTGCAGAACCTAGCTTTAAACAAAACCTTTTTAGATGTTATTTCACGCGTTACGAGGGTTAGATAGCTCACATGTGTGTTATGTAAAAAAGTAGTGCAGTTCGTACCTAGCGATAATCTGTTCATAAACTTCCTTCAAAATCTGTTTCAGTGGAATGTGTATTATAAGGCAAATAAAATATGCACTGGTGCCCCCACATTGCTAAACATGGGTATTTTTAAGCTCCCAGGACAACTTAGTAAATGCTGCTAACTGCTCCAAAATTGAAATTTCGCTGCTCCAAAAACTGCTCACAATTTAGTTTCAGCCGTCTCACCCCAGTTTGAGCAAGGCGTGAGCCTTAGTTCTAAAAACTGAAGGTTTAATTCCTGCAGCAGTTCTGTCATAAAGTGAAGCACGCTTTCATTCTTTTTAAAGAGACACTAAAGAGCAAAACAATTTTTCGCCTATTAGTAACTGCAGTTTCACTATCCCAAACACACCTCTCTTGCGCGACATGTTACTCGGCAACGGAAAAAACATGCAAGAACAAAATTCGGATGAAGATTTCACTGAGACTGCCTTGCCAAACACAGTGACGTAAGGAATATTGAAGGCGTCTACCGGGGGAGTCCCACATAACTTCTACTCTATAAAAATCAAGTACATTGTGTTCAGTGGGTAATAGACCTAGCATACGATGGTTGGGAAACTTCTTTGAGCCAATGTCGTGAAAATACGAAAAAGACATTTTGAAATTTTCTACGTGATGCTCAAATGCAGGAGTGCAACAGCTTCGCTGATTACGCCAATATGATGAAATTCCTCATTTGTGCGCCGAGCTGTGTGGAAACCATGAAATTTGCCGAAATTCCGCCGCACTGCACGAAAATGTCTGACCAGCTTCAAATTTTCCCAATTGCCCTATCTTTAGTGAGAAATGGAGACCACTTTAGCCATTTGTAGTTTGCATCATTAATCTATTCGGGCCGACCCTAACCCTAAACTGCAGTGTAAGATAGCTGCTAATTACGGCAAGACACTCGCGAAACTCGATCGACCAGATGAAGTAAATCGCTATGTGGCTAACGGTGTGCTGACCGCAGCAGATATTTACAGGCGGGACGACCCAACTACAACAAAAAAGATGTGTTGCCGTAGCCAGCAACTCTTCGTTGGAAATATGAATTTTCTTGTCAGCAAGTGCGGCCATGGCATGTTAGGAATCATTGGGAACTAAAGCTTGAAGTGTACAAAGCCTCAGCAAATCGAGATTGCACAATACCAGCTTTAGTTCATGCCGTGACCACGTCGGTTGCCGTAGTAACACCACATGCGATAGATATCCAGTGCCATTGCGAGGCCAACTGTCGCTTGCCAATATTATTTTATCTGATCAAACGTTCGTTGCAAGCAAGCCAAAAATTGTGCCTTCAACCTAACCTCTTCATGAAAACAAATGGAGGGGAGGGTTGTGGTTTGAAAATTTCTTGGTCTTGTTCTAACCTGGCAGAAACACCGCTTAAGTAACCTTCGCTATAGTACATGCGTGGCCTGCGGAAAAGCGCTATAGTAGTTAGAAGGGGCTGTTAGTTGTCGTCTCTAGACACTGCACAGTTCGTTCAATGACTGATGTATGTATATGCCACATATTTGTGAGAAATAATATGCTCGCGGTTGCCTAAAAAGTTACTGGCAGAATTATTTGGAGTACGATATTGCATCTCTGCAGCTGTAAAAAGACAGTTTTTTTTAGTTTTACGAATTTTATGGTCACCATCTTGGGAAATCCACATATGAATTCTCAAATAATTTGACAGGTTTGGTGACTTATAATGTGGACCTCATCATTGTTTGCTGAGTGGGGTAATTAAAGAAAATACTACTTTGTTGAAACAGCAGTGCTTATATTCACTTTGCATGATTAAGGGAATATTAGACGGCTTGAACATATATATATATATTTAAATCTAAGCCTTCTTTCTGAAGCTGCTCCAATATCTAGTTCGGCTGTTGCATCCCTGGAAAATGTTTAAACACGAAGTTTAAAATTCCAATTTTGAACTTGATTTTTATTTCTTAATAATGAAATGAGCACAGTGAAACTTGTAGCATTAGAGTTCTCAGACCACAGTTTGTTAATCTAAGTCAAGTCATTGTCTCTCTTTATTGCCCGAGTATATCTACCTGCGGCCAATCTGGAGGAGCACGCTCACTTTTTTTACGGCCTGTGCATAGAAAGGAGGCTGTGCTTCTATCGCTGCAATCTCGTTCCAAACTAACTCGTCACCGTCCATTGGAAAAAAAGGCTAGCACACTCAAATAATGCTCAGGTTCATTTCTACTGTCGCACTTCCTGGTGGTACCAATTCAATAGAAACATGGTAGGAAGCATATATGACAGCTCTTTCTGATATTTCAAGAGAGGAGTAAATTGATAAATATTCTATTTTGCACGCATGTACCATTGTGCGTCGCGTTCCGAAGGCTCGGCCTTATGATCCTTCACTAACTGGCAGATGAAATGACAGACAACGTAGGGTAATCTTTTTGTTTCCTGAGAAAAATAGTTTTGGGAACGTTTACTTTGAATCCAAATGCCGGCAGCCAGTGCCAATGAAAATGATAGATTTTGCGCATTTTAGTTCAAGGTATCACATTTAGTGTTTGCTAAAATAAGTCCTTCAAAAAGGTGACTAAAAGCATAATAGGGATGGTCACTATTTTCACAAGTAGGTGTGAATAGCACTCGCCATAGCAGGAGTATTAGCAATAGTGTAAAAAATGTCAATAAAAATAATAATTGTTCAAAGTGAAAACACAAAGATTAGGAACATGAAAGAGCTTGTAGTGATACAGTTTTGGAAATTTGTTGTAGTAAAGAAAAAATAACACCAACCCCACACAATCACAGATGCAATCTTCAATGCGATGAAAAAATGTGAAACATTTTCATATACAATATAGCTCGCCAGAGTCGCAGGGGAACAATACAGTTTCAGAAAATGTTCTCATGAGAACTAATACATATTGTCACGGGCTCGTGACATGGCTGAAGACAGGAGACATTATGTTGGGATTTAACTGTTTATTTGGGCGAACCTGTGCCCGGTAAACGGAAAGTTCGATTACAGTAGCAGTCTTGCACAGATAGCATTTAAGAGAATTTTATTTCCGGATATATCTTACACAGCTTATGTGCACACATAAAATGAACAATGGTGAACATTGCGTATGTACAACGCAAGCTCTTATGTACTGCGAAAGAACTTATGGCGTATGCAGTAACGTACAATGCAAAAATTGTACAACAAAGACAGGACATTCTTGACATCGAGATGATTAAACTTAAATAAACAGTAAGGCTATATGAACAAACAACGGGAGGTCATTCACAGTGTTGCGTGATATTTTGCATTCACCTGTGAGGACAATTTGCACTCGCACTCAAGAACAATATTGCACAAAAGGACATGTTTATAAAGAAGAAAAAAAATACACACTGTAATGTCACAGTGGTACAAGCTCTAGCCCATCTCCTCAATAGGGGAGGAAAGGCATGGAGACTCTGTTGTTTTTTACGATAATCAAACGCGTAGACCATCGTCGAAGGAAAGCCTCCTCTCCCAGCATGACTAGTTCTGCGTTAAGATGCATAAGCATTTTGTTTCTTAGCCGATGTAGTAGGGGAAACATGGCTCTCTGGGGGCGTCCCCTCAGGCACGCCAGTCCCCTTCGTTTCCATAAGACGAATGCTCCGATAGCCATTAAGAGTACGACAAAGTTATCCCTGTGGCTAGACTTCCACTGCATACTGATTTGGAACATCCTGGTAACCATGCGACAAAAGGTGCGCGCTACTATATATTCATGGAAGACATGGTTCAGTGTTTCGACGCGACCGCAATGCGGGCATGTGGCGGAGGGCGCCACGCCCAACGCCGCAAGGCGGTCGGCTGTTGGTAAAGCCCCCCACTTCCTGAGCCAGTTTAGGTCATGGATCTCGGAGGGTAGAGACGCGATTGTAAGAGTCCAGCGTCTTTTCGCCCGGCATTTTCGGCGTTGTTCTTTAGATAGGCTTTTAAATGCTATTAATTCGCTCATGTCGGTGGGGGACATTTCCATAAGTTCTTGAACTGGAAAATCGTTTCGCCATTGTTGCAAATATTTATTAACATAAGTGTAATACGCTGGTGGCTGCTCAGCAGTTGATCCCGTGTCGTTTGCTAAACCAAAAAGTCTTTTAGAGGTTCCTAGCAGATACACTACAAGTTGCCTGCCTCGATACGATGAGTTCTCTAAAAGTGCCCAGGTGTTTTTGAGAGCCAACATGCGGCACATTACATCAAGGTTGGGTACACTGAGCCCTCCCAATTTTACTGGTAGGCGGACCAAGGCTCTGGCAACAGCTTCGGCGGGGCCGTCCCAAAAAAAGGAGCCGTACGCAGTAGCCACTCTCAGCAAAACTCGTCGGGGTGGTCGGGCAATTCTGGCTACATAAAGCAGTGGCGCTGTTATGCTGAATTTAATTAGATAAGCTCTTTCAGCAAAAGGTGGTTGAAACTTTCTGGGGACTTCAATGTGTCTGTCCACTTTGTGTTGGATTTCTTTCCATGTGGTGCGGGCTTCCTCACCAGTGGAAAGGAATGTTACACCTAAGACTTTAACGCCGGTGACGATTTGGACGCCATCAGGGCGTCCCAAATGTGCATCCCAAAGCACAATCCCTTGCTTTTCCGGGATTAAGACGTGCTCCCGACAGGTAACTATACGTGTGGAATATTCGCAGAAAGGCTCTGTAGCTATGTATGTTCCGAATAAACAACGAGATGTCATCGGTGTATGCCACTACTTTCACTTCGCCCAAGCCTGGAAGAAAGAAACCGTGTATCGAAGTGCATTTCTGGATTTGTTTCAATTATGGATCTATGCATAATAGAAAGAGAATTGCGGAGAGGGGACGGCCTTGTCGAAAGTATCTACTTACTGAATTAGGTTCAGATGTATAGCCATTCACTACCAATGACGTTTCTAAGTCTGTGGAGAGTAAGCGGAGGGTGTCGGTTAAATGTGCTGGGAAGCCATAACACTAAAGCACAGCGAGGAGATAGTTCCATTCTACGCGATCAAAAGCTTTTTTTCCTGATCTAAGGAACAAAAATGCCAGATATTTGTGTTCTTGTAGCGTACGTGAATAAATCGCGAGTCAGCGCAAGCGAGGAATAGATCGTACGACCTGGGACACAGCATGTTTGTATGTCGCTTACTATTTCCGGTAGAATGGTTGTTATGGGGTTTGCAAGGATGGCTGTCAATATTTTATAATCCGAGTTAAGTAGGGAAATGGACCTCCACGCCCTTTGGTCGGACGGCTCTCCCTCGCTTTTAGGCAAGAGTATATCTCTGCTCTCACGAAACGTAATCGGTCTGATTCCGTCAGCAAGAAGCCCATTTAGCATTGTCAAAAGGTGGTCTTGTATTGTTTAAGGAAGTTTTTGTAGAAACTCAAAGGTATCCCGTCAGGGCCGGTGGCGGCGGTTGTTTCCATGCGCTGAAGCACGATGCGTAATTCATCCAGCGTCACTGGTATGCACAGACCATCGCGGAGCTCCTCCGGTACGCGGGAAATTCCCTCTCAAAACTCATTAACTATGGTGGTACAGTTCACTTCGTTTGCGTTCTCTGCTCTGAAAAGATTCAAAAAATGTGTTTCAAAGATTTTCAATATGTCTTCTGCTCGTGTAGACTGTTCCCCATTCGGCAACTGAACGAAAGGGACATGCATTTGTTCACCCAAGGAGCCGTTGCGAACACTTCGAAGAACAGCTGGATCTGAAACCGGTCGTCCCTTGATAAAAGACTGCGCAGCCGTGCACGAACTAAGACGTAGCAAAAGTTCATACCGTGCCCTTAACTGATCGAGATAGTCGTGCATTGCGAACGTCAGTGTCTCGCCTCTGCGTACAATGCGCGCTTTTCGTAGCGTGTAGTTTACATCTGTCGTCAGGAGTGCTTTCCTTTCGCGCCCCGCTTTGATAAGCTCGGCGCGCCAACTGTGTTTCAATGCTTCCCACTTACGGGGTTCAGGCGGCCTTTTGCATGCTTTCTCTAGTGCATTGCGCAGTAACGCTACGCTTTCCGGGTCGTGCACGAGTGTGGTGTCCATTTTCTAATGGTTTCTAAATGTAGTGTATTGTTCAAAGAAAAGTTTTACAGGCACTAGAAAGTGGTCTGTAATGCATGGAACGTCCGGTGGGAAATGTAGCACCTCGCAACTAAGGACATGTGTGGCTAGCTCTTCTGGAAAATAGAAGCAGTCTAGCCGGGTCATGTTGGGACCCCATTGCCATGTTGCAACGAAGTCATTTCCGTGAGTGTAGACCCACGCATCCCTGAGCTTGAAATTGCGGATGAGTTGTTGCAATGCGCTAACTCCGCTATATTGTCTGCTTTCTCTGCATCCGCGCGCATCTCTATCGGTGTCCTCAACACAGTTAAAATCCCCTACTAAGACAGTAGGGTAGCTGTCAAACATAAATGAGTCGAGTGAATTGAAAAAATCGACCGTGCCCCCACGTTGAGCTGGGGCATATATTACGAGCACCCTTACTCGTCTGCCGTGGAGGCCAAAGTCTACTGCTAGTGTGCGGCTGTCAAAACCATAAACACAGTGTGCTCTTCGACGTAACGCTGGTGTCAAGAAAACAACTCCGACTCCGCACATCTTTGAATCAGTCAGCGAAAAAAAGGCTTCGACACCAAAATGTGAACAAAAGGATTGCACATCAAAAGGGGCTCTAAACTTACATTCCCGTAAGAAAAGGATGTCGACATGACGTGACCTTGCGAAGTGCATGCCTTTTCTCTGCTTATCTTGGCGTCTGAAACCCCTGACGTTTAAGGCGACAAAATGCACCGTAGCCATTTTGAAGAAGAGAGAGTGCGCGCAAACTTCAGAAAAACCCCTTGCAGAGGGTGGGGCGAGCGTTTAACGAGTGAACTTGACTAAAGAAAGAAATTAGCGAATGTTTGAGGGTTACTACTGTCCGTAAATCCCTCAGAGTCCGTGGTCGGTGGGTGGGCTCGTTTCGTGGCTGGATGGTCTATTTTCATGGCTCTGGCACCGACACTCGCACCGGTGGCCGCACCTGTAATCTGGTAAATGAGGTTTGACAGGCTCAGTTTGCGGGTCTGTGCCGAGTACTTGCTGGTGCGGGCGCTTGTCGTTGTCAGTGGCATATTCACTGTTGTGGTCTTGTCTGGGCCGATGACCGGAGCTTCTGCACGTCCCGTTGTTCGGGTGCTGCGTCCCATCGAAGCTCTCGGCGCCTCAAAGCTACTGGCGGTGCCAGCTGTGTCAGAGCTGAAGCCCTCGTGGTCTCTACTAAGTACGGGCACTCGGGATTCGGCTTTGAATGAGCTGTGTTCTTCATAGGCGTCCGGCGAGAAGTCGCTGGTCTCGTACGGGGCGTGAAGGGTTGACGAGGGTTTCTCAGACAGGGGAGGCAGGTCTCCTGCGTCTTGAGGTACAGCATGGTCGTCAGTGTCACTTGTGTCAGTGTCGCTCGCAGGCTCGAGCACCGGATAATCATCTTGCAATGTGGGCGTGAGGTCGGTGCACGCTTGTTCTTCGGTTGCCGCTGCTGCAGCCACTGCGAAGGACTTCGGACGTACGCAGTCAGCTGTTGTATGGCTGCCCGAGCACTTGCGGCACGGTTTTGTGCATCCCTCTGTAGCATGCCCAAACACGTTGCAGCACGTGCAACGGGGCGTGGCACAATCTTTGGCGATGTGGCCAGCATTCCTGCACTTAGAGCACATTTTCTTATCACCCCGGTAATCACACAGGACATTGCAGCCTTGAACTGTCAGAAAGTTCGCTATTTGGCTTTTCAATGCCACTCGCGCCACACGGACACCTGTGCCAACCCCAGGGCGGCCCTCGAACACTGGCTCGTGGATATGTTGCACGTTATCGTAGGCGGAGAGAGCAGTCGTTAGGCTGCGTCGCCTACCTAAAGCGGTACCCGGAAGATTGTGATGTGGCCTATTTCAGAACCTACGCTGACTAGTGGAACTGATTCGCCGTTCAAGAGAATGGCGCCCCGGCTCTTCAGCTTGGTGGCTGCA
The DNA here is from genome assembly GCF_043290135.1 of Rhipicephalus microplus. Classification (NCBI taxonomy): domain Eukaryota; kingdom Metazoa; phylum Arthropoda; class Arachnida; order Ixodida; family Ixodidae; genus Rhipicephalus; species Rhipicephalus microplus. The sequence goes on from NC_134706.1 coordinate 155,431,289, forward strand.
TGGACGTTTGCGGCTGCGGTGCCGAACTTTGCACCTCCCACGTGCGGAGGGACTTGATACCGGCTGGGCCGGTTACTGCTTCGAGGGCATCTATGATGTCGTCGACGGTGCTCCCTTCTGGAGCGCTGAAGTTAAAGCAATGAGCTTTCGGCGGTGGCGCTGCTAAAGCCATCACACTGTCGTCCTGGTCCTGGCTCTCACGGCTTGCGCTGTGGTGCCCGGGTGTTGGCTCACGACGATGGTCTGGACAGAGCCAGGGAGTTGTCCAGGGGTTCGCTTGATGATCAATGAGATGGGGTCTACGACCGGCAGCGTGCCTGGTCGCTGGAATCCCGGCACCAGGTAGGCGGCGAACGGAGCACCAGCCGTCGATCAAATACTGACAAGCCGCGAAGTGCGTCGGCATTTACACTCTTGCCATCGAATGTTCTAGCGTTACCGCTGGCGGTGACGAGTGTTCCAGAATAATCTGTACAGTTCGCGGAGTGGGGATGATCTTATCTAAATGATCTACTACACTCCCGAAGCTTCTCGAAAACTGCAGGCGCGGTTTGCGCTGAGCACTGTGTAGTGTATTGGCGCGATAACAAAGCTTGAGGAATGGCACGTGGCATTGCCACCCTCTGAAAATGGCATCGTCCCGATGCTTTAACTAAAGATGAAAGTACAACAATATTGCAAGAAAGTACAGTGAATAAATTTCGATAGAATAATAATACAAAACAACACTGTTTCATTTTGTCAGCGCGCATGAAACGGCTTCAGCCGCGGGACATGGACGACTTCAGGTCGCGATCGGTGTCGTTGAGAGTTCGTGATGCCGTCGTGGACAACCTCGTAATCAATTGGGCCGAGACTTGGAACCACCCTGTATGGTCCGAAGTACCGTCGCAGAAGCTTTTCTCTTAGTCCACGTCGGCGTATCGCCGTCGACACCTAAACACGTTCACCGGGCTGGTATTCCACGAAGCGTCGTCGAATATTGTAACGGCGGCTGTCGGTCGTTTGTCGATTCTTGATACGGAGACGTGCCAGTTGTCGGCCTTCTTCGACTCGTTGAAGGTACTCACTCACATCGAGGTTTTCTTCGTCGGTGACGTTGGGTAACATGGTATCGAGCGTCATCGCCGGGCTCCTTCCGTAGACCAATTTGTATAGAGATATCTGCGTCGTCTCCTGCACCGCCGTGTTGTATGCGAAGGTCACGTACGGAAGAATGGCGTCCCATGCCTTGTGTTCAACATCGACTTACATTGACAGCTTATCTGCGATCGTCTTGTTTAGCCGTTCGGTGAGGCCGTTGGTCTGTGGGTGGTACGCTGTCGTCCGGCGGTGGTTTGGCTGTATGCCAAGATTGCTTGAGTGAGGTCAGCAGTTAATTCCGTTTCCCTGTCGGTGATGAGGACCTCCGGGGCGCCATGACGTAGGACGACATTTTCGACGAAGAACTTAGCTACCTCGGACGCACTGCCTTTGGGCAGGGCTTTTGTCTCGGCGTAGCGGGTGAGGTAGTCGGTAGCTACCACGATCCACTTGTTTCCAAAAGCCGACGTCGGGAACAGCCCCAGTAGGTCCATACCGATCTGCTGGAATTGTCGGCGAGGTGGTTCAATTGGCTGCAGAAGTCCTGCTAGTCTTGTCGGTGCTGTCGTGTGTTGCTGACAGTCCCGACATGTCCTCGAATAACGAGGGACGTTGGTGGTAAGACGTGGCCAGTAGTACCTTTCTTGTATCCTCACGAGCGTCCGTGAAACACCGAGGTGCCCTGCCGTCAGATCGCCGTGCAGCACCTGCAGGAGTTCTGGTCACAAAGCTGAAGGCACCACAAGGACGTACTTAGCTTGAAGCGGTGAAATTTTTTTTCTTTTGTAGAAGACCGTTTCGCAGGAAGAACGACGCAAGTGCGCGCTTGAATACCTTCGGGACTTCGGCGGTCCTGCCTTCGATGTATTCTATTAGGGCCTTAAGTTCCGGGTAGGCCCGCTGTCATTCAGCGAAGTCTTCGGCAGTTACGTTCCCAAGAAGTAGTCGTCACCCGGGTCGTCGGGTGGTGGTTGGTCGACAGGCGCACCAGAGAGACAGTCGGCGTCGAAGTGTTTCTTGCCAGACTTGTAATTGACAGTAATGTCATATTCTTGAAGTCTCAAGCTCTATCGTGCGAGGCGATCTCAAGGGTCCTTCAAGGTGGCTAGCCAACACAAGGCGTGGTGGTCGCTCACAACTTTGACGGGCCTGCCGTAGTGGTAGGGGCGAAATTTCAACGTAGCCCAGATGATGGCGAGGCACTCCTTTTCTGTTGTGTAATAATTGGCTTCTGCTTTGGATAGCGATTCCGTCCGTCAGCCCTCTGCACAAGAACGGCGCCAAGACCTACGCTGCTTGCGTCAGTGTGTATTTCTTTCTCGCCGAATTCGTCAAAATGGGCAAGTACCGGAGGCGTCTGGAGGCGATGTTTAAGCTCCTGGTAAGCGTGTTCCTGCGGAGTTTCCCACTTGAACTCCACGTTGGCTTTGGTAAGGTTAGTGAGAGGATCGGCGATGCGGGTGAAGTTTTTACGAACCGCCTATAATAGGCGCACCGCCTTCTTGTCAGTGTGCGGCGGGAAGTCGGCGATAACGGCTGTTTTCCGTGGATCGGGACGAACTCCAGACTTGCTAATAACGTGCCCCAGAAACAAGAGCTCCTCGTACGCAAATCTGCACTTCTCTGGCTTCAGTTTGAGTCCGGACGTCTTGATGGCTTGAAGTAGAGCTTCAAGGCGCCGAAGATGCTCGTCGAAACTCGAGGAAAACACGACGACGTCGTCAAAGTACACAAGGCAAGTCTGCCACTTCAATCCTGCTAGTACTGTATGCATAACGCGTTGAAAAGTTGCAGGCGCTGAGCAAAGACCGAACGGCAGCACCTCAAATTCGAAGAGGCTGTCCGGTATTATAAAAACGTCTTCTCTTAGTCTCTTTCGTCGACTTCGATTTGCCACTAGCCTGTCTTGAGGTCCATAGACGAAAAGTACTTGGCGTTATGGAGCCGATCAAGTGCGTCGTCAATTCGTTTGAGAGGATACACGTCCTTTCTTGTGATTTTGTTCAGGCGGCGATAATCGACGCAGAAACGTAGGGTCCCATCCTTTTTCTTCAATAACACCACGGGGGATACCCATGGACTCTTGGACGGCTGGATAATGTCATCCCGCAGCATTTCATCAACTTGTCTCTTCATGGCCTCCCGTTCTCGCGTCGAAATCCTGTACGTGCTCTGACGGAGTGGTCTGGCATTTTCTTCGGTTATGATGCGATGTTTCGTGATTGGGGTCTGCTGAATTTTTGATGACGACGAAAAGCAATCTTCGTATTGCAGGAGCAGGGCCTTGAGCTGTTCTTGCTTATGGTTCGGAAGTCTGGTATTGACATCGAAAGCTATGGGAGGGGCTTGGTTCCTCTGAGCAGGTTCCGCAGAATCGGCTAGGGCGAAAGCACTGGTGGCTTGGACAATTTCTTCGATGTATGCGACTGTTGTTCCTTTGTTCACATGTTTGTACTCATTGCTGAAATTCGTGAGCATAACTGTTGCTTTGCCTCCACGCAGCTGTGCAATTCCTCTTGCGACGCAAATATTTCGGGTAACCAACAGATGCTGACTGCCTTCAACGACGCCTTCCAAGTCAGGTGATTAGGAGCGGCGACTGAAATAGTGACGCTTGAGCGAGGCGGAATGGTGACTTGTTCTTCCAGCACATTCAAGGCATGGTTTCCTGACGGCGTGCGTGGTGGTAGTGCTTCTTCTGTGGATAACGTTATTGACTTTCTTTTTAGGTTGATGACAGCACCATGGAGGCATAAGAAGTCCATGCCAAGGATGACATCTTTCGAGCAACGCTGTAGGACTACGAAATCTGTAGGATAAATATGGCCGTTAATGGTGACTCTCGCTGTGCAGATTCCTGCAGGCGTTACGAGATGACCTCTGGCTGTGCGGATTTCAGGGCCTTCGCAAGCTGTCCTAACTTTCTTTAACTTCGCGGCGAACGACCCACTGATGACGGAGTAGTCGGCTCCAGTATCGACGAGAGCGGTCACACTGTGACCGTCGATAAGAACGTCGAGGTCGCTAGTTCGCCGTCTCGAATTACAGTTAGGGCGTGGCGTCGGGTCACGGCTGCGTCGGATTGTTCCGCTAATTCCATGTTGCGTCGTCAGGTCATCTTCGGTAAGTGAGGTTTCGCCGTCAGGGCTTTGCCTGGTTGGCGTTGTGCTCCGAAAGCTCATCGTGGCGGCGTTGTCCTCAGAGGATCTTCGATAGTTCGTCACACAGCAACCGCACCTCCATCGGTTGCTGCCCTTAGTTTCCCGAATAAGGGCTAAGAGACCGGCCCCGCGTTGAGCCAGAGTACTGCTGGTGGTGCGGTGACGTGCGGCGGCTGGGCGACGGTGAACGTGAAGGGCTTCGTGGTGTCCACTGAGTTCCTGTCAGGTAGTCGGCGATGTCACGTGGACGTTTTTCCTGCCTTGGACACGGTGCATTGACGGCGAAGCCACGCAGTCTCATCTGTCGGTACTGGCAACGGCGGTATGTGTGTCCGGCCTCGCCGCAGTGGTGGCAGAGCGGGCGGTGGTCAGGGGTGCGCCAGACGTCAGTCTTCCTCGGTGCACTGCGCTGGGCCGATGGTGAACGGTATAACGTCGGTGGGGGTGGTGGCGGCGGTGGCGTCTGTCGAAAGAAGTGCGATGGGGTGGCGTTTTGCGATGCGATGGGGTGGACGGGAAGGAGCGTTGTGGCGCACTGCAGCGGTGTAGCTCTAAGCTTCAGGCTCGGCAGTGGTGCTTGGGGAATTCGAAGCGATTGCCGAATTTCTTCTCGCACAATGTCGGTGATCGAATCCATTTGAGGCTGCGCCGAAGGCAACAGTTTGTGCAGCTCTTCCCACATAATCGCTCGTATCGTTTCACGCAGGTCTTCGGAGTTACTGGCTTGATCAGCCGCGCAGTCTGGAGTCAGGCGACGATTATACTGTCTGGTGCGCATGTCCAGGGTCTTTTCGATAGTTATCGCTTCGGCTACAAATTCTTGGACGGTGTTCAGTGGATTTCTCATCAGTCCTGCGAAAAGCTCCTGTTTGACCCCTCGCATGAGGAAACGAACTTTTTTCTCCTCAGGCATGTCTGGGTCAGCGTGACGGAATAGGCGGGTCATTTCTTCTGTTAAAATGGCGACATTTTCATTTGGTAGCTGAACCCGGGTCTCTAATAAAGCAGCGGCCCTCTCTTTGCGAGCGACGCTCGCGAACGTTTGCAGGAATGCGCCACGGAAAACATCCGACGTTCGGAGCGTGGACTCCCGATTTTCGAGCCAGGTCCTTGCAGTGTCTTCCAAATTAGAAGAACACACGACCGAGCTTTTCGTCATGGTCCCAGTGGTTGAGGGTGGCCACACGGTCGTATGATTCTAGCCAGGACTCCGGGTCTTCGAACGATGACCCCTAGAAAATTGGTGGTTCCCTGAGTTGATGCATGACCATCGTGGGCTGGGACGCTGCGATTGTCATTGTCACTGTAGTCACGGTCATGGCCTTGGTCTTCCACGCCTTGTCTTGTAGAAGGCGTACTCCGGTGGTAGCCCTTGCTGTCGGTGGCTTGTTCACTGCTCCTGGTTGGCGTCGGTGTCTTCTCCGCGACGTGGGCTGGGTTCACGGGTTGACAGGGGCGTGCGGTACATGAACGAAGCAGCACCTCCACCAGATGTCACGTGGTCGTGACGTGGCCGAAGACAGGAGAATTTTTGTTGGGATTTAACTGTTTATTTGGGCGAACCTGTGCCCGGTAAACGGAAAGTTCGATTACAGTAGCAGTCTTTCACAGACAGTAGTGAACGGAGCGTCGGCCGTCGATCAACTACTGACAAGCCGTGATGTTCGTCGGCATTTATACTCTTGCCATCGAGTGTTCTAGCGTTATCGCTGGCGGTAACGAGTGTTCCAGAATAATCTGTACTGTTCGCTGAGTGGGCATGATCTTATCAAAATGATCTACTACACTCCCTCGTTTCTCAAAAAGTGCAGGCTTGATTTGCGCTGAGAATTTCGAAGTGTATTGAGGCGATTACAAAGCTTGAGGAATGCCACGTGGCAATAGTGTAAAGAATGTCAATAAAGGTAATAATTGTTCAAAGTGAAAACACAAAATTTAAGAACATGAAAGAGCATGTAGTGACACAGTTTTGGAAATTTGTTGTAGTAGAGAAAAACAACGCCAAGCCCAAATAATCCCAGATGCAATCGTCAATGGCGATGAAAAAATGTGAAATATTTTCATATGCAATATAGCAAGACAGAGACACAGCGGAACAATACAGTTTCATAGAATCAGAAAATGTTCTCATTAGAACTAATACATATTCATTGCGCCTGAAGAAAAAAAAAGCGCTGTTGGCAAAACTCTATCGTGATGCTTCTAGCTGAAGTAGCGACATTGTTTTGAACCAGAAATGCTTTTGTATGGGCTTGTATATAAAAGCCAAATGGAATGTCATTTTAATCCAATAACATTTATACAATTACTACAAGGATTCCGAGAAACATTTCAGAATTAGTGCCTACACTTTTGCGTGACTCTGGTCCAAACTTTGCAGACAGGCCAGTAGCAGTGAATCTTCAATGTATGGCTGAACTGCAATTGTCAAAAATTTTTGTTCGAGGAAGTCATTTCACTGATATATTTATGAAAAATACACTAGCCCATGTTGGCTGTATACATTAGAGCGTGAATTCAGACACGGGTTTGTTGTTTTTGGTATGTCTGGTCTAGTAGATACTGGCTTAGTGTTTTTAGTGTGCACGGTTTAGTGTTTCTAGAGTGCACGATTTATTGTTTTAGTGTGCATGGTTTAGCGTTTTTAGTGTGCACGGTTTAGTGTTTTTAGTGTGCCCGTTGTGGCGTTTTTAGTGCACTCGATCTAGTGTTTTAGTGGGTTTGGTATGGAGCTTTTATTAATCAGCACGATGGTACCACAGTGATAGATACTACCGTTTTGTGCAACCTATTTCTGCATTCATGCAAGCTGCTCAGAAAGAGCAGTAAAAACTGCCACAGTAACATGTAACATAACAATTTGATATGAAAAAACTTCTCACTTTATTTAAATAATTGCAGGATTACTTAGCAACAGGCCGCTTGCGTCGCAGCTCACACGTTTTTTTGGACAGCCACATTCGAATGTTTTTAGAGATTTTAATTGTCTCCTCTACGGAGAGCCCTCAGGCCTTTACGTAGTACCTGAAAAAGACTGAATTCATTGACATCAGTCAAATGCCTCAGTTGATCAACCGCACTTTTATCATGGCAGCAGCATTATTTGAATTTTAAGCTGCATTGTACATAGGTAAACCCAAAAACCGGGAACCCCTAGTGGCTTCTCTATCTTGTACGTAAAGGTATAACAGAAACATACAGCAACACATACCAAGTATAAAAATTCAGTTAACCCTTTGCTCATCGATTTTCTTTCACAATGTGCTTCATAAAAATGTTTATTCCATTTATTGCTGAATAAAAATCTTCAGTTGAATTTATTTTCAAAAAATCGCCAAAAACCATTGAGAAAACTAAGGTAACCGAAAATGAAATTTTTTACACTTGCTTCATTTGGGAGCAACACCAATCGAAATTCTCAGAAAAAATGTGTGACATTAACAAGCAGAGAGATCAGAAACCAGACAGTGATCAGCTTTGCAGAGGTGGAAGTGATAATCAAACAAAGGACAAAACCGAAACCCAACGCACCATGCACCCTTACTGGGTGGTGCAAGGAACAGCCGGCGCACTGCTGTGGGAAAAAAAATGGAAAAAAAAGCAATGAATAGACATAGATACATCAAAAAGCCACGTATTCCAGAAATGCAGCAGCACATGCTAAGCAAGAAAATGTGGCAGAAGAATACCCCATCTACTTGAATTTAGGCTTTTCTGATTGCAGGCGGACCCCCAAAATTCGAAAGGTCAAAAAATGTTACCTCAGAACCAGCACTTTAATTGCGTAAGCGCGCACTTCGTAGCCTCATTTGTCCTAGCCTGCAGTTCTGCATGTTGTCACCGAAGTTTCTCCAAGACAGCATGAAGGCTGGTTGTCGACACTATCGCACTCAAGCACTAACCCAAGAGCAGCGCACGAGACACCAAGTTTGAGTTCGCGACTGGAAGATCAATGGCGCCAAAAGCCCGCCGAGCTTGTGTTAGTCTGCGCAGTAACAGCAAAGGTGAAAGCTTGCGTCATAAAACCACTAAAGCTTTTGAAACGCGATAACGCCAAGGTTTTTCTCGACGGATACTTAAAGTGCACTTGAAGACGTGATCGTCTGATCTATGCGAAGTGCGCGCGGCCTGCAATAGGCCGGAGCGATGTTGGCGCTGGTGCAAAGGTTGCTCCGACGCACTGACTACTGTCCTCCTTCTTCACTTGGCGAGCCAGCAAAGCCACGGTCTTTTTAATTGTTTTTTTCTTTTCTATCCAGTTAATGTAGGAGGGCATTGAATTGCAAGCGTGCAAATACGGTACAGAACTGCTGATCACTGCAAAGTTCGGTGTGCATTTTATGCATGACACTGAAAAGTCCTTTTTTTTCTCACGACCAAACTAGGGATGTGCCTATTATGAGAGTGAATACCGTACATGTACATATTTGACTAATAAAGGGGTAATAGAATGAGTAATCACATTTTGAGCTGATATGTTTTTATAACAAGTGCACATATCTGTTATTGGGTTTGCACTTAAGTTGGCCAGACAGTTTCAGAAGAAAACTGGCACATGCAAAAACAGAAAAATTATTGCTTGCTTTTCAAGGCGTCAGCTTTTCGTGGTTTCAAGGGCCTCTGTGGTGCTTTCTCACTTCCATCCGTCAGATACCTGTTGGACAGTGTCCCAGAAAAATTTCTTTGCGCCAGCACTTCAGATGACCAAATTGCGGTGGCCGCCCACTTGATGAAGTGGGAATCCTTAAAGACTGCCATCAGTGTCTCATACACCTTCTTTGTGACAGTTACACTGTTGGCTAGGTGCACCTGTAGGAAAACAATTCTCAGTAATTACTACATCCACATCATATCTGATCGTCTTTAGTTCAGGTGATCTTACCATGCCATTTTAAATTAAAGTTAAGGCTGGTGGTCTCTGCAGCAGGTGGCTGTGGCCTTGCTTTGTGGAGGTACTCGGGTTCCGCAGGTTCGGCCCCTACAAAAAAAATTGTCGTACTATAGCAGTTGTAAGCACAGTAAATTTAATACGATGACTTCTGCGACTGCAGTTGGGAAAAAAGTTTTTGAAATTTACTTCGCATTTCGTGCACTCCGAATTTGGAGCAACATTCTAGGGAGAAAAAAAGTGCACCGTGCCTATTATGCGAGTACAGTCAGACCCCGCTACAACCAACGTTGCTCCAACCAACTTTTAGCTTCTACGAAGGATTTTTCATTCCCCGTCAGCTTGCCTTAGAAGTCAATGCGTCAAAGTTCTCACCACAAAGAACCATTTTTCGCGCTTCTTTTTGCTTGCACAAAACGTTCGCTCACTGGAGCTTTGCTTAAAAATTTGTCTTACGTTAGTTTGATCATATTGTCAACCACGAAACTTTTCGAACATTACGTGTGCTTTCTTTCCATGAAAATAAGTGCCCACTGCTCGCTCGTAGGAAAGCACCATTGTTTGGTGGCGAAAGAGATGCGGGAGGCCGCTTTGAGGCAAGGTGCAGGCTCGCTTTGCAATGCTGGAGCCACAAGAGCCAATCCACATTCATTCTAGATCGCGTGTTTGCAGCATTGCAGTACAACAGATGCACTAAAGCATCTTTTAAAGCGCCGAAACCTGTCATTTGTGCTTGTGCACTCGCGTGTGCTCCGGAAGCCTGGGCACGGTAAACATTCACACAGACATGAGACCAGACAATTATATTGCAGTTGATGCAGACTTTTTGGCTCATCATGAGCTAACTGACTAGGAAATAACTGAAGAAGTTCGCTTTAACACTGCGTCGCTGGACATGAAAGTGATACACAACACACATCGGCGCCACCTTCAGTCAGTTAGCTGATCATAAGCAACAACGTCCGCGTCAACAGCGATGTATTAATTGAAGGTGATGGAATAAATGCATTTGAAATCATTTGCTTTCATTGGCGCCCGCGTATGGCCTCGCGATGCACCTGCTGACCACGTGCGTGTGTTAAACCGTTGAGCTGACGTCCAAAGGAAGGGGGCAAACGAAGGTGACAGTCTTTTTTTTTTATAAAACGAACGATGTTTGTGGAGGATTTGGTCAAATGTGGCACTGTGGGCTCTGTAGCTGTGCCATCGCACGGTCCACTAACCCTTTCGTCTTCGCAATGCAGGGCCCCACCACGGTGGTCTAGTGGCTAAGGTACTCGGCTGCTGACCCGCAGGTCGTGGGCTCGAATCCCGGCTGTGGCGGCTGCATTTCCGATGGAGGTGGAAATGTTGTAGGCCCGTGTACTCAGATTTGGGTGCACGTTAAAGAACCCCAGGTGGTCAAAATTTCCGGAGCCCTACACTACGGCGTCTCTCATAATAATATGGTGGTTTTGGGACGTTCAACCCCACAAATCAATCAATCAATCAATTCGCAATGCAGGCGCTCGCCCCTATCATCGCCCAGTTGCTGGTTCCTGCTCTGCTGGTTGCCTCATCGGATGTTCCAACGTGCTGAGAGCGACTCGGCACCGGGTATGACACCGTCCTTCTCATACGTGCCGCAAACGCATCCGGCTGTCCTGCTGCGCCGCCAGCAAATCACGGGACCACCGACGTCATCATCGTATCACCGCCGTCATCAACCAGTTCAATGATAACAGCTATAAATTGTCAGCAACCACCCGTCAAGCTTTGTGGGCTCTGTGGCTGTGCCATCGCATGGTCCACTAACCCTTTCGCCTTCGCAATGCAGGTTAGTGTACCATATGACCTGTTCACTAAACGAAATTGCAATTATTTTTCGGTACAGCTACCGAGCCCACAATGCTGTTGTGCCCTTGCCATTCAATGCGTGAATGTCGCTCGCACTCCCTTACTTCTGTCGGGGGACGTGGAATCCACTCCTCGCCCAAACTCTCTCCCTAAGGACCGTTCACCTAAAGACCCCCTTCCAGCAAGCCTTATTCTTTCCGAGTTGCAAAAGTTATCTACGGGTCAGTCTACACTGCTCGAAGAAGTGCAGGGACTTAAATCTGCGCTACTAACAACAAACAAAGCCATGGCTGATCTAACTAAACGTATTACGGAGCTTGAAGTTCACTACCAAGGTCTTGTGACAGTTGAGAAGGATGTCGAAACAATTAATGGTAACACCACAATAATGGCCCGTCAAATCTGCGACATGGAGGCGCGGGTTCATGACGCCGAAAATCGTTCCCGAAGAAATAACCTCATCTTTTACGGCCTTCCTGATCCGAATGCGTTCGAAAAGCCCGAAAGCATCTTGTTGAATTTGACCGTACGAAATCTGAGCCCTTCTCCACGCGGTACAAGACTTTGTTTCTTGGTAAAAAAAGACACGTTTCAACAAAAATTCCCAAACGGTAAACGAAATTTCCTAGCAAACGCCCCGTTGTCCAAAAAAACAAACAAAACTTGTTATTGTTACAACACCTAAAACAAGCCTTTCCTTCTCTGTAATCTTCACTAATATACGCAGCTTCCTTTCAAAACGCGACGCAGTATCAAACCTTGTATCAACTTCGGACAGCAACATACTGGTTCTCACAGAAACATGGTTGAAGGATGACGTGACAGATAGTGAGGTTCTTGTCAAATCGCCAGAATTTGTTGTTTTCCGGAAAGACAGGAAACAAACACGTAACGGCGGCGTACGTATTGCTGTCAATAAGCAGTTATCCTGTTCACTGATAAATGTCCCTTGCAAGCCGGAAATTCTGTGGTTAGTCTGCCGCGCTGTTCCGAAGACAATTCCTCTAGGTGTGTGCTATCGGTCACCAGACAATGACCCAAATTTCGCACAAGATTTAAACAATATACTCAACCATTGATTGATTGATATGTGGGGCTTAACGTCCCAAAACCACTGATGATTATGAGAGACGCCGTAGTGGAGGGCTCCGGAAATTTCGACCACCTGGGGTTCTTTAACGTGCACCCAAATCTGAGTACACGGGCCTACAACATTTCCGCCAAATATATACTCAACCAGTTAACTACTAAATATCCTACCGTGCATATCCTAATTTTTGGGGACTTTAATTTTCCTGACATCGATTGGCAAGACGCCAACAAATTAATAACAGGTCACTCCAGAACAAAAGAATTCATTAACTTCTGCTTAAATTTTAACCTAACACAGCTAATAACAGAACCTATACGTATTGCTGGTAAACTTCTAATATTATGGATCTAATACTGACAACTAAACCCGAAAGCTTGTCACATATTACACATCTTCCTGAGATTAGCGACCACAAAGTTATTTATGCTGTTTTTGAATTCGTCCCTAAGCTACGCAAACCATGCAGTAAAACTATACGTCTGTACGACAGGGAAGATTACAACGAAATAAACGCTGAACTCGAAGCCTTCCTACCTCATTTTGAAACAACATTAAGTGAACGATCAGTGAACGATAACTGGTTAATATTCGAAGATAAAATTAAGGTGCTAACAAGCAAGTTTATTCCCAGTACCACCGTCCGTTCTAATCAACAAAATCCATGGTTTTCTAAACTTTTAAAGCGACTTGAAAATAAGAAAAAACGACTTTTTCGTGCAGCTAAACACGCAGCTACCGCCAGCGCTTGGGATAGGTATAAATTTTGGGAGGTAATTAACCCTAAAAGAATTCCAGGTGTGAGGAGGTTTATTAGCCGTTAAAGACAGCGACGAGACAGCGTCAAGAACCGTCCAGCGATCGGCACAGCAACGAACCGAAGCACGAGCCGAGAGAGCCAGGCGTTGGCGATGCTGCTCGCTGCAGGCACATCTTCTTCTTCACAATCGCCCCCGCTGAAAAAGGAGCCATCCTGGCGACTTAAGAAGCTTCAGGCAGAGGCTCATGGTACGGTTTCAGTCGGGAAACATGGACGATGTCACGTGCACGCCGGCGCATGTCGTCCGATCGGGAAACTGGTTCAATTAGGAAATTAACCGGAGAGGTTTTCTCCAAAATGGTGTAAGGCCCCTCGTATCGGGGGACAAGTTTCGAGGAGAGTCCCGGTGTTTGGTATGGGATGGCAAGCCACACAAGAGACCCTGGGGCATAGTTGGGATCCGGAAGAGAGGTGCTACAAGTTTCTTTCTGGCGTTGTTGTTCTTCCGAGGTGAACGCACGGGCGAGCTGGCGGCACTCTTCGGCTTGTCTAGCAGCATCGAAGATAGGTGGACACTCGGAAGCATCAGGACGGTAAGGAAGTAGGGTATCAATTGTATGGGAAGGCTCACGTCTGTAAAGAAGAAAGAAAGGTGAGAATCCCGTGGTGGATTGTATTGCGGTGTTATATGCGAACGTGACGTATGGGAGAACACGGTCCCAGTTGCTGTGATCAGATGCCACGTACATTGAGAGCATATCACCTAGCGTGCGGTTGAACCGTTCCGTTAGTCCGTTAGTCTGCGGGTGGTATGCTGTCGTTTTCCGATGAATGACGTGGCATTCCGAAAGCAGAGTTTTGACGACCTCGGAAAGAAAAGCGCGGCCTCTGTCACTAAGGAGCTCTCGAGGTGCACCATGTCGAAGGATAAAACGTTGCAAAATGAAAGAGGCGACATCCTGAGCTGTAGCGCTCGGCAAAGCGGCTGTTTCGGCGTAGCGTGTCAGGTGGTCGACCGCCACTATAATCCACCGATTACCATCTGGTGTCAATGGAAGGGGACCGTAGAGGTCAACGCCGACGCGATCAAATGGCTTGGCAGGGCATGGAAGTGGCTGCAATGCGCCAGTCGCACGTGGCAGTGTTCATTTACGTCACTGGCAGTCAGGACAGCACTGCACGAATTTACGTACAAAATTGTACATGCCGCGCCAGTAATAGCGATGGCGAAGGCGTTCATATGTTTTGAACACTCCGGCGTGGCCACATTGCGGATCGTCGTGAAGGGAGGCGCATACTTGCGATCGTAAAGTGCGTGGAATGACCAGCAACCACCGGCGGCCATCGGGAGCGTAGTTGCGTCGATGAAGAAGTTGATCGCGGATGGCGAAATGGAGAGCTTGACGTCGGAGGGATCGAGATACTGGAAGGTTGGGCGTGCCAGATAAATATTCGATAAGAGAGGCGATCCACGGGTCACGACGTTGTTCGGTGGCAATTGATTCAAGATTTAACGATGACAAGTACTGGAGGCACGTGTTTCCGCACGTCGGATCTGGTGGCAAAGGTGAGCGAGACAGGTCATCAGCGTCAGAGTGCTTGCGTCCGCAGCGGTATACGACGCGAATGTCGTACTCCTGGATGCGGAGTGCCCATCGCGCAAGGCGGCCAGAAGGGTCTTTCAATGTGGAAAGCCAGCAAAGTGCGTGGTGATCAGTTACTAGATCGAACGGGCGGCCGTATAAGTACGGCCGAAACTTTCCAAGCGCCCACACCAGAGCCAAACACTCTTTTTCTGTCACGCTGTAATTAGTTTCGGCTTTCGTCAGAGTGCGGCTAGCGTAGGCTACAACGTATTCTGAATAGCCGGGCTTTCGTTGAGCGAGGACCGCGCCTAGCCCGACGCCGCTGGCGTCGGTGTGCACTTCGGTAGGAGCCGTCGGGTCGAAGTGGCGAAGAATAGGTGGGGAAGTAAGCAGACGGCGCAGAGTAGCGAAGGCAACGTCACATGCAGGGGACCAGGAGGTGAGGTTCACGTCACCGCGAAGAAGCTGCGTTAACGGTGACATGATAGATGCAAAATTGCGAACAAAGCGCCGGAAATAGGAGCATAGGCCTACAAAACTGCGAAGTTCTTTCATGGTCGTCGGCTTGAGAAATTCTGCGACTGCTCGAAGTTTTGCGGGGTCTGGTAATACGCCGTGCTTGGACACGATGTGGCCTAGGATGACGAGCTCGCGTGCAGCGAAGCGGCATTTTTTTAGGTTAAGCTGCAGACCAGCGTTGGTCAGACAACTCAAAACGTGCCTGAGGCGAAGGAGGTGCGTAGGAAAGTCATGGGAGAAAACCACGACATCGTCGAGGTAACACAGGCACATATTCCATTTGAGGCCACGTAGCGTATTATCCATAAGACGTTCAAACGTGGCAGGCGCGTTACAAAGCCCAAAGGGCATCACGTTAAATTCATATAGTCCGTCTGGTGTAATAAATGCCGTTTTTTGGCGATCGGATTCTGCCATTGGGACCTGCCAGTAGCCAGACCGCAAATCTAGCGACGAGAAAAATTCCGCTCCGTGAAGGGTGTCAATGGCGTCATCAATGCGCGGCAAAGGATAGACGTCCTTGCGGGTTATCTTATTCAAACGACGATAGTCCACGCAAAATCGGATAGATCCGTCTTTCTTACGCACCAGGACGACGGGAGACGCCCAGGGACTGTGAGATGGTCGAATGACGTCCCTACGAAGCATATCTTCGACTTGATCGTTGATGACGCGGCGCTCTTCAGCGGAGACACGGTATGGTCTTTGACGCAGTGGCTGGTGTAGGCCGGTGTCAACATGATGTTTGACTTGTGATGTGCGGCCCAGTTGAGGTTGCGACACATAGAACGAACTCCTGAACTCATGGAGAAGATCCAGCAGGTCGGCATGTTCGGTGGGAGTGAGAGTGTCAGCGATGGCGCTGGAAAACGTATCATTGGACGACTCCCCAAGTGCTGACAGTGCTTTTGGGTGGTCGCAGTAGTCGTCCGGGACATCAAACAAAAACGAAGGGTCGAGATCCTGCACGCGGCCGAGACATTCCCCCGCAAGCAATGTGACAGGTGTGGAAAGCGGATTGCTTACGAACATGTTGCTTCTTCCGGCGGCAAGGTCAATTGTTGCGAAAGGCAGCGGCAAAGCTCGACGACATTTGAAGATATCGGAAGGCATAAAAAGAACTGTAGCGTCAGTGTAGGCGTTGCATGAAACGGGAACAAGGGCGAAATTTCCAGGCGGAATATCGGTATCTTCAAGAACGAGCAACTTCGGCGGCTGATGAGGAGCGTCCAGTAATGGGACATCACACAAGGGCGAAAACTCAACTTCGGCGCGTGCGCAGTCAATGACGGCATTATGGCGGGATAGGAAGTCCCACCCGAGGATGACGTCATGCGAACAGACAGGAAGAACAATAAACTCTACGATGTAAAGAATGCCTTCGTTGGAGACTCTTGCAGTGCAGGCTGCGAGAGGTGTTACTTGCTGTGCGCTTGCGGTGTGAAGCGACAGTCCCGAAAGCGGCGTCGTTACTTTGCGTAATAAACGGCAGAGATTAGCGGCAATAACAGAAACAGCGGCGCCAGTGTCCACAAGGGCGAAAGTACAATAACCTTCAACAGTTACTGCGACCACGTTGGCAGGAGAGGAGCGAGGGCTTAGACAGTTCGAAAACGGCGCAGTTCTTGCCTCTTGAACTGCGTTGCTTAGTTTTCCTGGTCGGAGGGTCCGGGCCGGCGACGCATGGGGGAGGGCGATCGCCGACGAGGAGAGGGTGCGCGTTGCGGCTGAAAGTCTAGGTGGTCAGTAGGCGCATAGCGAGGTGGCGAGACCGGCCCGTATTGGACGAAGGGTTGGCTGCCGGGATGCGACGACCGGGCATAGTTGCCGAACGTCTGAGGTCGACGGCGGCAGTAGCGAGCAACGTGTCCGGGAGTGAAGCAAGCGTAGCAAATCGGTCGGTTATCGGGCGTCCTCCAGGAATTGGCGACTGGTGCTGCCGCCCAAGGTGCAGTATAAGCAGCCGGGTGTGCGGGCTGTGAGCGCGTGGTGTAGGGTGGTTGCGGGAGCCTACGTACAGCGTCTGCATATGTGAGCGGCGCGGCTACGGGCTGCATCTCTTGTGAAAAGGCGACAGGCGGAGCCACAGGCTGCGTTGCATAGGTTAGGGGCGCGGCCACAGGCTGAACGGCTGGCGGATAGGCGACAGGAGCGCCTACCGGCTGTGCGATACCCGGGCAGTGACCACGGCTTGATAGAGGTGGCTCGTAGTGCGCACGAGGAACAGCTTGTGCAACCTCTTCCGATATAGCCGTGCGAAGCGGGGCAGGTAGACGGGTGGTGGTCTCGTGAGTAAAGGGCACTAGGGAAAGTTGGCGGGCGACTTCCTCACGGACGAAGACTCGGACTTGCTGAAGCAATGGTGAATTGTCGGGCATGGAGTCGAAGCTGGACAGTGACTCACCACCAGGCTGAGGCTGCCTAGTCAGAGTGCGTTGCTTTTTCAACTCGTCGTAGCTCTGACACAAGCTGATGACTTCAGAAACTGTGCTTGGATTCCTTGCCAAAAGCATTTGAAATGCGCCGTCGTCGATGCCCTTCAGTATGTTTTTGACCTTGTCGGATTCGGGCATGGTGTCATTCACACGCCGACAAAGGTCGACGACGTCCTCAATATAACTAGTAAAGGTCTCGCCAGTCTGCTGAGAGCGGACGCGCAAGCGCTGTTCTGCCCTCTGCTTGCGGACAGCCGGCTGACCGAACACTTCAGCACATGACGTCTTGAAAACGCTCCATATGGGGATGTTGTGTTTGTGGTTATTAAACCACAATTCGGCGACGCCAGTGAGATAAAATATCACGTGGCCCAGCTTGTCGGCTTCATCCCACTTATTGTTGGCGCTCACCAGTTCATAGTGCTCGAGCCAGTCTTCGACGTCGGTCCCATCCGCACCGCTGAAGACCTTCGGCTCCCGTAGTTTAGGATGGCCAGGGCAGTTGAACTGGAGCGAAGGCGTCGATGTAGTGGCGTTGGCAGTCATGACAGGTGGTAGCGTGCGGCTTCGCAGCTCCAGGGTGTAGCAACGGGGATTAACAGCACCTTCCACCAAATGTGAGGAGGTTTATTAGCCGTTAAAGACAGCGACGAGACAGCGTCAAGAACCGTCCAGCGATCGGCACAGCAACGAACCGAAGCACGAGCCGAGAGAGCCAGGCGTTGGCGATGCTGCTCGCTGCAGGCACATCTTCTTCTTCACACAGGTATTATTTTGAATAATTCGGCGGGCGAAGAAGTTAGTGATTCTGAATGCGCAGAAGTATTTAACTCAGCATTCGCTTCTGTGTTCACAAACGAAGCTAACAGTCCCCTTCCAATTTTTCCGTCTAGCATCGTCTCTGTAATGCCCAGTATTGATTTCGTCGCTTCCGGAATAATATCGTTAATAGAAAAACTCAATCTCTCTTCCTCAGCGGGATCAGACGATATCACCTCAAATTTTCTGAAAAATACCAAGCACATGTCTGCCATATACTTATCACTATTGTTCTGTCAGTCATTATCCACAGGTAACCTACCAATAAACTGGAAAATAGGAAATGTCATTCCAGTCCTCAAATCAGCCGATAGATCATGTCCTGTCAATTATCGCCCCATTTCCTTAACAAGCGTGCCTTGCAAGCTGATGGAGCACGTCGTTTACACCAAACAAATCAAGGTGGACGATTGGGCGAGTTGGTGATTCATGATCGACGTATGTAACTGCGCGGTAGTAAACACGGACGACAAGAAGATACAAGGACAAGCGCAGACTATCAACTGAAGGTTTATTTTTCACAAACCACATATATATGACTGAAACAGAAACAGACAACACGAAAATCAACAAAAACTGATGACTTAGCTCTTAACAATCGACAAAACGTGAACGTTTGACAAAAGCAGATTCAAGGACCATGTGCGCCACTTGCCAGATACCGTAGCTCTTTATCTAAAAGAGCTAACGACGGTTTGCTGACGCAGTGTTCTGGTTCCCGTGCCATTTTTTCCGCTTCGACGATCATACGGGTATGATCGTCTTTGTGCCTGAACATTACGACCGTGCTTTCGAACTGCGCAAGGCAGCCACACCTACTGATGTGCTGAGCTAAAAAACCCTCATTGCCAGTGCGCACATTGCGTGCGTGCTCGCGCAGGCGCTCATTTAGGCATCTCCCAGTCTGCCCGATGTAACACGCACCACAAGATAGCGGAATTCTATATACTACATTCATGTCACATCTGACAAACTGGGTTTTATGCCTGACAGTGCAAGCTTGTTTGGGCCTATTGTTTACACATGTCATTTTGGCTAGCTGAGAGAGCTTGTAAGGTGCCGAAAAAACGACCTTTACGCCCATGCGCTGACCGAGCTTTTTTATCTTGTGAGATAGCTGGTGCTTGTAAGGGATTACCGCGACTTTGTCACGTTTGCTTTTGTCTCTGTCATTAGTGCTCTCTCTGCTTCTGGGCTTTTTCTTCTTTTTTATTGTTTCTGCCACAGAAATGAGAAGCGAATCCGGGTAGCCAGCTTCTTTCAGACGCTCAACTTGATTTTGGAAGCTTGTTTCCATCATATGGAAACATGATCTATCCAGGGCATTAGTGAAGCAGGTGTTCACTATACCTCTCTTAACCAATTTGCTATGCGCTGATTTAAAAGGCAAAAGCGGTTTCATAGCGCGAGGCTCATACATCCAGCATACGTGATTCACGCTGAACAAAAGTCTCATGTCTAGGAAGCGAATCGAGTTGTTCACTGGGAGTTCATGGGTCAGTACGAGTGGACTCAAGCAGTCACTAAAAACTTCAATTACATCAGATGACAACCCCATTACTCTAGCAGATTCACACTTAAAAACCACCAGGTAGTCGTCGACGAACCTGAAAATTCTCACAACTTCCTGGCAACTCAGCCGCTCTTTCAAGTTCCTGTCGAACTTCGCAAGCAACAAATCACTCAGAATCGGTGCAATCGAAGATCCTATTGAAACGCCATTATTTTGATAAACATCACCGTTCCATTCTACAAAGGTAGAGGTCAGATAGGTAGCTAGCAGGTCAAGAAAACTGCTAACACTGACACCAGCTGCATTCTGGAACGTTACGTGGCCCATTAGATCAACACATTCTTCTATGCATGAATACAAAGCGTCACGAGGGAGAGAATAATATAAATCTTTGATATCTATGGAAAAAGCACTCAAAGTGTAGTTAGAATACTCTTTGAAGAATTCAGTGACCTCCCTTGAATTCCTGACTAGAAAGGGATCATTAATCTCTAAAAGTTTCAACTTTTTCTGCAAAAACATCCCTAAGGCGTTTTGCCAAGAACCCTTCTCTGTAACAATGACACGAAATGGCACGTCAGCTTTGTGTGTCTTTGCCGAAAAAAACATCTCTAGGGCCAACTTCTCACTTTTTTCTAACTTTTTTGCTATTTCAGACAGGTTAAGCTGCGTGCACAGTTTTTTCGCCTTAGATTTGACTTTACCCAGGTCAATACCACTGCACTTTTGGAAGACGGATGTGACCGCACTTACAGCTTTCTTCAGGTACAAGTCTTTGTTGAGGACCGCGAAGCCTCCCTCCTTGTCCGAAGGCACCACGCACAGTTCGTTGTCTCGTAGATGTGAAATTGTCCTGCTTAAAGGAAGACTACTTGCGCACGGCTTAACTTTCTGCAGCACATCAACTCCTTCAGACACGCACCTGTTACAGTCTTCTTGTGGAGCAAGGCTTGAAACACGTCTCACTATGGCCAGAAGATCCGGTGCGGTGTACTTCTTGTCTACGGCATACTTGGGGCCTAAGCTCAACGTCCGCCGCACGAAGTCTGGAAGAACTACGTCACCACACGTGTGCACAACACCTTTGAAGCGCTGCTTCGCCGCGATTCCAGAGCGTAGCCTCCTGAGTTCACCTGCCCACAGTGTGTCTGTGGTATGCTCGATGCATGCTGTGAACTCTTTCATTCTTCGTCTTTTGATACTGGGACTGACCTCCTGTTGAAGCTGAAGTTGCAGGGCTTCTCTATACAGGCGGGCCTGTCTATTCCACTCCGATCTGAGAATCTTACAAATCCGGATACCATGGCTGCTGGACGGGTTGACGCCACCGAATAATCCTTTCACGTCTGAAGGCAGCTGCTTCTGTCGAATGTGGAACGCAGTTTTTGTTGATTTTCGTGTTGTCTGTTTCTGTTTCAGTCATATATATGTGGTTTGTGAAAAATAAACCTTCAGTTGATAGTCTGCGCTTGTCCTTGTATCTTCTTGTCGTCCGTGTTTACTACCGCGCAGTTACATACGTTTACACCAAAATCATGCACTTCTTGGACTCTAATAACTTTTTTCATTCCGCACAGCATAGATTTCGAAGAAATTTTTCCTCTGAAGACCAACTTGCCTTTTTCGTTCATGATCTCCACACTAACCTGGACAATAATATACAGACTGACGCTATCTTTCTTGACTTTGCAAAGGCATTTGACAAAGTTTCCCACAACCGTCTGATGTTAAAACTTTCGAAATTAAACTTAGACCCTAAAATTTTTACTTGGATCTGAGAATTTTAGACTAATCGTTACCAATTCGTTACCGGTAATGGACATAACTCTTACCCTCTGGCAGTAACATCAGGCGTCCCGCAAGAATCTGTTCTTGGACCCCTATTATTCCTAATAAACATTAACGATCTACCTTTTCATGTATCCAGCAATATTCGTATGTTTGCAGACGATTGCGTTATATACCGTACTATTACTGACACATCAGCCCAAGTTGCATTACAAGATGTCATTAACCATGTGCTTAACTGGTGCAATAGTTGGCTAATGACACTAAACCCTAATAAATGCAAGTTCCTCTTGTTTCACCGTCGGCGCAGCCCCCTCACCTATTCTTATCAAATCGGTAAAGTTGCATTGGAAAATGTCATCAAATACAAGTACTTGGGAGTCACTTTGAGTAACAATTTATCATGGCGCGTTCATATTAGCAATATCATATCATCAGCTAACAGATCGCTTGGGTTCTTGAAGCAGCACTGACGTCATGCTCCCCATCCTGTAAAACTACAAGCTTATAAATCTTTAATTCGCACCCCACTTGAATACGCGTCGCCTATCTAGAGCCTCATCAAGCATACTTAACCGACGCACTAGAATCACTCCAGAATAGAGCAGCTAGATTCATTCATTCCTCGTATTCATATAACGTGAGTGTTTCATCTCTTAAACAAGAATCCAATCTTTAAAACCTTAACAGTCGTCGCCGAGTTTCCAGCCTCATTTTGTTCCACAAGCTCTATCACAGTCAACTCAGCCACCCGCCCTATATCTTGCCTCCTGCCCGCACATCTCACCGCACCACTCATTCCTTTCATGTCGGCCGGCCACGCGCCCATACCACGACATTTTCCGCCTCCTTCTTTTTTCGTGCAGCTTCCGACTGAAATGGCCTTTCCACTGATCTAGCCACCATAGTTCTAGCCACCGTAAGGCAGATAATCTAGCCACTATAAGGCTGATTTTTCCACAACAAAATTTCACTCGCGTTCCGTCAGTTTCGTAGTAGCGAGTTTCGACTGTAAATATGGTAATATTGCTTGTTCGCATAACGTTACGTCAAGAAAAAACACATTATTCTGCTAACAAGAATTAGCAAATTTTTCTACTTCTGAAGCTACAATATACCTGCAAGTGGTGGATGTGGCTTTGAATGCTGAGGCGGCTGGGTTTCTCGGAAAGTCGTTTCGAAGAAATCCCAGTGCCAGGGTCGTTGGCTGTGAGCGAAAAAACACCCGTGACTGAAAAATAGGAGAAAGCTCCAAAAAAATGAATGATAAAAAACTTCGGTGTCAGTGAGAATCAAACTTGGGCCACCTGGGTGGAACGTAGGAGTCCTTCTGCAAAGCCATGGCGATTATTGAAACTGTTTCAAAAAAATAAACTGTATAAATGTCCTGTAGTAGACAAAGTCTCATATTGGCTTCTTCAGCAGCTAGTAGGCTCATTGTTGTGGCTGTTCAATGAAGTTTCTTCCGCGGTGCCGTGTAATAATAAACCAATAATAAAGCAATAATAAAGCAAGTATTTCATCACACTGTATTTTACGAAACACCACATTAGATTACATCACGTTAGAAGAATTAGGATGAAATGCTTATGTTAAGACACAATGAAAGCACTTTGCACTAGGTACTTAAACTTTCATACCTGTAAATAACTGCTGTGAAACTGGCGGCCTGTTCTGAGGGACTTGCCCTGCATGAAGGGCATCTGTATGGTCACCATGCATTGGCGACCATGTGGCCTCTGACCTTGTCGCTGGTGGGGATTTTTCCTTTACAGTGCCTCAACTGCATGTGGCCGTTTGCTCAGCCCGCAGACCTAAGAAAGCACACGATTGTATGACTCTAAACAATCCATTGCAAAATTTCATCTCTAGAGTTGACGTATTGACGTAAATAGTCAATAAACATTTTCTTTTTTTTCCGTGGTCAATCACTCATACTTTTGTGTACACTGGACTCCATTAGGTTGTTGCTAAGTTTGGCTCTACAAGCACGTTACTGATTACACATTCTGAGGGGTCTTATAAGGCCACATTTTTTGTGTTAAAATGTTATCATTTCTGTTATCTATTTGAATACATTTTCTTTCTTTTGTATATACACTATGCATTTAAAGAACTCTTGCATTATTCTTCCAGTCTATTACATATTAAACTTTTTTCCTATGTCAAATTAGTCTTGCTTTGTTAACGTGACAGACTATTCATTTCCTCACATATTTCAATCTGTGCCAAAGGCTCTTCCGTCATCCGTGATCCTGGCTGCGGTCCATGATCGAGCCATCAAAAGTGTACCATTGAGTCAGAAGCTTCTAGCGGAAGTGTTTATTTTGTTCTTATGCAAGAAGTTCTGTACTCATACTGAATTATGGAGTATCGATTAGCTCGAACTTATACAATGTTCAAGTGGACGCCAATAAGTAAGCAACTTGCTAAGTGACAGCTGTAGAACAGTGTGCCTTGTTATTTCCCACTAAATTTACAGATATTGACTGGGCCAAAACTGCCTGGCTGTTCAACTGGGTGAGCGTCTAATTATTGTGTATAATATATATCGTGTATTAGAAACTGCACAAGCTATAGGCCAGAATAGCGAAAGTTTGCCAATCGTTGCGTCAACTTTTGATTAAAAATTATTTAACAACCATGCAACAATGACAGCGCAGCGTGCGGCGTAACACAAAAGCGTACGCAAACAAACAACATTAAGGGCAGCTAATGTTTTAAGTTGCTGTCCTTACATGTCGCGACAACCTGCTGGCTACGGCTCATGCATGTTCGGGTTTCACAGTTTCGCTGCAGGTATGAATGGAGAACACTGGTTCGGCTTGGACGTTTGAATTTGTTGGTATTGTGCCGTAGCCGCCATTGTGAGCCAATTTTTAGGACATCTACAGCGCTACAGCCTCTATGCAGAATTCGGGCTTCTGGCCGCTACGCTACAGCATTCTAGGCACCGTAGCTACGTTATCTGCACCCGGCAACCGGCGAGCTTCCCACTCGAGCGAGGTAACTGAATTCCGTGATTGCCGTCGATAAATAGTTCTTGCGCTTCATGGCTGTTTGCAACTCGCTATGGCTAGTTTTTGGAAAACTTTCATATTGTGCGTCATGCCTCCTGTGAAGCGTCACTCTTCGTACTTGGAACCCGGCACGACATCCGTAGATGTCCCTCGACAAACTGTGTGGAGCCAACAGAAGAAGGCAAGCCAAGCGACTTCTGCGCTTGCACCTTCACAAGTAAGTTGGGCTCCTTGCATAGCCACTGCGTTAAATACCGCACAGAAATTGCTTAGTAGCCTTAAAATTGCACTTTGAAACGACCAGCAACGGCCATAAGGTGTGAAATGCTGTCATGTTGCATTTAACTGCTCAAACTAACTTGGTGTTCTGTTTACGTTTGATAATGTGCTTCATGACTTGCCAGCACAACTAAACAAACACGTAAAAGACATGTCATCTGCCATGTGATCTCAGATGACTCTATGGTCTTTGTAGAGTTGTTACGCTGCCAGATAATGAACATAATTCATCGTGCCTACTCTATGATTCTTGTGCCTACTATTACTGTGTTTGTGTTAGTGAGTCAGATGCAGTCACCTTCTTGTTATTATATTGTTTATATCAGACCTCCCATCATTACAAACATGTTTGTCAAATAATCGCAAAAATGCCTCTCTACTCCAAAGACATAATTTTATATTATGTTTATTTAGAAATAATATGGGGCTTATTATATGGCCACTTCACAACATTGCATTAACTGCACTCATATAATATCAAGTTTCCTCTTTGTCCGTGTCTAATGTTGTGCAATGAATGATAAATAAATACCGAACTGCCCTACTGTCACTTCTTTTGGTACTACAGTAAAAGCTCATTTCGACACTCGTCAACTCTAAAAATAAGATAAGTTGTACGAGCTCTCTGGTCTCGGCCAACATGCACACTGCTTTATAGCATGAAATTCTCAACCCCGTTAATTTGTACGACTCTCGAACTGAACCGGGCATGAAGCACCACAAACGTGTGATGCAGAGGACCGGAAATGGCAATTGCGAACACCTGAAATAAGGCAGCGCAGCCTGCATCACCATCGTCATTAACATGAATTGTACGGCCATGGCGTTTGTTGTTAAATTCAAGGTTGCAAGTTTCTGGTTATAGTGTAGGCATGGAGGTTTTGAACTGCAGTCACACTGTTGACAAAGTCGCGAGTGGCAACAATTTCGGCTGTTATGTTACTCTTATGCACATCAAGTAGAGGATTTACATATTCATCAAGCAAATGCCTGTATAAAGGCATACAGACATTTATTTGTTTTCTTTACACTTTCAATGAATTGGTTATTTCTCACATTTTTGTCCAGTGCCGTCGAAGATTGTAACGGCGGCTGTCGGTCGTCTTTCGAATCTTGATACGGAGACGCGCGAGTTGTCGGGCTTCTTCAGCTCGTTGAAGGTACTCACTAACATCGAGGTTTTCTTCGTCGGTGACGTTAAGTAACATGGTATCGAGCGTCATCGCCAACTCCTTCCGTAGACCAATTTGTATGGAGATGTCAGCGTCGTCTCCTGCACCGCCGTGTTGTATGCGAAGGTCACGTGCGGAGGAATGGCGTCCCATGCCTTGTGTTCAACATCGACCTACATTGACAGCATATCGGCGATCGTCTTGTTTAGCCGCTCGGTGAGGCCGTTGGTCTGTGGGTGGTACGCTGTCGTCCGGCGGTGGTTTGGCTGTATGCCAAGATTCCTTGAGTGAGGTCAGCAGTAAATTGCGTTCCCCTGTTGGTGATGAGGACCTCCGGGACACCGTGACGTAGGACGACATTTTCGACGAAGAACTTAGCTACCTCGGATGCACTGCCTTTGGGCAGGGCTTTTGTCTCGGCGTAGCGGGTGATGTAGCCGGTAGCTACCATGATTCACTTGTTTCCAAAAGCCGACGTCGGGAACAGCCCCAGTAGGTTCGTACCGATCAGCTGGAATTGTCGGCGAGGTGGTTCAATTGGCTGCAGAAGTCCTGCTAGCTTTGTCGGTGCTGTCTTGTGTTGCTGACAGTCCCGACCTGTCCTCGCATAACGAGTGACATTGGTGGTAAGACGTGGCAAGTAGTACCTTTCTTGTATCCTCGCGAGCGTCCGTGAAACACTGAGGTGCCCTGCCGTCAGATTGCCGTGCAGGACCTGCAGGAGTTCTGGTCGCAAAGCTGAAGGCACCACAAGGAGGTACTTAGCTTGAAGTGGTGAAAAGTTTTTCTTTTGTAGAAGACCGTTTCGCAGGAAGAACGACGCAAGTGCGCGCTTTAATACCTTCGGGACTTTGGCGGTCCTGCCTTCGAGGTATTCTATTAGGGCCCTAAGTTCCGGGTAGGCCCGCTGTCATTCAGCGAAGTCTTCGGTACTCTATGATTCTTGTGCCTACTATTACTGTGTTTGTGTTAGTGAGTCAGATGCAGTCACCTTCTTGTTATTATATTGTTTATATCAGACCTCCCATCATTACAAACATGTTTGTCAAATAATCGCAAAAATGCCTCTCTACTCCAAAGACATAATTTTATATTATGTTTATTTAGAAATAATATGAGGCTTATTATATGGCCACTTCACAACATTGCATTAACTGCACTCATATAATATCAAGTTTCCTCTTTGTCCGTGTCTAATGTTGTGCAATGAATGATAAATAAATACCGAACTGCCCTACTGTCACTTCTTTTGGTACTACAGTAAAAGCTCATTTCGACACTCGTCAACTCTAAAAATAAGATAAGTTGTACGAGCTCTCTGGTCTCGGCCAACATGCACACTGCTTTATAGCATGAAATTCTCAACCCCGTTAATTTGTACGACTCTCGAACTGAACCGGGCATGAAGCACCACAAACGTGTGATGCAGAGGACCGGAAATGGCAATTGCGAACACCTGAAATAAGGCAGCGCAGCCTGCATCACCATCGTCATTAACATGAATTGTACGGCCATGGCGTTTGTTGTTAAATTCAAGGTTGCAAGTTTCTGGTTATAGTGTAGGCATGGAGGTTTTGAACTGCAGTCACACTGTTGACAAAGTCGCGAGTGGCAACAATTTCGGCTGTTATGTTACTCTTATGCACATCAAGTAGAGGATTTACATATTCATCAAGCAAATGCCTGTATAAAGGCATACAGACATTTATTTGTTTTCTTTACACTTTCAATGAATTGGTTATTTCTCACATTTTTGTCCAGTGCCGTGAGATCCAAATGAACAAGCTTTTACTGTAGAAATATCGGATTTTTTTGTATGTACTGCTCAGAATACTTTTTCGAGAATTTTGAAATGCCTCAATTAGTAAAAAGTCAGTGATGAAAGTATGAGCTGTTCACGAGGTTAAAATGAATTGGCTTTAACCTAACGATTTTTTGTCACCAATAATGAGGACTAATATATATGTTTAAATGCAAGCATGATTCATGAGACTAATAAAAAGCTGCCCCCTCATAGACAATAAAGTTCTGTCTTTGCTTTTTTTTCTGCTCATGCTGCATCATCTTCAGTGACCTGAGGCCACCGCACACAGGGACTCAACCAGCCTAGAAATTGACACCAATGACTCGACCAGCCAAGGAATTGACTCAAATGAAGGTGGTGCGGGTGTGTCAACTGAAGACGCGATGCTCGAGGGTCTGTGTGCGGCAGACGACGACCCTGATGTTAACCTTGCATAATTCATCAGGACGAATTCCGAAAAAATGTTGCCAAACCAAGGAACGAGCCTACTGGAAGCAATTTCGTTGGTTCTAACGTTCGTCGCTGCTGCCGGGCTCACGTGGACACATGTGGATGGACTACTAAAACTGCTGAATACCCTCTTTAGAAAGAACATCTTCCCAGCATCGAAGTATGGACTGCGGAAACCGTGAGATTTTCAGTTGTCAAAGGCAGTAGAAGTTCACCCCTGCTGTCCGGCATGCTTACACTTGACTGCAAGCTGTGGAAACAACACAGAACGGTGTAGTGTTTATGCCATGCAAGCAACACTGCCACACATGCTCAGTAAAGGGAAATTCTTCATTACCCTTGATTTAGAGCTGCAGCTACTAAAGTTGATGAAGAACGCTTCGGATTTAGTGAAAAGAAGTTTGCAGAAGATTGCATCAACCACTAATCGAGACACCTTCGAGGACGTGACTGATGGGGCACTTTACGGAAACTGCCGCACAAAAACCAGCTATCCCACCCCTCTATCGGTCATGGCATACGGGTGTGCAAAATTCTTTGTTCTGAATGGCACTGAAAAGAGCACACGTACCGCGACGCCCTGCATGTCCAGTTTCAACAGACAGATCTAACACCGGGAGTGAAGAAAAAAAGATGGCGAGAGTACTGCGACCGAATCGAGTACACTGCAAACTGCCTGTGGTCACGTGAGCTCACTAGCCTTCGTGCGCAGCGCCCAACTAAGCCTCGGCAATCAGGTGTCGTCCACTCATGCAGTGACGTTGTCCTCCCAGACTACGTCCACAACACCCTCGCTCTAGGTCCGAAGTTCACCGTCGACCGAGAGAGGTCTGCACCCGAGCTTCTTTCAATGGTGCGCTCTGTGGCTGGCCGCGCTTCACCAGAGGATTCCGACAGGTGCATCTCAGAAGGCGTCGACGTGCTCCTACGGGGTAAGCCTACCAGCAACAGCCTTCTGGTGCGGAAGACGACCAAGTTTCTTAGAGACAATGAACTTTGTGTCGTGACGTCAGATGAGGAGGGTGGTTTCGCCGTTCTTCCTAATTGCTTGTACCTGGAAAAGGCGGTCACAGCTATCGAATCTGTTTTCAAATGTTGTACCGACATTCGTCTAGACAGAGTAAAAACGCAGGCCAGGGAAATGTGTCGTAAACTAGAGTTAAAACAGTTAGCGCAGCACATTAGCAAAAGTGACAAAAGTGGGCTCAGTATGTTTTTTCTGCCAAAACACATAAGGTTGACATGCCCTTCCGTGTCATTGTGAGAGAAATTGGTACGTGGCAAAAGCCACTCGGCTTGTTTATTCAGAACCATCTAAAGTGTCTAAAGATTGATGACCCATTTGTGATCAAAAACTCGCAGGCTCTCATAGAATTTTTCAAACAGTCAAATCAATCGAATCTTTTCGGTTTTTCAATTGACATAAAGGACTCATACTACTCTCTGCCTCACGATGAGGTATTAGAATGTATAAGGGACAACATAGAAATTTTCTGGGAATTGAACTTCCAATTAAAAACTGGCATTAGTTCGTGAGATTTTCTTGACATGATTTTGCGGTACCTTACGTCTACTTTCGTTCAATGGAATGATTGCATTTATCTGCAGAAAAAAAGGGCGTTTCAATTGGCTCATGCATAGCACCTCTACTCAGTGATCTTCTATCGGCGAAAATGGGCAAAAAAACTGCAGGAAAAGTTAGAAGGCTCGTATGTCGTCAAAATATTCAGATACGTGAATGAATTCTTGGTTCTTCTAAATTGTATTTCTTCTATGTTCCACTCGTTTGCGACTCGAACTATAGGTGTGTTCGAAGATTGTTAAAGCCTCTTGTGTTGACACATGAAATGCCCGAGAATGACAAGTTACGCTTTTTGGATTTAAAACTGGTTTTTAGCTCACAGCACATCTGTTGGTGTTATGAACCACGTGCTCAGAAACCTCTACTTCCCTTTTCTTGTGCTCACAGCAAGTTAGTTAAGCGAGGCATAGCACGAACCTGCCTTGAGAATGCCTTAAATAGGTCGTGCGTCCACAATATTTCTGCGAGCTTCAAAGCTCAAGTTTCCCGGCTTAAGGCTTTAGGTTTCCCCGAGGCGTTTATTGCGTCCGTTTCTGAAACGATCCTGCGGACTAATAAGGCAGAGCAAAGGAAGCGACAGAATCTGAGCAACACGGATACAGAACGTGAAAGGATAGCCATGATTCCTTACAAACACCAGATATCACACAGGCTCAAGAAAATCGGAAAACGTGTTGGAGTTCGTGTCCTGTTCTCGGCACTGTTCAAATTAATCAGCCTCACCAAATATACAAACCCCCTGAAAACGCAGTCATCAACGGAATGCAGAGTTCAACATAGAAACAGGTATGCGGCCTGCTCCCGGGAAGTTGTCTCTAGGACCCCCCTTTCATGCGGTGCTTGTTTTGTCAGAACGACCGGAAGGTGTCTGAACGATCGGCTGAGAGAACACGCTAACAGTGTTAGAAACGGAAAAGATGGTTTTCTTGCTCAGCACTGCACTCAGTGCAATTGTGTTCCCCTCTTCAAGGACACAGCTACGCTGTACAAGCACAGAGATGAACGGACCCGAGTTATTTTCGAGGCCGCGCAGATGGCACGCGAACAGGTGCCTTGTATTAGCAAGCCCTCCGTGGCTCTGTCCGAGAAGGAACTCAGGTTCCTCGAAGGTTTCGGTGCGGGCAGGTAGTTATATCTTTACCTTTCTGTTTCGTTTTCTTATAGATTTTTCTTTGCCGTTTTTCAGTGCTTTTTTGTGTTGTTTGTTTTTCTCTTACTCATGTTCTGCTCTTTGTGCCATATGGTTCTTACCACATGGTTACTGTCTCCTCTATATATTTTCGTGCTCTGCGCAACAAACTCAGTTGGAAGTTAGCGCTCGTGTCTTTCGTGTCCTTTTTGTCTCAGAGTCGTCGTTTTGTTCTCGCGCTATAACTATCGTCATGCCATACCAACTAGCCCAAGCTGCCACACTTCTAAGTTCTCTGCGCACTAAGAAAACATATTTTTCTCAAAAAATACAGAGGGAACTGGTGGTACTGGTACGTATTCAAGCGCAACAGTATGTAAAAAGGAGGACGTATAGAGGAAAGGCAGAGCGTAGAAAGATGAGGCAGCGTTGTATCCAAGCGGTCAGCCGAGAAAAATTCTGCTCTCGCTCTCCTTTCTAGTGCTGTCAGGCTCGTTTCTAAACCGGATGGCACATGTCTGCTATATTTATTTGATAGTAAAGACAGCCACCAGTGGAAACCAGGGCCAAACAGTGTAGTTTAAATGGCGTTGTGCCGGAAATGAAACGAGAATATTATGCAACAAATGGCATTGTAAACTTTTTTTTATCTGGCCTGATAAACTTTGAGTAGTGAACTTGAAGACTAACAAAGTTTCCATGCGTCCATTCATTTGACCATCACCACCAAACTCTATTTGATGCCACTGCGTGTAGTAGTAGTGTCCCTCTGTAGCATGCCCAAACACGTTGAAGCACGTGCAACGGGGCGTGGCACAATCTTTGGCGATGTGGCCAGCATTCCTGCACTTAGAGCACACTTTCTTAACACCCCGGTAGTCACACAGGACATTATAGCTTTGAACTGTCAGAAAGTTCGGTATTTGGCTTTTCGTTGCCACTCGCGCCACACGGACACCTGTGCCAACCCCAGGGCGGCCCTTGAACACTGGCTCGTGGATATGTTGCACGTTATCGTAGGCGGAGAGAGCAGTCGCTAGGGCTGCGTCGCCTATCCACAGCGGTACCCCGAAGACTGTGACGTGGACTATTTCAGGACCTACGCTGACTAGTGGAACTGATTCGCCGTTCAAGAGAATGGCGCCCCGGCTCTTCAGCTTGGTGGCTGCATGGACGTTTGCGGCTGCGGTGCCGAACTTTGCACCTACCATGTGCTGGAGGGACTTGATACCGGCTGGGCTGGTTACAGCGTTCGAGGACATCTATGATGTCGTCGACGGTGCTCCCTTCTGGAGCGCTGAAGTTAAAGCAATGAGCTTTCGGCGGTGGCGCTGCGAAAGCCATCACGCTTTCGTCCTGGCCCTGGCTGCCACAGCTTGCGCTGTGGTGCCCGGGCGTTGGCTCACGACGATGGCCTGGACAGAGCCAGGGAGTTGTCCAGGGGTTCGCTTGATGATCAATGAGATGGGGTCGACGACCGGCAGCGTGCCTGGTCGCTGGAATCCCGGCACCAGGTAGGCGGCGAACGGAGCACCAGCCGTCGATCAAATACTGACAAGCCGCGAAGTGCGTCGGCATTTACACTCTTGCCATCGAATGTTCTAGCGTTACCGCTGGCGGTGACGAGTGTTCCAGATCAATCTGTACAGTTCGCGGAGTGGGCATGATCTTATCTAAATGATCTACTACACTCCCGAAGCTTCTCGAAAACTGCGGGCGCGGTTTGCGCTGAGCACTGTGTAGTGTATTGGCGCGATAACAAAGCTTGAAGAATGGCACGTGGCATTGCCACCCTCTGAAAATGGCATCGTCCCGATGCTTTAACTAAAGATGAAAGTACAACAATATTGCAAGAAAGTACAGTGAATAAATTACGATAGAATAATAATACAAAAAACACTGTTTCATTTTGTCAACGCGCATGAAACGGCTTCAGCCGCGGGACATGGACGACTTCAGGTCGCGATCGGTGTCGTTGAGAGTTCGTGATGCCGTCGGGGACAACCTCGTAATCAATTGGG
This sequence comes from Rhipicephalus microplus, assembly GCF_043290135.1. Taxonomy (NCBI): domain Eukaryota; kingdom Metazoa; phylum Arthropoda; class Arachnida; order Ixodida; family Ixodidae; genus Rhipicephalus; species Rhipicephalus microplus. Next base: position 155,464,224 of record NC_134706.1, read on the forward strand.
CCGAGACGTCGAACCACCCTGTATGGTTCGAAGTACCGTCGCAGAAGCTTTTCTCTTAGTCCACGTCGGCGTATCGGCGTCGACACCCAAACACGTTCACCGGGCTGGTATTCCACGAAGCGTCGTCGAAGATTGTAACGGCGGCTGTCGGTCGTCTTTCGAATCTTGATACGGAGACGCGCGAGTTGTCGGGATTCTTCAGCTCGTTGAAGGTACTCACTAACATCGAGGTTTTCTTCGTCGGTGACGTTAAGTAACATGGTATCGAGCGTCATCGCCAACTCCTTCCGTAGACCAATTTGTATGGAGATGTCAGCGTCGTCTCCTGCACCGCCGTGTTGTATGCGAAGGTCACGTGCGGAGGAATGGCGTCCCATGCCTTGTGTTCAACATCGACCTACATTGACAGCATATCGGCGATCGTCTTGTTTAGCCGCTCGGTGAGGCCGTTGGTCTGTGGGTGGTACGCTGTCGTCCGGCGGTGGTTTGGCTGTATGCCAAGATTCCATGAGTGAGGTCAGCAGTAAATTGCGTTCCCCTGTTGGTGATGAGGACCTCCGGGACACCGTGACGTAGGACGACATTTTCGACGAAGAACTTAGCTACCTCGGATGCACTGCCTTTGGGCAGGGCTTTTGTCTCGGCGTAGCGGGTGATGTAGCCGGTAGCTACCATGATTCACTTGTTTCCAAAAGCCGACGTCGGGAACAGCCCCAGTAGGTTCGTACCGATCAGCTGGAATTGTCGGCGAGGTGGTTCAATTGGCTGCAGAAGTCCTGCTAGCTTTGTCGGTGCTGTCTTGTGTTGCTGACAGTCCCGACCTGTCCTCGCATAACGAGTGACATTGGTGGTAAGACGTGGCAAGTAGTACCTTTCTTGTATCCTCGCGAGCGTCCGTGAAACACTGAGGTGCCCTGCCGTCAGATTGCCGTGCAGGACCTGCAGGAGTTCTGGTCGCAAAGCTGAAGGCACCACAAGGAGGTACTTAGCTTGAAGTGGTGAAAAGTTTTTCTTTTGTAGAAGACCGTTTCGCAGGAAGAACGACGCAAGTGCGCGCTTTAATACCTTCGGGACTTTGGCGGTCCTGCCTTCGAGGTATTCTATTAGGGCTTTAAGTTCCGGGTAGGCCCGCTGTCATTCAGCGAAGTCTTCGGTAGTTATCGTTCCCAAAAAGTAGTCGTCACCCGGGCCGTCGGGTGGTGGTTGGTCGACAGGCGCACGAGAGAGACAGTCGGCGTCGGAGTGTTTCTTGCTGGACTTGTAATTGACAGTATTGTCATTTCTTGAAGTCTCAAGCACCATCGTCCGAGGCGATCTGAAGGGTCCTTCAAGGTGGCTAGCCAACACAAGGCGTGGTGGTCGCTCACAACTTTGACGGGCCTGCCGTAGTGGTATGGGCGAAATTTCAACGTAGCCCAGATGATGGCGAGGCACTCCTTTTCTGTTGTGGAATAATTGGCTTCTGCTTTGGATAGCGATTGGCTGGCGTAACTAATAACCCTTTCAAGTCCGTCAGCCCTCTGCACAAGAACGGCGCCAAGACCTACGCTGCTTGCGTCAGTGTGTATTTCTTTCTCGCCGAATTCGTCAAAATGGGCACGTAACGGAGGCGTCTGGAGGCGATGTTTAAGCTCCTGGTAAGCGTGTTCCTGCGGCGTTTCCCACTTGAACTCCACGTTGGCTTTGGTAAGGTTAGTGAGAGGATCGGCGATGCGGGTGAAGTTTTTCACGAACCGCCTATAATAGGCGCACAGGCCGAGAAATCGGCGCACCGCCTTCTTGTCAGTGGGCGGCGGGAAGTCGGCGATAACGGCTGTTTTCCGTGGATCGGCACGAACTCCAGACTTGCTAATAACGTGCCCCAGAAACAAGAGCTCCTGTACGCAAATCTGCACTTCTCTGGCTTCAGTGTGAGTCCGGACGTCTTGATGGCTTGAAGTAGAGCTTCAAGGCGCCGAAGATGCTCGTAGAAACTCGAGGAAAACACGACGACGTCGTCCAAGTACACAAGGCAAGTCTGCCACTTCAATCCTGCCAGTACTGTATACATAACGCGTTGAAAAGTTGCAGGCGCTGAGCAAAGACCGAAGGGCATCTCCTCAAATTCGAAGAGGCCGTCCGGTATTATAAACGCCGTCTTCTCTTAGTCTCTTTCGTCGACTTCAATTTGCCACTAGCCAGTCTTGAGGTCCATAGACGAAAAGTACTTGGCGTTATGGAGCCGATCAAGTGCGTCGTCGATTCGTGGGAGATGATACACGTCCTTTCTTGTGATTTTGTTCAGGCGGCGATAATCGACGCAGAAACGTAGGGTCCCATCCTTTTTCTTCAATAACACCACGGGGGATACCCATTGACTCTTGGACGGCTGGATAATGTCATCCCGCAGCATTTCATCAACTTGTCTTTTCATGGCCTCCCGTTCTCGCGTCGAAACCCTGTACGGGCTCTGAGGGAGTGGTCTGGCATTTTCTTCGGTTATGATGCGATGTTTCGTGATTGGGGTCTGCCGAATTTTCGATGACGACGAAAAGCAATCTTCGTATTGCAGGAGCAGGGCCTTGAGCTGTTCTTGCTTATGGATCGGAAGTCTGGTATTGACATCGAAAGCTATGGGAGGGGCTTGGTTCCTCTGAGCAGGTTCCGCAGAATCGGCTAGGGCGAAAGCACTGGTGGCTTCGACAATTTCTTCGATGTATGCGGCCGTTGTTCTTTTGTTCACATGTTTGTAGTCATTGCTGAAATTCGTGAGCATAACTGTTGCTTTGCCTCCACGCAGCTGTGCAATTCCTCTTGCGACGCAAATATTTCGGGTGACCAACAGATGCTGACTGCCTTCAACGACGCCTTCCAAGTCAGGTGATTAGGAGCGGCGACTGAAATAGTGACGCTTGAGCGAGGCGGAATGGTGACTTGTTCTTCCAGCACATTCAAGGCATGGTTTCCTGACGGCGTGCGTGGTGGTAGTGCTTCTTCTGTGGATAACGTTATTGACTTTCTTTTTAGGTTGATGACAGCACCATGGAGGCATAAGAAGTCCATGCCAAGGATGACATCTCTCGAGCAACGCTGTAGGACTACGAAGTTTGTAGGATAAATATGGCCGTTAATGGTGACTCTCGCTGTGCAGATTCCTGCAGGTGTTACGAGATGACCTCTGGCTGTGCGGATTTCAGGGCCTTCGCAAGCTGTCCTAACTTTCTTTAACTTGCGGCGAACGACCCACTGAAGACGGAGTAGTCGGCTCCAGTATCGACGAGAGCGGTCACACTGTGACCGTCGATAAGAACGTCGAGGTCGATGGTTCGCCGTCTCGAATTACAGTTAGGGCGTGGCGTCGGGTCATGGCTGCGTCGGCTTGTTCCGCTAATTCCATGTTGCGTCGTCAGGTCACCTTCGGTAAGCGAGGTTTCGCCGTCAGGGCTTTGTCTGGTTGGCGTTGTGCTCCGAAAACTCCATCGCGTCGGCGTCGTCCTCGGAGGATCTTCGATAGTTCGTCACACAGCAACCACACCTCCATCGGTTGCTGTCCTTAGTTTCCCGAATATGGGCTAAGAGACCGACCCCGCGTTGAGCCAGAGTACTGCTGGTGGGGCGGAGACGTGCGGCGGCTGGGCGACGGTGAACGCGAAGGGCTTCGTGGTGTCCACTGAGTTCCTGTCAGGTAGTCGGCGATGTCACGTGGACGTTTTCTCTGCCTTGGACACGGTGGATTGACGGCGAAGCCACGCAGTTCCATCAGTCGGTACTGGCAACGGCGGTATGTGTGTCCGGCCTCGCCGCAGTGGTAGCAGAGCGGGCGGTGGTCAGGGGTGCGCCAGACGTCAGACTTCCTCGGTGTACTGCGCTGGGCCGATGGTGAACGGTATAACGTCAGCGGGGGTGGTGGCGGCGGTAGCGTCTGTCGAAGGAAGTGCGTTGGGGTGGCGTTTTGCGATGCGATGGGGTGGACGGGGAGGAGCGTTGTGGCGCACTATAGTGGTGTAGCTCTAAGCTTCGGGCTCGGTCAGTGGTGCTTGGAGAATTCGAAGCGATTGCCCAACTTCTTCTCGCACACTGTCGGTTATCGAATCCATTTGAGGCTGCGCCGAAGGCAACAGTTTGTGCAGCTCTTCCCGTACAATCGCTCGAATCGTTTCACGCAGGTCTTCGGAGTTACTGGCTTGATCAGCAGCGCATTCTGGAGTCAGGCGACGATTATACTGTCTGGTGCGCATGGCCAGGGTCTTTTCGATAGTTATAGCTTCGGGTACAAATTGTTAGACGGTGTTCGGTGGATTTCTCATCAGTCCCGCGAAGAGCTCCTGTTTGAACCCTCGCATGAGGAAACGAACTTTTTTCTCCTCAGGCATGTCTGGGTCAGCGTGACGGAATAGGCGGGTCATTTCTTCTGTGAAAACGGCGACATTTTCATTTGGTAGCTGAACCCGGGTCTCTAATAAAGCAGCGGCCCCCTCTTTGCGAGCGACGCTCGCGAACGTTTGCAGGAATGCGCCGCAGAAAACATCCCACGTTCGGAGCGTGGACTCCCGATTTTCGAGCCAGGTTCTTGCAGTGTCTTCCAAATAGAAGAACACACGACCGAGCTTTTCGTCATGGTCCCAGTGGTTGAGGGCGGCCACATGGTCGTATGATTCTAGCCAGGACTCCGGGTCTTCGAACGATGACCCATAGAAAATTGGTGGTTCCCTGGGTTGATGCATCACCATCGTGGGCTGTGACGCTGCGGTTGTCATTTTCACTGCAGCCGTGGTCATGGCCTTGGTCTTCCACGCCTTGTCTTGTAGAAGGCGTACTCCGGTGGTAGCCCTTGCTGTCGGTGGTTTGTTCGCTGCTCCTGGTTGGCGTCGGTGTCTTCTCCGCGACGTGGGCTGGGTTCACGGGTTGACAGGGGCGTCCGGTACATGAACGAAGCAGCACCTTCACCAGATGTCACGGGGTCGTGACGTGGCCGAAGACAGGAGAACTTATGTTGGGATTTAACTGTTTATTTGGGCGAACCTGTGCCTGGTAAACGGAAAGCTCGATTACAGTAGCAGTCTTTCACAGACAGTAGTGAACGGAGCGTCGGCCGTCGATCAACTACTGACAAGCCGCGAAGATCGTCGGCATTTATACTCTTGCCATCAAGTGTTCTAGCGTTATCGCTGGCGGTAACGAGTGTTCCAGAATAATCTGTACTGTACGCTGAGTGGGCATGATCTTATCAAAATGATCTACTACACTCCCGACGCTTCTCGAAAAGTGCAGGCGCGGTTTGCGCTGAGAATTGTGAAGTGTATTGGGGCGATAACAAAGCTTGAGGAATGGCACGTGGCAATAGTGTAAAGAATGTCAATAAAAGTAATAATTGTTCAAAGTGAAAACACAAAATTTAAGAACATGAAAGAGCATGTGTTGATACAGTTTTGCAAAGTTGTTGTAGTAGAGAAAAAAAAATGCCAAGCCCAAATAATCCCAGATGCAATCGTCAATTGCGATGAAAAAATGTGGAATATTTTCATATGCAATATAGCAAGACAGAGACACAGCGGAACAATAAAGTTTCAGAGAATCAGAAAATGTTCTCATTGGAACTAATACATATTCATTGCGCCTGAATAAAAAAAAGCGCTGTTGGCAAAACTCTATCGTGATGCTTCTAGCTGAAGTAGCGACATTGTTTTTAACCAGAAATGCTTTTGTATGGGCTTGTAAATAAAAGCCATTGAGATGTCATTTTAATCCAATAGCATTTATACAATTACTACAAGAATTTCGAGAAACTTTTCAGAATTAGTGCCTACACTTCTGCGTGACTCTGGTCCAAACTTTGCAGACAGGCCAGTAGCAGTGAATCTTCAATGTATGGCTGAAGAATCAACTGCAATTGTCAAAAATTTTTGCTCGAGGAAGTCATTTCACTGATATATTTATGAAAAATACACCAGCCCATGTTGGCCGTATACATTAGAGCGTGAATTCAGACACGGGTTTGTTGTTTTTGGTGTGTCTGGTCTAGTAGATACTGGCTTAGTGTTTTTAGTGTGCACAGTTTAGTGGTTCTAGAGTGCACGATTTAGTGTTTTAGTGTGGACGGTTTAGCGTTTTTAGTGTGCACGGTTTAGTGTTTTTAGTGTGCCCGTCGTTGCGTTTTTAGTGCACTCGATCTAGTGTTTTAGTGGGTTCGGTGTGTAGCTTTTCTTAATCAGCACGTTGGTACCACAGTGATAGACACTACCGTTTTGTGCAACCTATTTCTGCATTTATGCAAGCTGCTCAGAAAGAGCAGTAAAAACTGCAACAGTAGCATGTCACATAACAATTTGATATGAAGAAACTTCTCACTTTATTTAAATAATTGCAGGATTACTTAGCAACAGGCCGCTTGCGTCGCAGCTCATACGTTTTCTTGGACAGCCACATTCGAATGTTTTTAGAGCTTTTAATTGTCTCCTCTACAGAGAGCCCTCAGGCCTTTACGTAGTACATGAAAAAGACTGAATTCATTGACACCAGTCAAATGCCTCAGTTGATCAACTGCACTTTTATCATGCAGCAGCATTATTTGAATTTTAAGCTGCATTGTACATAGGTAAACCCAAAAACCGGGAACACCTAGTGGCTTCTCTATCTTGTACGTAAAGGTGTAACAGGAACATACAGCAACACATACCAAGTATAAAAATTCAGTTAACCCTTTGCTCTTCGATTTTCTTTCATAATATGCTTCATAAAAATGTTTCTTTCATATATTGCTGAATAAAAATCTTCAGTTGAATTTATTTTTAAAAATCGCCAAAAACCATTGAGAGAAACTAAGGTGAACGAAAATGAAATTTTTTACACAAGCTCCTTTGCTAGTAACAGCAAGCAAAATTCCCAGAAAAAATGTGTGACATTAACAAGCAGAGAGATCAGAAACCAGACAGTGATCAGCTTTGCAGAGGTGGAAGTGATAATCAAACAAATGAACAAACCGAAACCTACCACACCATGCGCCTTTACTGGGTGGTGCAAGGAAAAGCCGGCGCACTGCTGTGGAAAAATATTGAAAAAAAAAGCAATGAAGAGACATAGATACATCAAAAAGCCACGTATTACAAAAATGCAGCAGCACATGCTAAGCAAGAAAATGTGGCAGAAAATACCCGATCTATTTGAATTTAGGCTATCCTGATTGCAGGCCGACCCCCAAAATTCGAAGGCCAAAAATGTTCCCTCAGAACCAGCACTTTAATTGCGTAAGCGCGCACTTTGTAGGCTCATTTGTCCTAGCCTGCAGTTCTGCATGTTGTCGCCGAAGTTTTTCCAAGACAGCATGAAGGCTGGTTGTCGACACTATCGCACTCAAGCACTAACCCAAGAGCAGCGCACGAGACACCAAGTTTGAGTTCGCGGCTGGAAGATCAATGGCGCCAAAAGCCCGCCAGGCTTGTGTAAGTCTGCGCAGTAGCAGCAAAGGTGAAAGCTTGCGTCATAAAACCGCTAAAGCTTTTGAAACGCGATAACGCCAAGGCTTTTCTCGACGGAAACTTAAAGTGCACTTGAAGACGTGATCGTCTGATCTATGCGAAGTGCCCACGGCCTGCAATAGGCCGGAGCGATGTTGGCGCTGGTGCAAAGGTTGCTCCGACGCACTGACTACTGTCCTCCTTCTTCACTTGGCGAGCCAGCAAAGCCACGGTCTTTTTAAAAGTTTTTTTTCTTTTCCATTCAGTTAATGTAGGAGGGCATTGAATTGCAACCGTGCAAATACGGTACAGAACTGCTGATCACTGCAAAGTTCGGTGTGCATTTTATGCATGACACTGAAAAGTCCTTTTTTTTCTCACGACCAAACTAGGGATGTGCCTATTATGAGAGTGAATACCGTACATGTACATATTTGACTAATAAAGGGGTAATAGAATGAGTAATCACATTTTGAGCTGATATGTTTTTATAACAAGTGCACATATCTGTTATTGGGTTTGCACTTAAGTTGGCCAGACAGTTTCAGAAGAAAACTGGCACATGCAAAAACAGAAAAATTATTGCTTGCTTTTCAAGGCGTCAGCTTTTCGTGGTTTCAAGGGCCTCTGTGGTGCTTTCTCACTTCCATCCGTCAGATACCTGTTGGACAGTGTCCCAGAAAAATTTCTTTGCGCCAGCACTTCAGATGACCAAATTGCGGTGGCCGCCCACTTGATGAAGTGGGAATCCTTAAAGACTGCCATCAGTGTCTCATACACCTTCTTTGTGACAGTTACACTGTTGGCTAGGTGCACCTGTAGGAAAACAATTCTCAGTAATTACTACATCCACATCATATCTGATCGTCTTTAGTTCAGGTGATCTTACCATGCCATTTTAAATTAAAGTTAAGGCTGGTGGTCTCTGCAGCAGGTGGCTGTGGCCTTGCTTTGTGGAGGTACTCGGGTTCCGCAGGTTCGGCCCCTACAAAAAAAATTGTCGTACTATAGCAGTTGTAAGCACAGTAAATTTAATACGATGACTTCTGCGACTGCAGTTGGGAAAAAAGTTTTTGAAATTTACTTCGCATTTCGTGCACTCCGAATTTGGAGCAACATTCTAGGGAGAAAAAAAGTGCACCGTGCCTATTATGCGAGTACAGTCAGACCCCGCTACAACCAACGTTGCTCCAACCAACTTTTAGCTTCTACGAAGGATTTTTCATTCCCCGTCAGCTTGCCTTAGAAGTCAATGCGTCAAAGTTCTCACCACAAAGAACCATTTTTCGCGCTTCTTTTTGCTTGCACAAAACGTTCGCTCACTGGAGCTTTGCTTAAAAATTTGTCTTACGTTAGTTTGATCATATTGTCAACCACGAAACTTTTCGAACATTACGTGTGCTTTCTTTCCATGAAAATAAGTGCCCACTGCTCGCTCGTAGGAAAGCACCATTGTTTGGTGGCGAAAGAGATGCGGGAGGCCGCTTTGAGGCAAGGTGCAGGCTCGCTTTGCAATGCTGGAGCCACAAGAGCCAATCCACATTCATTCTAGATCGCGTGTTTGCAGCATTGCAGTACAACAGATGCACTAAAGCATCTTTTAAAGCGCCGAAACCTGTCATTTGTGCTTGTGCACTCGCGTGTGCTCCGGAAGCCTGGGCACGGTAAACATTCACACAGACATGAGACCAGACAATTATATTGCAGTTGATGCAGACTTTTTGGCTCATCATGAGCTAACTGACTAGGAAACAACTGAAGAAGTTCGCTTTAACACTGCGTCGCTGGACATGAAAGTGATACACAACACACATCGGCGCCACCTTCAGTCAGTTAGCTGATCATAAGCAACAACGTCCGCGTCAACAGCGATGTATTAATTGAAGGTGATGGAATAAATGCATTTGAAATCATTTGCTTTCATTGGCGCCCGCGTATGACCTCGCGATGCACCTGCTGACCACATGCGTGTGTTGAACCGTTGAGCTGACGTCCAAAGGAAGGGGGCAAACGAAGGTGACAGTCTTTTTTTATAAAACAAACGATGTTTGTGGAGGATTTGGTCAAATGTGGCAGTGTGGGCTCTGTGGCTGTGCCATCGGATGGTCCACTAACCCTTTCGTCTTCGCAATGCAGGCGCTCGCCCCTATCATCGCCCAGTTGCTGGTTCCTGCTCTGCTGGTTGCCTCATCGGATGCTCCAACGTGCCGAGAGCGACTCGGCACCGGGTATGACACCGTCCTTCTCATGCGTGCCGCAAACGCATCCGGCTGTCCTGCTGCGCCGCCAGCAAATCACGGGACCACCGACGTCATCATCGTATCACCGCCGTCATCAACCAGTTCAACGACAACAGCTATAAATTGTCAGCAACCACCCGTCAAGCTTTGTGGGCTCTGTGGCCGTGCCATTGCATGGTCCACTAACCCTTTCGCCTTCACAATGCAGGTTAGTGTACCATATGACCTGTTCACTAAACGAAATTGCAATTATTTTTCGGTACAGGTACCGAGCCCACATTGCTGTTGTGCCCTTGCCATTCAATGCGTGAATGTCGCTCGCGCTCTCTTACTTCTGTCGGGAGACGTGGAATCCAATCCTGGCCCAAACTCTCTCCCTAAGGACAGTTCACCTAAAGACCCCGTCCCAGCAAGCCTTATTCTTTCACAGTTTCAAAAGTTATCTACGGGTCAGTCTACACTGCTCGAAGAAGTTCTGGGACTTAAATCTGCGCTACTAACAACAAACAAAGCCATGGCTGATCTAACTAAACGTATTACGGAGCTTGAAGTTCACTACCAAGGTCTTGTGACAGTTGAGAAGGATGTCGAAACAATTAATGGTAACACCGCAATAATTGCCCGTCAAATCTGCGACATGGAGGCGCGGGTTGATGACGCCGAAAATCGTTCCAGAAGAAATAACCTCATCTTTTACGGCCTCCCTGATCCGAATGCGTTCGAAAAGCCCGAAAGCATCTTGTTGAATTTGTTCGTACGAAATCTGAGCCCTTCTCCGTGTGGTACAAGACTTTGTTTCTTGGTAAAAAAAGACACGTTTTGAACAAAAATTCCCAAACTGTAAACAAAATATCCTAGCAATCGCCCCGTTGTCAAAAAAAAACAAACAAAACTTGTTGATGTTACAACACCTCAAATAAGCCTTTCCTTCTCTGTAATCTTCACTAATATACGCAGCTTCCTTTCAAAACGCGACGAAGTATGAAACCTTGTATCAACTTCGGAGCGCAACATACTGGTTCTCACAGAAACATGGTTGAAGGATGACGTCACAGATAGTGAGGTTCTTGTCGAATCGCCAGAGTTTGTTGTTTTCCAGAAAGACAGGAAACAAACACGTGGCGGCGGTGTACTTATCGCTCTCAATAAGCAGTTATTCTGTTCACTGATAACTGTCCCTTGCAAGCCGGAAATTCTGTGGTTAGTCTGCCGCGCTGTACCAGAGACAATTCTGCTAGGTGTGTGCTATCGGTCACCAGACAATGACCCAAATTTAGCACAAGATTTAAACGATATACTCAACCAGCTAACTACTAAATATCCTACCGCGCATATCCAAATTTTTGGTGACTTTAATTTTCCTGACATCGATTGGCAAGACGCCAAAAAATAATAACAGGTCACTCCAGAACAAAAAAATTCATTAACTTCTGCTTAAATTTTAACCTAACACAGCTAATAACAGAACCTATACGTATTGCTGGTAAACTTCTAATATTCTGGATCTAATACTGACAAATAAACCCGAAAGCTTGTCACATATTACACATCTTCCTGAGACTAGCGACCGCAAAGTTATTTATGCTGTTTTTGAATTCGTCCCTAAAATACGCAAACCATGCAGTAAAACTATACGCCTGTACGACAAGGAAGATTACAACGCAATAAACGCTGAACTCGAAGCCTTCCTACCTCATTTTGAAACAACATTAGGTGAACGATCAGTGAACGATAACTGGTTAATTTTCGAAGATAAAATGAAGGTGCTAACAAGCAAGTTTATTCCCAGTACCATCTTCCGTTCTAATCAACAAAATCCATGGTTTTCTAAACTTTTAAAGCGACTTGAAAATAAGAAAAACGACTTTTTCGTGCAGCTAAACACGCAGCTACCGCCAGCGCATGGGATAGGAATAAAGAAGCTGAAACCTTTTATTATAATGCCATTCGAACCGCAAAAAGGAATTTTTTTCATACTTATCTTCCGAAGATCTTGGCAAATAGCCCTAGGAAACTTTGGGAGGTAATTAACCGTAAGAGAATTCCAGGTATTATTTTTAATAATTTTGCGGGCGAAGCAGTTAGTGATTCTGAATGCGCAGAAGTATTTAACTCAGCATTCGCTTCCGTGTTCACAAACGAAACTAACAGTCCCCTTCCAATTTTTCCGTCTAGCATCGTCTCTGTAATGCCCAGTATTGATTTCGTCGCTTCCGGAATAATATCGTTAATAGAAAAACGCAATCTCTCTTCTTCAGCGGGATCAGACGATATCACCTCAAACTTTCTGAAAAATACCAAGCACATGTCTGCCATATACTTATCACTATTGTTCTGTCAGTCATTATCCACAGGTAACCTACCAATAAACTGGAAAATAGGAAATGTCATTCCAGCTTCAAATCAAGCGATAGATCATTTCCTCTCAATTATCGCCCCATTTCCTTAACAAGCGTGCCTTGCAAGCTCATGGAGCACGTCATTTACACCAAAATCATGCACTTCTTGGACTCTAATAACTTTTTTCATTCCGCACAGCATAGATTTCGAAGAAATTTTTCCTGTGAAACCCAACTTGCCTTTTTCGTTCATCATCTGCACACTAACCTGGACAATAATATACAGACTGACGCTATCTTTCTTGACTTTGCAAAGGCATTTGACAAAGTACCCCACAACCGCCTGATGGTAAAACTTTCGAAATTAAACTTAGACCCTAAAATTTCAACTTGGATCAGAGAATTTTAGACTAATCGTTACCACTTCGTTACCGGTAATGGACATAACTCTTACCCTCTGGCAGTAACATCAGGCGTCCCGCAAGAATCTGTTCTTGGACCCCTATTATTCCTAATAAACATTAACGATCTACCTTTTCATGTATCCAGCAATATTCGTATGTTTGCAGACGATTGCTTTAAATACAGTACTATTACTGACACATCAGCCCAAGTTGCACTACAAGATGACACTAACCATGTGCTTAACTGGTACAATCGTTGGCTAATGACACTAAACCCTAATAAATGCAAGTCCCTCTTGTTTCACCGTCGGCGCAGCCCCCTCACCTATTCTTATCAAATCGGTAAAGTTGCATTGGAAAATGTCATCAAATACAAGTACTTGGGAGTCACTTTGAGTAACAATTTATCATGGCGCGTTCATATTACCAATATCATATCATCAGCTAACAGATCGCTTGGGTTCTTGAAGCAGCACTTACGTCATGCTCCCCCTCCTGTAAAAGTACAAGCTTATATATCTTTAATTCGCACCCAACTTGAATACGCGTCGCCTATCTAGATCCTCATCAAGCATACTTAACCGCCGCACTAGAATCACTTCAGAGTAGAGCAGCTAGATTCATTCATTCCTCGTATTCGTATAACGTAAGTGTTTCATCTCTTAAACAAGAATCCAATCTTTAGAACCTTAACATTCGTTGCCCAGTTTCCCGCCTCATTTTGTTCCACAAGCTCTATCACAGTCAACTCAGCCACCCGCCCTATATCTTGCCTCCTGCCCGCACATCTCACCGCACCACTCATTCCTTTCATGTCGGCCGGCCACGCGCCCATACCACGACATTTTCCGCCTCCTTCTTTTTTCGTGCAGCTTCCGACTGAAATGGCCTTTCCACTGATCTAGCCACCATAATGTGCCACTCAACATTTACACGAAATGTCACTCGTTTCTTTTCAATTTGAATACATTACTTTGTTCCTTTATGTGCCACTGGTTTTCAATTTGTCTTCTTTTTTTTGGCAAGGTGTAACGCCTGGTAATATATAATGATCCTGCACATGTATTATTTTATTTCTGTATTGGTTACCCCTGTTAATACTTGTACCAATCCTGCGTATGTATTACATTTGTTGTATGTTTCCCACCCCTTATGTAATACCCCCTCTAGGGGGTCGTTAAGGTAATAAAGGGAAGTGAAGTGAAGTGTATGAGGCAGATTTTCCCACAACGAAATTTTACTCGCGTTCCGTCAGTTTCGTAGTAGCGAGGTTCGACTGTAAATATGGTAATATTGCTTGTTCGCATAGCGTTACGTCAAGAAAAAACACCTTGTTCTGCTAACAAGCATTAGCAAATTTTTCTGCTTCTGAAGCTACAATATACCTGCTAGTGGTGGATGTGGCTTTGAATGCTGAGACGGCTGGGTTTCTCGGAAAGTCGTTTCGCGGAAATCCCATTGTCAGGGTCGTTGGCTGTGAGCGAAAAAACACCCGTGACTGAAAAATAGGAGAAAGCTGCAAAAAAATGAATGATAAAAAACTTCGGTGTCAGTGAGAATCAAACTTCGGCCACCTGGGTGGAACGCAGGAGTCCTTCTGCAAAGCCATGGCGACTCTTGAAACTGTTTCAGAAAAATACACTGTATAAATGTCCTGTAGTACATAAAGTCTCATATTGGCTTCTTCAGCAGCTAGTAGGCTCATTGTTGTGGCCGTTCAATGAAGTTTCTTGCGCGGTGCCGTGTGCCGAGAAAGCTGGAAAATTGCACCCTTTGCCGCTAAAAAAACACTTTGCTTTCCTTTAGCAGTCAGCATCACAAGATGTAAAGACACTCGTGCAAATCCACTGCCAACATTCTTTTGCCACGCTAGATTCACTCCTAGATTTTACTAAGGAGAAAATCTGCCACTGCACGAGCCCCCCCAAATAATTTTTATTATTGTTATTTTGGGGGTAAATTGAATTTCTCAGTGGAAACATTTCTGCTCAATATATTCTCTTGCCCTTAAAATGTACCTGTGACACTCCTTGAGCACAGTCAGAAATGCGGCCGATAGACAGTTGAGGCTCCTGAGAACATATCAGTCAAACATTGTAGTGAAATACACAGCCTGGAATTCAGAATGAACTGTCAAATCCAGCTAGAAATAGCTTCTCATTAAAAAATGATGCCATTATTCAATATAACCATAGCATTAACACGAAGTTCATGGCCACTGATTGATTAGGGTATCATGAGCTGCATAGTTAGCGCTGCCAGCTCGAGATGCCGGGACTTGCCCACCTGTGCGCTTGCTTTCACATGAAGTCACCCGTGCATTTGAAGAAACAAAAAGGGAAACAAAGTGTCTGAGGTTGCACGCTGATGAATGAGCCTCCAGCATTTTTGTGATGTACCCCTGTGTAGCTTTTAGTGCACTCACTAGTGCCAAAGGAAAGAGACAACACTGAAAGCATACAGCAAATCTCTAACTCTCTTCGTACTGGATTGATTTTAAAAAAAAATTGCGGCAACTGATTTGTAAGACAATAAACTTCTTTATGGACGTTACTCAATGACTACTTAGAAAAGTGCAGGAAGACCCTTCTAAACGCTAATAATAAATCAAGTATTTCATCACACTGTATTTTACGAAACACCACATTAGATTACATCACGTTAGAAGAATTAGGATGAAATGCTTATCTTATGACACAATGAAAGCACTTTGCACTAGGTACTTAAACTTTCATACCTGTAAATAACTGCTGTGAAACTGGCGGCCTGTTCTGAGCGACTTGCCCAGAATGAAGGGCATCTGTATGGTCACCATGCATTGGCGACCATGTGGCCTCTGACCTTGTCGCTGGTGGGGATTTTTCCTTTACCGTGCCACAACTGCATGTGGCCGTTTGCTCAGCCCGCCGACCTAGGAAAGCACAGGAATTGTATGACTCTAAACAATCCATTGCAAAATTTCATCTCTAAAGTTGACGTATTGACGTAAATAGTCAATAAACATTTTCTTTTTTTTTCCGTGTTCAATCACTCATACTTCTGTGTACACTGGGCTCCATTAGGTTGTTGCTAAGTTTGGCTCTACAAAAACGTTACTGGTTACACATTCTTAGGGGTCTTATAAGGCCACCTTTTCTGTGCTAAAATGTTATCACTTATGTTATCTATTTGAATACATTTTCTTTCCTATGTATATACACCATGCATTTAAAGAACTCTTGCATTATTCTTCCAGTCTTTTACATATTAAACTTTTTTCCTATGTCAAATTAGTCTTGCTTTGTTAAAGTGCCAGGCTGTTCGCTTCCTCACATATTTCAATCTGTGCAAAAGGCTCTTCCGTCATCCATGATCCTGGCTGCGGTCTATGATCGAACCATCAAAAGTGTACCATTGAGTCAGAAGCTTCTAGCGGAAGTGTTTATTTTGTTCTTAAGCAAGAAGTTCTGTACTAATACTGAATTATGGAGTATCGATTAGCTCGAACTTATACAATGTTCAAGTGGACGCCAATAAGTAAGCAACTTGCTAAGTGACAGCTGTAGAACAGTGTGCCTTGTTATTTCGCACTAAATTTACAGATATTGACTGGGCCAAAACTGCCTGGCTGTTCAACTGGGTGAGCGTCTAATTATTGTGTATAATATATATTGTGTATTAGAAAATGCACAAGCTATAGGCCAGAATTGCGAAAATTTGCCAATCGTGTCGTCAACTTTTGATTAAAAACTATTTAACAACCATGCAACAATGACAGCGCAGCGTGCGGCGTAACACAAAAACGTACGCAAACAAACAACATTAAGGGCAGTTAATGTTTAAGGTTGCGGCCCCTACATGTCGCGACAACCTGCTGGTTGGGCTCATGCATGTTCGGGTTTCACAGTTTCGCTGTAGGTATGAATGGAGAACCCTGGTTCGGCTTGCACATTTGAATTTTTTGGTATTGTGCCGTAGCCGCCATTGTGAGCCAATTTTTAGGACATCTACAGCGCTACAGCCTCGATGCGGAATTCGGGCTTCTGGCCGCTACGCTACAGCATTCTAGGCACCGTAGCTACGTTATCTGCACCCGGAAACCGGCGAGCTTCCCGCTCGAGTGAGGTAACTGAACTGCGTGATTGCCGTCGATAAATATTTCTTGCGCTTCATGGGTGTTTGAAACTCGCTATGGCTAGGTTTCGGAAAACTTTCATGTTGTGCGTCATGCCTCCTGTGAAGCGTCACTCTTCGTACTTGGAACCCGGCACGACATCCGCAGATGTCCCTCGACAAACTGTGTGGAGCCAACAGAAGAAGGCAAGCCAAGAGACTTCTGCGCTTGCACCTTCACAAGTAAGTGGGGGTCCTTGCATAGCCACTGCGTTAAATACCGCACAGAAATTGCTTAGTAGCCTTGAAATGGCACTTTGAAACGACCAGCCACGGCCGTAAGGTGTGAAATGCTGTCATGTTGCAGTAAACTGCTCAAACTAACTTGGTGTTCTGTTTACGTTTGATAATGTGATTCATGACTTGCCAGCACAACTAAACAATCACGTAAAAGACATGTCATCTGCCATGTGATCTCAGACGACTCTATGGTCTTTGTAGAGTTGTTACGCTGCCAGATAACGAACATAATTCATCGTGCCTACTCTATGATTCTTGTGCCTACTATTACTGTGTTTGTGTTAGTGAGTCAGATGCAGTCACCTTCTTGTTATTATATTGTTTATATCAGACCTCCCATTGTTACAAACATGTTTGTAAAATAATCGCAAAAATGCCTCTCTACTCTAAAGACATAATTTTATATTATGTTTATTTAGAAATAATATGGGTCTTATTATATGGCCACTTCACAACATTGCATTAACTGCACTCATATAATATCAAGTTTCCTCTTTGTGCGTGTCTAGTGTTGTGCAATGAATGATAAATAAATACCGAACTGCCCTACTGTCACTTCTTTTGGTACTACAGTAAAAGCTCATTTCGACACTCGTCAACTCTAAAAATAAGATAAGTTGTACGAGCTCTCTGGTCTCGGCCAACATGTACACTGCTTTATAGCATGAAATTCTCAACCCCGTTAATTTGTACGACTCTCGAACTGAACCGGGCATGAAGCACCACAAACGTGTGATGCAGAGGACCGGAAATGGCAATTGCGAACACCTGAAATAAGGCAGCGCAGCCTGCATCACCATCGTCATTAACATGAATTGTACGGCCATGGCGTTTGTTGTTAAATTCAAGGTTGCAAGTTTCTGGTTATAGTGTAGGCATGGAGGTTTTGAACTGCAGTCACACTGTTGACAAAGTCGCGAGTGGCAACAATTCCGGCTGTTATGTTACTCTTATGCACATCAAGTAGAGGATTTACATATTCATCAAGCAAATGCCTGTATAAAGGCATACAGACATTTATTTGTTTTCTTTACGCTTTCAATGGATTGGTGATTTCTCACATTTTTGTCCAGTGCTGTGAGATCCAAATGAACAAGCTTTTACTGTAGAAATATCGGATTTTTTTTGTATGTACTGCTCAGAATACTTTTTCGAGAATTTTGAAATGCCTCAATTAGTAAAAAGTCGGTGATGAAAATATGAGCTGTTCACGAGGTGAAAATGAATTGGCTTTAACCTAACGATTTTTTGTCACCAATAATGAGGACTAATATATATGTTCAAATGCAAGCATGATTCATGAGACTAATAAAAAGCTGCCCCCTCATAGACAATAAAGTTCTGTCTTTGCTTTTTTTTCTGCTCATGCTGCATCATCTTCAGTGACCTGAGGCCACCGCACACAGGGACTCAACCAGCCTAGAAATTGACACCAATGACTCGACCAGCCAAGGAATTGACTCAAATGAAGGTGGTGCGGGTGTGTCAACTGAAGACGCGATGCTCGAGGGTCTGTGTGCGGCAGACGACGACCCTGATGTTAACCTTGCATAATTCATCAGGACGAATTCCGAAAAAATGTTGCCAAACCAAGGAACGAGCCTACTGGAAGCAATTTCGTTGGTTCTAACGTTCGTCGCTGCTGCCGGGCTCACGTGGACACATGTGGATGGACTACTAAAACTGCTTAATACCCTCTTTAGAAAGAACATCTTCCCAGCATCGAAGTATGGACTGCGGAAACCGTGAGACCTTCAGTTGTCAAAGGCAGTAGAAGTTCACCCCTGCTGTCCGGCATGCTTACACTTGACTGCAAGCTGTGGAAACAACACAGAACGGTGTAGTGTTTGTGCCATGCAAGCAACACTGCCACACATGCTCAGTAAAGGGAAATTCTTCATTACCCTTGATTTAGAGCTGCAACTACTAAAGTTGCTGAAGAACACTTTGGATTTATTGGGAAGAAGTTTGCAGAAGATTGCATCAACCACTAATCGAGACTCCTTCGAGGACGTGACTTATGGGGAACTTTACGGAAACTGCCGCACAAAAACCAGCTATCCCACCCCTCTATCGGCCATGGTGGGCAAAATTCTTCGGTCTGAATGGCACTGGCAAGAGCACACGTACCGGGACGCCCTGCATGTCCAGTTTCAACAGACAGACCTAACACCGGGAGTGAAGAAAAGAAGATGGCGAGAGTACTGCGACCGTATCGAGTACACTGCAAACTGCCTGTGGTCACGTGAGCTCACTAGCCTTAATGCGCAGCGCCCAACTAAGCCTCGGCAATCAGGTGTCGTCCTCTCATGCAGTGACGTCGTCCTCCCAGACTACGTCCACAACACCCTCGCTCTAGGTCCGAAGTTCACCGTCGACCGAGAGAGGTCTGCACCCGAGCTTCTTTCAATGGTGCGCTCTGTGGCTGGCCGCGCTTCACCAGAGGATTCGGACAGGTGCATCTCAGAAGGCGTCGACGTGCTCCTACGGGGTAAGCCTACCAGCAACAGCCTTCTGGTGCGGAAGACCACCAAGTTTCTTAGAGACAATGAACTTTGTGTCGTGCCGTCAGATAAGGAGGGTGGTTTCGCCGTTCTTCCTAATTGCTTTTACCTGGAAAAGGTGGTCACAGCTATCGAATCTGTTTTGAAACGTTGTACCGACATTCGTCTAGACAGAGTAAAAACGGAGGCCAGGGAAATGTGTCGTAAACTAGAGTTAAAACAGTTAACGCAGCACATTAGCAAAAGTGACAAAAATGGGCTCAGCATGTTTTTCTGCCAAAACACATAAGGTTGAATGCGCTTCCGTGTCATTGTGAAAGAAAGTGGTACGTGGCAAAAGCAACTCGGCTTGTTTATTCAGACCCATCTAAAGTGTCTAAAGATTGATGACCCATTTGTGATCAAAAACTCGCAGGCTCTGATAGAGTTTTTCAAACAGTCAAATCAATCGAATCTTTTCGGTTTTTCAATTGACATAAAGGACCTATATTACTCTCTGCCTCACGATGAGGTATTGGAATGTATAAGGGATAAAATAGAAATTTTCGGGGAATTGAACTTCCAATTAAAAACTGGCATTAGTTCGTGAGATTTTCTTGACCTGGTTTTGCTGTACCTTACGTCTACTTTCGTTCAATGGAATGATTGCATTTATCTGCAGAAAAAGGGTGTTTCAATTGGCTCATGCATAGCACCTCTCCTCAGTGATCTTCTATTGGCGAAAATGGGCAAAAAAACTGCAGGAAAAGTTAGATTGCTCGTATGTCGTCAAAATATTCAGATACGTTGATGATTTCTTGGTTCTTCTAAATTGTATTTCTTCTATGTTCCACTCGTTTGCGACTCAAACTATAGGTGTGTTCTTAGATTGTTTAAAGCCTCTTGTGTTGACACATGAAACGGCCGAGAATGACAAGTTAAGCTTTTTGGATTTAAAACTGGTTTTTAGCTCACAGCACATCTGTTGGTATTATGAACCACGTGCACAGAAACCTCTACTTCCCTTTTCTTCCGCTCACAGCAAGTTAATTAAGCGAGGCATAGCACGAACCTGCCTTGAGAATGCCTTAAATAGGGCGTGCGCCCACAATATCTCTGCGAGCTTCAAAGCTCAAGTTTCCCGGCTTAAGGCTTCAGGTTTCGCCGAGGTGTTCATCGCGTCCGTAGCTGAAACGATCCTGCGGACTAATAAGGCAGAGCAGAGGAAGCGACAGAATCTGAGCAACACGGATACAGAACGTGAAAGGATAGCCATGATTCCTTACAAACACCAGATATCACACAGGCTCAAGAAAATCGGAAAACGTGTTGGAGTTCGTGTCCTGTTCTCGGAATTTTTAAAATATTCAGCCTCACCAAATATACAAACTCCCTGAAAATGCAGTCATCAATGGAATGCAGAGTTCAACATAGAAACAGGTATGCGGCCTGCTCCCGGGAAGTTGTCTCTAGGACCCCCCTTTCATGCGGTGCTTGTTATGTCGGAACAACCGGAAGGTGTCTGAACGATCGGCTGAGAGAACACGCTAACAATGTTAGAAGCGGGAAATATGGTTTTCTTGCTCAGCACTGCACTGAGTGAAATTGTGTTCCCCTCTTCAAGGACACAGCGACGCTGTACAAGCACAGAGATGAACGCACCCGAGTTACTGTCGAGGCCGCGCAGATGGCACGCGAACAGGTGCCTTGTATTAGCAAGCCCCCGTGGCTGTGTCCGAGAAGGAACTCAGGTTCCTCGAAGGTTTCGGTGCGGGCAGGTAGTTATATTATCTTTACCTTTCTGTTTCGTTTTGTTATAGATTTTTCTTGGCCGTTTTTCAGTGCTTTTGTTTTTGTGTTTTTTGTTTTTCTCCTACTCAAGTTCTGCTCTTTGTGCCATATGGTTTTTATCACATGGTTACTGTCTCCTCTATATATTTTTGTGCTCTGCGCAATAAACTCAGTTGGAAGTTAGCGCTCGTGTCTTTCGTGTCCTTCTTGTCTCTGAGTCGTCGTTTTGTTTTCGCGCTATAACTATCGTCATGCCATACCAACTAGCCCAAGCTGCCACACTTCTAAGTTCTCTGCGCACTAAGGAAACCTATTTCTCTCAAAAAAATACAGAGGGCACTAGTGGTACTGCTACGTATTCAAGCGCAACAGTATGTAAAAAGGAGGACGTATAGAGGAAAGGCAGAACGTAGAAAGAGGAGGCAGCGTTGTATCCAAGCTGTCAGCTGAGAAAAATTCTGCTCTCGCTCTCCTTTCTAGTGCTGTCAGGCTCGTTTCTAAACCGGATGGCACATGCCTGCTATATTTATTCGATAGTGAAGACAGCCACCAGTGGAAACCAGGGCCAAAGAGTCTAGTTTAAATGGTGTTTTGCCGGAAATCAAACGAGAATATTATGCAACAAATGGCATTGTAAACTTTTTTTATCTGGCCTGATGAGCTTTGAGTCGTGAACTTCAAGACTAACAAAGTTTCCATGCGTCCATTCATTTGACCATCACCACCAAACTCTATCTGATGCCACTGCGTGTAGTAAACGAACTGATAGGCAGGTAGTCTTTTTTTGTAAACAGTTGCGTGTAAAGTAAAGCTGCGTTGCGCACAACACTTGTGCAGGGCCACGATCATACGCCTCTGAACTATTATATTAGATTTTCTCGCGGTCAAAATTCAATGCCAAATTGTCTCTGTTTAACTTAATTTGTACAAGAGACAGGGTTCTAGTTTTTTATTTTTACTGTATTTTATTTTTATTTTTCTTACGAACAAAGAAGTGGACTAATCAAAAAGCTGATTTTTATGAAGTCAGCCAAGTCAGTAAGAGTTTTTCTCACTTGCTACCGTGGCTAACTAACAACGGAGTTTATGCATTGCTAGAGAAGTATGAAATGTCTTCGATGTTTACTTGTTGTTTAGTTCACCTAACAAACAGTTTCAGTTTCTTCCACTTGCCTGTGTCTGCCTAAACTGAACATGTCTGTTCAACATTGATAATTGCTAGGCTTTAATGTACCAACAAGATATCATTCTGAGGTACGCTGTAGGGTGCGTACCAAGATTGTGACCGCTTGGGGTTCTTTAATGTGCACATATCTTTTGGTTCACGGGTGTTCTTTTTCTATTTCGTCCCTATCTAAATGCAGCAATTGTGGTCGGAGATCTATCCCGCGCTATCACGCATAAGACCATGACACCACCCGTGCTATGCTGTCACAGTGGTTTGCTTGATCAACGTCCACGTACATACATACCACAGACAAGATGTACATATGCCGCCCGAAAAAAATAGTGATGCCGCAGCAACAACTTATTCGTTTTTTTTACTACAGAAGTGCACAGTGTAGTATCGTCGCCGCACGGGCATATAAGCCGGTACTATGATAGCACAAAATCTCAACCACAAAATTTTCGTGAGGGAGTTTCCTTCACTGCACAACACTGTTTCTTTAATGCCACATGCATCGATGCAGTCTGCTTTGCAGAGCTTCTCTCCGTTTTCAAGTTCTATTTATGTGAGAGTAGCCTTTAGACAGTTTTTTTTTAAAACCAAAGTGCAGTATTACTGGCGCAATGGCTTTTAGAACTGTTCATTCCAAACTGAAGCACGGCAGCGCCACAAGTGCGTGCTCTCTCTGCAGCCGGTCGTCTAGGCACGAATGGCTTAGTTGTATTGCGACCCTCTGCCAAGTGCTGTTTTTTAGTGAGCCACATATCCAGCCCTGATATCCTATGAAATCAAGACTTCGGATCAATGCAAGTCTTAGAAAGCACGTGGAATTTCGGAGGTTCATTTAGTGCGAAAAGAACAACATAGGAAACCACATCAGCACATCTTTCATAGAATTTGGAGATACCATTTCAAAATACTACAGGCGCCTTGAAATAATCCACAAGTGTCATGCTGAAATCGGGTTTGCTAGATTCTTTCATCTTGTGTTGTCTATATTGTGGTCAGTCATCCTCTTGTGCAGTGTTAGCTGATATGTGCCCAAGAATAATCCAGTGTTGAAGGTCCGTGTGGTTGTGTGCCTTGTTGTCCTGTTATAAATTCATACAGGCATAGGCTATAGCTGCAGACTAGTTCACCTGACTTGCAACCCTGTAAGTCATGCTTATAAAGCATGAAAGACCTTGTGTTTATTTTTAAATTAGTCTAACAAGCTTGTGTCAATCAACTTTCATTGAAACCTATTCCTAAATATTTTGGTCTGTGGCAGTATTTTTATCCACAATGACTGTTGAAGTATTTGTTCATTTCTTTTCATAATGGCCACATGAAATTTGGTTTGGATAGTTCATTACAACGTCTGCTGTCATTGTTTTTTATTGTTTTAGCTTGAATATATGTTATACTGCAGTGCTTTGAACTTATTTTGAGCTGTTTATTTCTATTCACATAAGCAGGTGTTTGAAAAAATCTCAGCGTTTCAACAAGACGTGGCTGTAAACTTTGTTGGCCACGATATAGGTTAGGAAATGCACTTCATACATGTGTTCACAGATTTGAAGCCCGATCGTTGCTGCCCCTCAGAGCAGAGATTTGCGACAGTTTGTGATAGTTGGTTTTCTGCACAATCACTGCTTGCAGGATCCTGGGCAGCCCACTGCCATTGCCTCATCTCCTGCTGCAGCCTCTAAATCATGGCCCCACCTCTGCTGCCCTGGACAGCCCTATGCCCATAGACCCTTGCTGAACTCGCCTCCTATTTTGGGCTGCATTACTGAACAGCAGTAACTTGAAAAGCTGAACTGAAAAATTATTGGTTTGACTTGGTGTATTTAGAAATAAAGTTACGAAAATTGTGTTCTGGTATTCTTGTTTATAGATTGCTTTTGTGCGGATTATTTGCACCGAGCACTTATTTTAGTTAATGTTTTTAAGCTAATACTTGATAAAAACTGTAACAGCTTCTGGTAGAATTTCTCACAAAACTGAGGAGGAATGTGTGGAGAAAACTAGACAGTAACTAGACTCATCTAGTCTTATGCTCTACATGTGGGGAGGGTAATAGGCAATGCAAGAAAAAAGGCAAAAATGGATGATTAGTGGAATCGTGTAGTGTTTCTACACTAGTCATCCAGTCGTCAGTCGCCTTAAAGTATACTACACCATGAAGCTCGTACGGGGCTGCTATAAGCTGCTAGGGCAAGTTCTGGGAGTGTAATGTAAAGTTTACCTGCTAAAGAACGCCAGTAGTAAAAAGCTCATAATTATAACGGTGGATTAATGGCAAGCCAATGGTAGCCGATACTCGTCGTAAAGCGAATACTGGCGTAATATGGGCATTTCTTTGGCAACAAAGTGGCCCGTGAATGGTCCTATGCTAGATGTATGTTGGCAACTATATCGGTGAAAGGACGGGCCTCTCATCGGCATGTGTATAGTGGGCTAGCGTGCTCGATATGGGCAAAAAAACAGCAGAACGTCGGCCCAAGGTTGGCTTGAACATCGGACCAACATCGCAAGAAGTTGCACTTGGCTGAGATGCTGATCTTGGCCCAATATTGCGGCCAATGTTAACCAATACGGGTCCAAGAACGGTCCAAAGCTGGTGTGCTGCCTGGGGTATTACCAAATTTGGTAAATGTGGCGCTAGAGAAACAGCCACACGCACATCTTGAGCTTGGCATGTAGCCAAGTTACATAACACGCATATCACGATTTTTTATATTAGGATCTGTCACTTGTGTTCGCCACGCAATCATGTTACACCATACCAGTTTTGCAACATGCTATTTGAACGAAACCACCACAAGAGCTGCAGGACCATGAAATGTAAATTATGACATTCATGACATCCATATCATTATTTTCTTGATATAACTAGTCAAGCTTGTTCTTCATTTAGTGATGTTATTCCATGCCAAGTTTGGTATTGATACCATTATCGAAATGGCCTGGAGAGCTAAAAGTCATAGGTGAATAGATAGATAGATAGATCTTTGCAAAGTCGCCGAAGTTCGCTAAAAAATGCTTCGCATTTAAAAGTTTCCGAAGAGCAAAGCGTCCTTGCTATAGTCTATGTCGTTGGACAGGGGCTCACCCTTTCAACACACAGAGAAGCCGGGCCACGCGAAGAGACAATACACGCGGGATGACTCCAAAATGGTTGGCGGCGGCTTCTGAAGAATTCGGCAACGCTTTGTATGAGGTAACGAGAAACGTCTTGCCACAGACAAGCGTCGGAGGAGGAGGAAGTGAGCGGCCATGTGAAGCCCGCAGCTTCAACTCGTGGACCGCGTTCTAGAACGTCGAAGCATCGGCCGAATCACCCGACTGCCTGGACCGTACAGTTCCGTCTGATCTTTGCTCTTCTTCCTCACCTTTCGCCTTGCGAGCTCGCAGCGTTGGCACATTCTCGCATGAGCATTGGTTTCCTCATCATCATTCTTCTTTTCTATCAATTCACACAGAAGCAGTGCGGATCATTGCGCGCATATTACACTGCTGTTGTGCCGACAGCATGAGAAACTTACTGAAAAACCCATGAAAAACCCACATACGTCGTAGCAGCCACTAAACTGTGCCACCACACTGTCCATTTGACTACCGCTTTCTATTTTCATCTCCTAAACCGCCAATATATCTCGCTCTACCTCTAACATCACACGTTGTAGCTGCCGCTGTTTGCGTCTAATACGTCTAATAGCATTGTCGGGAATTTTGCACCGGAGCAGTCAGTGAGCAGTCTAGAATTTCCCCAGAATCATAAAGGGGCAGAACACCCCAATTCTGTGGCGGGCAAATAAAAACGCCAAACAGAAAATTTCTTGCTGCCGCCGTACAAACTGTTGCGCATCGTCTGCCGATCGTCTGCTACGCGCGCGGCAAGCAACGAAGGCTAGGATTGCACAGCGTCGCTTCGTCGAATTTTTCGGAGCTCCTCAGAGCAACAAAAAAAGTGCCCCGAGAGAGTGCACCCTGGATACCAACGAGAGCTGGTGCACAGTGGTGCGATTTACCGAATACGTACGCACGGACCAGCGGCACATGTGCGCAGTGGTGCGCTTTCCCGAAAATGCTATGAAACAAAAACTTCTAACGTTGAGCGTTCCGACGCGCAATGGAGCTAGCGAGGTATCAATTTCAATTAGCAAGAGTAAAATAACAATATAGTAACCAGCAGTTAGAAACTTTCACACACCAAGTGTCTTTGTAGGCATGACAGCATCAAGGGGTACGCGCGAGGCCAGCCGCGGCCGTCACTGCATCGCCTCCCCTTTACGGGTGAGCGACGTTGACCTCTGTGCTATAGCACCTTTCCCTTTCTTGTCTCTGGCATTCTGAACCACCATGCACAGTGACTCTAGGCATTGAGTGCTGACCGCCAGTGTCTCCTCAACAGTAGCCTCCATGGTGGCGGCGTCTCTTGGCACCTCTTGGCAGGCATGGCAGGCACCTCGGTGGCAGTGTCATCTGGTGTCTCGAACGGCTTCCCAGTTTCCACGTGGTAATCGTCGCAATGCGCGTCGTGCCCTTGGTCTAAACCTGAAGCTGCAGGAGAAAGAGATAAACTACATTTATTAAAAAAGTGGTTCATCAGTGCTGGCGTTCGCATATTTTCCGCCTCAGTCGACTGCTCATCCACCTAGATTTCCATGGACACTATCAGCTTAGCCGCTACCTCTTTCTCCATTACTTCTATGTCTTCTCTTTCGGGCTGCCTGCTGCCAGTTGCTCTGGCGTACACGAAATCTTCTGCTAGCTGGCTTAATTCTCTGCACTGAGCACACCTCGGCACTCTACGGTCTTGTCAAATATGTCCTTTAAGTCTGTACCAAAGACAAATTGGTGCTCTTCTAGAAACTGCGACGAGCACTGAGCCATCAAAAAAGTCGAACAAATGGCATAGCGAGTGAGGCGTTCAGTCCTCTCGAAGCGTCATCCACACGATTCGTGTGGTGGACTCGGCCTGCTCAAAACCTCGTACCTTCCATTGCCCTTGATGTACATTTTTCGCTCCCCGTAGTTGTCCAAGTCTTCTTCAGCGCCTACCCTGTCACATAAAGTGGCACGCAGTACATTTTCAACATGATATATTGCTGTACCGGATCTATGACGGCACAAAATCGACCTTTCACCTCCAGGCTACCCGCGGTCACCATCACTTCGTTTGCTTCATGCGTTCGGAGCTTTATCAGCAACACATGCGTCCTTTGAAAAGGTCCTATACCAGTCGCGTCTTCCAGCAAGCCTAGTTCCTGCTGTGGTTCACGGAAATTTTTAAGGCAATATGGCCTTCAACTGACGTCACAGTGCAAAAAAGACAGTCTTTCGTAATTTCACCTGATGGAATAGTCAGTAGTACGTAATTATAACATGGTGGGGCATCAAAGGCCTGGTGCCACAGCCAGACGCGGGCGCTGAGCCCGTTCAGAGAGCTCAACATCCTTGGCGCTAACATGCTGGTGTCTAGAGGCAAACTGTAAGCCACGCCTAAACATGTCAGTTTGGTTGTAAAATGGCTATTTATCCAAAGAACATGCCATTTGGCTTCATGTTTACAAGTTGCGTAGTCAAGATTGACGTGATCTCCCTTTCCAAATAACAATTGCTTTTGCGTCTTGATTCGACAATGACGAACAGCTTCCAGGCACAGCATGGTGGGCGGATGTTGGCAAGAGCGCAAAGTTTCACGAAGAATTCAGATCTTAACTCAGAGAATCCTAAATTCATTGGAGGAGCAGCCGCAAACTATCGGCTGCTGCTACCGATATTTTTTTTTTGATAGCCGCTTGTCGTATTTGCTACTGCTCAACATCTACAGATTATTACAATGAGTTGTTAGGCACATGCGCAGGCACACGATTGAATATTGAGTATTTTTCTTGTGCAAGCAACTATATAGCAGTATACAGATAGCAGTATAGCAGTATACAGCCAGTGTACAGATTTGCAGTTGTATCGAAACCTGTAACTAAAAAAATTCACTCAAAAAATTACTAGAACAATACGCTGAAGAACTATGCCAGTGTGTCAGTTCACTAAGTCGTACCAAGTTAGCAACTCGAAATTAGGTGTTCTTGCATAAGAGTCAGAGAAATACCGGCTACTGCACTCGGAAGGAAGCATTCGTTGACAGCGTGCGTTGCTGAAAGCACGACTCTTCGAAAGCAGGACACATTGTCGCTCCTTGTGCGAGCACCTCACGCGAGGAGGAATGGCTGATTTAGGCTCAGGGATGTTTAAGGAGTACTTTACACTCATCCTTAAACGTTATAATTGTGATTTTAAAGCGAAAATTGAAGGTAGCTTGTACAGTATAATTTTTCCGAAAGAAAACACGTGAGCGTGTGGCCTGCGCGCTCCGTAGGCTGCTGGCAACGCATTCAAGCCGGAGCGAGAGCAACATCAGTCTCTTCACGCGTCATCTCTCGGTGATCATAACAACCATTCATTGCTTATATAGAACTTCCGGCAAGACTACAATCCCTTCCTTGTTAAAGTGATAAAGCAAGAGGCCGATAAAGGCCTCTTGTGTTCAAGGGAGAGGGGGTTGCAAACTTGCTGCTTGTTCTTTATGCTTGGTTTGCTCATCGATAGATGACGCAAAAAGTGGGTGTGGTTGCCCTCACTCCTGCTTGAGCGCGCTGCCAGCAGCCGCCGGAGCACGCAGGCCACGAGCTCCCGTGTTCCCTTTCATGAAAATTAACACTCTACACCGACGCTGCCGGCACGATAGGCCTAATGCTCGCTGGGAGAGGGCACTGGGTAAGGCTGCTCTCGACGCAGCTCAGTTGCGATGGTTCAAATTTCTGCGTTTGAGCTTCGGAACATGTCTAACTGTTACCTGAACTGTACTTGTAATAAATAGAAGGTCATTGCCAGACATGCATCAATCATTGCCAGACATGAATTTCCGGAGTTGCAATATTAAGCGACCGCTGTTTTTCTGGCCTCCACTGGCATTATACAGCAGGCATGTTAGTGTACACATTTACAGTTATATCAATACTAACAACTAAAAACCGCCCCAGTAAATATATTGTAATCTGCTTAAAATGTATGCCAGTGAGTTCGTTCACGAAGACGTACCAAATTACCCACTGGAAATAGCTTGTTCTTACATATCAGTCAGAGAAGTACCGGCTAGTGCTGCCGGCAGCTTTTGGTGACAGCCTGCGTAGCTGAATACTTGACACATTCATCGTCAGCGCTGCTTGTGCGGACATCTATACTGGGTAAAATAGATGATTTAGGTTCATGGATGTATAAACTTCACTTCATTAATGTTCTAACACTTGAAAATTTTGTGTATCTTAAGGAAGGAGCGCCAGTAACATGTGAACCGACGCGGCCAGCACGATAGGCCTAATGCTCTGTGGGCAGGGCATTGGGTAAGGCTGCTCTCGATTCGGTGGGTTGGGTTGGTTGTAGTTTCTGCCTGCACTTGAGCTTCAGAACATTTCTAACTGTTACCTGAAGAAAGTTGAAGGATACGTATGGCGAGACATTTATTTGCCGTGTGGCGGAATCGAACGACAGCTGTTTCTCTCGCCTCCGCTGAGAAACTTGGCGAAGCGATCAAGAGAGCTCATTTACGTTTCGCCAAATTGTCAGCGTAAATATTTTTCTTTTTCTTTTAAACGTGGCGCAAAGCTCCAGGCTTGTAAACACTGCAAATGGAATTGTTACGGCAATACACGACTTAGGCGAATAAGGTATATACGGGAGTATGCAAAAAACGTGCAATAATTGCTGCAATACGTTCGTGCACAGCACGAATGTGCACCGCTCGGGATCTGTCAGAGTAGCTTATGTCCATACCGTTGAATCAAGCATTTTATATTCAACGACAGCGAAACATACAACAGCCCACACTATATAAATTTGCACGTGACGTTGGTAGAAACACTGCGTGCTCCAGTATGCACCAGCCATTTCCAGTGAAAACTTCAGCACTTCCAGCGCTTTCCAGTGTGCACCAGAGTCACAGCGGTTAGGCCAGTGCGTCTACCAGTGTGACGCAGCTCGTTCCCAGTGCATCAGCGAAGTGCCAGTAAATGCCAGCGTGCACCCTTTTTTCCAACGTGTACCAGTGCCAAAAAAACAAACTAGCATGACGCTGGGGATGCTGATTTTTGCGATTCGGAATCACATCACAGTCACAGAGACAGCTAAAACTTCAGCCTTTCGGGGCCTTTTCTGAACACTCTTTGGGTAACTGCTTCAATCACACTTGCTGGGTACCCACAAAGTCATAATAATCATCAATGTGTGTGCACTAGGTCAGCATTCCACAGGATATCCTTCGTCAGTCTTCGGCGAAGCGTGGTGTCCGCTGCGCTCCTACTTTGCACTTTCTGCTAGTTTTTGTTCAGTGGATGATGACGATGTAGAATGATGCCTGGAGTGGGCATGCCCTACTCTTATTAGGTGAACAAGAACAAGCTTTTTAATGCGTTTGAGCGTTCGATGACCACTCTTTAGGCGATTTCCGCTGTGTCAGGCTTTGTTCCTTTGCTTTTCTAATGCGCTTTAGTACTCAGACTACCGTACTTCCTATCGCCAAATTAAGCCTGCCTAAGGCAAGTATGGCAACACGTCCCAGCGACCAGCGTGGCTGAGTGGTGGAATACAAGATGGCACGCAGCGGTCTCCGATTCATGCCCCACTGATCTCTGTTTTTTATTTCTTGTGATATCGGTTATGGACACCGGCGGCAGTGGCCGGCAACTACAGCGCCGTGCGATACCCACGTTGATTTTCATACAGCTTCTGATGTAAAACGGCAGGTGCGGCTAGCGGTGATGGGGTGGTGATAGCATCAGCGCCAGCAATCTACCTGTGTGGCATGCTGCCGGACAATGGGCGCAAGCGGCGGCCTGAACGAAGCTCTAATTGGTACAATGGGCTGCGAGAGAACCGAAGATTGATATGACACCCCCACTTGAGGTCTGTGTTGCAACGGCGTTCATTCGAGGCATGACCTCGAAAAACGAAAGGCTGAGAAAGCACACACACGATGATGACGGTAAATGACACACGGTGGCGAAGGACACACAGAAAAAAGAATGATTGAGATTGGGATCATGTAGCGATCACGAAGAAATAAGTAAAATTGCCCACAGTTTCTTCTTGTGCCCGTGGCCCTCTCGTGCAACTTTATGCTCTTTGCATTCTAAGGACAAACCAACAGGCCAAAATTACAACCGTGGTAAACTGCAGTACTTTCCTGGCAACCGCTGAGTTTTTGCAGCAAGATGCTCGCAAATGAAACCTATATTTTGAAGAAGTGTTCACTGCAGCGTTGATACAGAAAATCTTGAAAGGGCGGGTTAGCTCCTGAGATGTGGTTCGCTTAAATCTAAGGATGTGATGTAAGAGCCCATTTCAGATAATACATTCGTAAAAAAGAACGCTCAGTGTATCTGGCACTGCATTTCAATCCACCCATATTCCGAATGAGAGATCAATGTTTGTAAGCAGTGATTTTGCTTCTAATATACGCAGATACCTATGAAGCTTGCTGCAAGCGATGAAGTTGAATCAGCAACATGGTTTGGATTTATGTCACATTAGGTGTAATCTTAGCGTGCAGGCTTGCGAAGCAATCTGCGTAAGAAAGAGACAACGCTGAAGGTAAAGGTGATTGTCCGCTCAATGACTGATCACGCTGATATATTTTATTTCCCAACACTAGCTAATAATGAAGTATCAGTTTTCATTTACTGCATTAATGACTAAGTGACGATACGAAAAAGAAAAAAAATGCTCAGTGAACAATTCAGCGCTTTTTTGTGAAGTAATTCTTAAAAAAGCAGCTTTAGACCGGCAGCAAACTCAATGCAATGATATAAACGTTTTTCTAAGAGCTTGATTTTTTTTAAAAGTGAAGTACATATCTATGCGTGTTATAATTGAGTATACCTAGTGATGATGCCATACTAACATGCAGTCATGCAGCGTTGCCCTTTAGAAGAGAATACCACAAAGACATTATGCAAATGGCACAAGGCCTCAAAACGCAGTCTTGTAGAAGTAAATATCTTGATTGATTAGCACTTTGAAAACCATAATCAAGCGTCTACACTTTTGATCTTCGACCGCGATCATTTGTCTTAAGACAGCTTACATTACCACCTATGGCACAGCGGTCAGAAAACATAACCTATGTTCCGGCGGATTACTGCTCAAACGCAGACGACGGAGCAAATATTTATTGACATTGCTAGTGTATTTTAGTGCACGTATAAGCAGACAAAACTTCACACTCCTATGTTATTTCCATCGCACCGAGATACCTCATGGTTCTGTCGATTTGCGGGCGCAAATGTCTGGGAAGTTTTCAAATGAACACTCACAGAACTGGAAAGCCATACAACAATTTAAACAAAAATGATTGAAAGCTTGACGTAGCTTTGTTCAAGTTGGTGAAGAAGAGATTCTTGCAGGGTAACACCACTTCATGGAGAGCTGTGCCTGAATACCTACCGAAAGAGCGTTTGAGAGCCTGCATTTGCTAAAGATTATTGACCAATAGATCTTCAAGGCGGATACATGTTAGACGATGATGTGAATGCCGTGCAACTACAATGCAAGCATTGAGATAAACTATGTCATTGAGTGGCGGATACGACTTAGGGTGCAAAATGTAGCGTTACGTAGACTACCAGTGTTCACAAGCACTTTGAGAACGTCCAGGACGAAAATATATTTTCGGTAATTGAGGGGCAATGATTTAACTGCATATACAACTAGGTGCATTCTAAATATGTTCCAAAGGCACCTGAATATAGGCTGGTGTTTAAATCATGAACAGTGTACCGATTGCCTTATGTTTAAGGTTTAATATACCCGTACGAAGCAACATATCTACCAGAGTAATGACTGGAGGTTATCATACAGAGCATTTAGGTTCTTATTTAGGACGAGGAACTATAAGCTGAAGTAGGTATAGAGTATGTCCGTTCTTTTTATATATACAGCCTCATGTTATAAAACTGATGGTGGAAATATTTCTTTAAATATAAAGAACACGTCAAAATCTGCGTAGCACTTTGTTAGCGGCTGCTAGTCAATCACCTTACACAAGCAACCTTCCTTAGGCCGTTGCTTACTTGTAAAGTAGAGTGGAGTTGTTTTTAAATGTGTGTCACTTGACGCTGTATTATTTTTCTTTCTTAAAATTTGTGCACCGTAAATCGAGCTTATCTTTCAACAGCGTAGGTGGTCGCCTGTCGTAAACCTTGTCTGCGTGTCATTCAATTGATAAAACAATTGTTCTCATACTGCTCACGAAAGAGCAAGGCGTTTATTTACCCTATAAAAGCATAAAAACAGGCACGTCATTCTGTTGTACCTTACAGTTTGTAGTCAACAGGCTGAGTGAAACGTCAATAACGTCAAAGATAAGTATTTTTTCATAAGCTGCGTTCATTAGGTTAAAGTTTAGGGTAAATATATATCAGCTTTCAAAAGTTGGTGCAGGGTACATACCGCCACTTTATTTTCATTGTAATAGTATTTTATTTTCCCTTCAAGGCACGCGCCTCAGTACAGAGGAGATGGACCATGATATGTCCAATAATCAGTCTACATATAGGCAAACAATATTGTCTATCTAGATAGGTGTTCCACACCATACCATTAGTATGTCTTGTGTGCATTGAGCATATGAATAACGTAGACACGCCCAGCGATATCGAAGGCAATTCGCAGTAGTACAATACTGGAGGTTGGTACAAATAAGTGCACCCAAAGGAGGTGAAACACAGAGAGGTTGTCACTGTGTCTTTTCAGTTCTAAGAATTAAAAAAAGCACTTTCAATGACAAGTCGCGCACGGCCGGATGACCGCACGGCTGGTGGGCACCTAACTGGTCCTCTTATAACAAGTTTTTTAACTAAAACTTCTCTTTTTAAAATAAAGCTGCTCCATACAATGCGCGGTGATGATTTCACTTTTTATTTTCTCAATCTTCAAACAAATCATGGCTCCACCAATTCGTTCAATAACTCCATCTTGCCATTAGCAATTGCAGAATTATATGATTGGTATCTGGGGTTCAACGTTTCAAAACCACCATGCTAAAAACAGTGGTCATATATAGCACGCACTAAAGGAAGAGAAGGACGAGGATAGCGTGTGGCACGGGAGGTGGTTCTTGGTTCTTTGCCGCAATGAACGGCAGCGTAGAGACGCTTTGCTCTTCATCTCCAGGAGTATTATTTCTTTAAACCTGGTTTTCTAGGAAAGAAGTCTTCGGATTTTACATTGGTTCCGAAACCCGACCTGGTTTCAAAGAGGACTATGGAACGCCTGGTAAACATGACAGCAGCTAGACGGTGACGCAACACCAAGATCATCAATGGCGTCGATGAGCTTCTAGCCTCCAATGAATTCTTCGGCTTGGCAGGGTTTCGCAGCATTCTCACACGCCTGAAAAAAGTTCCGATGAGCTCGCGATAGCTAATGAAGCACTGCACGCCCACATGACGGATGGCGAGGTGTTGGTGGACGTGGACTCGGCGCTAGAGTGCCAGGACTGAATTTCAGGGAGCGGTAGCCTTCTTCAACATCAGATCCAGAAGCTGGCTGTTCGAACATCAGAGCCAGCCAGGTCACACGGTGCGCTGCCAACCACCTCTTCTCTGCCACGTCAAGCAGCTCCGTCAGATATTTCCACCAACACAGGACAAAGGCTTCCTAAGCTGGACCCAATGAGATTTGACAGGTCCTCCATGAAATAGCTACCATTTTGGGACTTCTTTCGACACTCCGTACACGAAAACCCAAGTCCTAATAACGCCGATTGGTTTCATTACCTCCAATCTCTTCTCGATGGTCCTGCGGCAAAGGCTAATGTAGGCAGCTGACAAGAAACAAAAGTTATGAGGACGCCGTTTCTATATTTCAGGAGCGGTTCGGAGACATACGCAAGGATGAGCAGAGGCCCCGCGGAAATCTTCGCAGTCTACGTCTCGACACTATGTCGGCAAATCCTAGAGCCCTGAGAAACCTTTATGACTTTGTTCAAACCAACATAAGAGGGCTCAAAGGCCTCGGCGTCTCGGAATCCTGCTACTCTGCCATGTTGTGCGAACTACTGATGAAAGTGATTCCACAAGGTGTAATGGTGGAATATCACCGACAACGGTCACTTGAAGCATCAAGTGCGAACGACCCGCCGAGCTCGGAAGAAGAACTTCGTCAATTGCTCAAGTACCTCCACATCAAGGTTGAGTGCTGAGAGCAGACCACCTACCAATGACGGATGTCACACAGAAATGAAATAAATACCTCCAGCAGCCGTAAGAACCACCCAATAGCATCAACTGCAGCCCTCAACAGTGCCATTACGAAGGAGGCATGCCTTTTTTGCCAGAATCCACACCCAACGTTTTACTGCAATGCACCACATCCTGACTCGGAGAAAAAGCTTCTGTCGACGACTGCCTGCTGCTTCAGATGTACCACAAAAGACATCTAGCAAGAGACTGTCGACTGAAGGTGAGATACTTACACTGTCATGAAAGACATGCTTCTTCGATGTGCTTTAGACAGGCTAGTAAAGCTGTTTATATAATGACGCCACCAAAACACTCTACGAGCAGTACCTCCATTTACGCAGGCTCAGATAACAATAGGAGCCTTGTTGCAATACTACTGCAAACCTTCAGAGGATATATAAGATGCGCAAAGGGCAGCTGGTATATGAAAGGCATCATGGATAACGGTATTCAGCGCACTTTCATTGAAAAAGACGTTTCTAAGAAAATGAACTGAAGCATGTTAGTAGAAATTGACTTTACCGTCAACGTGTTTGGAAACAAGCATGGTCGCAGTGCAGGTCGGAAACTAGTTTAAGTAGCTTTACAAAGCCGATGCGATATTATGCAGCATGTCATAGGCAATAGAAATTGAGCACATCTGTGACGTGGTTGCTGAAATTGCCGAAGAACACGAATTCAATAAAGACTTGCGAAATTGTCATCAACAATCAGCTGCAGCTTTGCAAAAAATTTTACGCACTAAAATATGTAAAACGAGTGTACGCATTAAAATCACCTATAAGAACACCCTTTTTACACTCCAGTATTAAATTTGAGCTGTTCGTGAAAAAAAACACCCTCAAAACAACCCATTTACACCCTTATATTTCGGGTGTTATAGACAAGGCTAAAAATGATTGATATGTGAGGTTTAACATCCCAAAACCAACATATAACAATGAGAGACGCCATAGTGGAGAGCTTCGGAAATTTCGACCACCGGGGGTTGTTTAACGTGCACCCAAATCCGAGCACAGGGGCCTACAAGGCTACGAATGCACGACATTTTCGGGCAGTTTTCCTTATATTGTAAGTATACATAAATCATCTTGATACCAGCAAGGCTCCAACTACTAGCTGCTTGCAGGTCTAGTAATTAATAGAAGCAGGAAGTAATGTGACTGAAACGCAGTTTTCATCAATAAAGCACGGAAACTACTATAAGATGGAAGGTACAACAGGTGCGCCGCTTGACCAATAGAGCAAGGGCCAATCCTCTTGTATCTGTTCCTCTTATCTGTGTCATTTGCGGGATTAGTCACCATTCACAGTATGCACTAACTTGCCCGAACAAGGTAATGCTGCACACATTGGTGTAGCCATGCAGGGAGCATTCCCCCTTCCCCCATCCCCCATAAAATCGAGCTTTTAAAGCTGAAGGTAAACTTTCCGCTGCCTGCAAAAAAAAAACCCATCTGCACAGTTGTTTAGCCATAACCACCGCGTCAACGGGCCATCAGGCCCCTTAAAAACATTGACGTGATGTGTATTTAGCAGGCACGTTTTATTTCACTACTGTAGCGAACATTCTTCTGCATGTGTCCCTAAAAGAGCGTCATAGAAATTAGGGAGAGGACACCGATCATAAAAAAAAATGCAGAATAAAGACAAATCGGCGACCTTGATGCAGCCTTGCTTAAAATGACGGGAACCTTGTTCACTAAATTGCGAACAAAGCTCTCCTCAAGGGAGCCAAAATGCATTGTCCAGTTCTCTCTCTCGCTCTGTTTTTTGCGACTCCCCTTCTTTTTTTATGTTACTTTCCCAGCAGACGTGGTTCGGTCAAAGCCTTGGCTTTGTAGGTAGTGATAAATCAACATTCATGAAATGTTTCCAGCCGCGGTCTTGTTCCAAGGACTGCAAGCTAAGTACAAACATATTGTCGCGACGTGAAGACAGAAGTACTTTTTACAGGTTGAGAAAGTAGCAGAAGGTGAGTATTTTCTTTCTTGGGGACCATTGACGCAAAATTATTGGTCTGCCTGCCTGCCTGCCTGCCTGTGTGTCTGTCTGTCTATCCGTCTGTCTGTCTGTCTGTCTGTCTGTCTGTCCGTCTGTCCGTCCGTCTGTATATTTGCCTGATTGCCCACTCTTAAAGGCACCAGGTATTTGAAACTGAACACCATCCGCAGCGCCCACCAATGTTGTTCAAGTATTAGCGTTCATGCTTGTGCAATTGTCAATTGAAAAGTAATTATTGCGCATGTCTGGAGCACCATAACAATTCGTATATATTTTGCATTCGTGTCTTTTACTAGAAAAGGCGCAAGGTAATTTTAAGGAACGTATCGCTTATCACGCTGCGCTGACCATGCAACGCTTGCACGTAAAGGCGAGTGTTTAAATCGCTTTGCTAAGACGAGATGGCGGTGGCACCTACCGTCGCCTTGCGTTCTACACCTTATCACCTCTGAGACGAGCACGCACACCCGTCTCAGAGCCACGCGCTTCGTTTCCCAAGAAAACTGCCTGGTGGCGGTCATGTCCCACATGTGACGTGACGATGCGCACGTTCGCCTCCACTGCATGCACGCTCAAGGCACTCTAACGCAGCACCTCCAGAATACCATTCAGCGGTTTTCTTGCTCAGAACATCAAGTAAATGTTTTGTTCACTCTCTCTACACGCAAGACTATCGTCTTTCGACGACATTTGCAGATTAACATGCAGATACGTGGTAATTTTTTCTCTTACCGCGCGCAAGAGCGTTCCTCTTCTTTCTGGTTATTGTTTCTGCATAAAAGCGGGCAAATGCGCGTATGCGCTGTCATGTTCGTCTTCCAGGCAGCATGCACGTGGCAATATGTTTTCATCAAGTAGTGTGACAGCCAATGCATGCAATGTTGCGAGGAGCAATGTCTTTACCGAAATGAAAGTGCTGATGAAATATCGCCTGCGTGACCAAGAATGCGCAGTCCCTAAAGAGCCTTAGTACTAAGAAAAATCCATCAGCTTAGCTTTTTTCCAGTATTCACTACATTAGGTCGATGAAGGTGCGCTAAATATTGCTCCTGAATATTAAAAATGCGCGTTCTGACTAGGAGCTCGTGCTGGCTGCACTGCACCGTCACAATGTTCACTGCAATTCAGATGCACTGCTAAAGAACGAGTTTAACGCAACAAACCACTACCGCGAAAAAACGGGAAAAAAAAGAATTGGTTCGAAATCTGCATGTTACACCGCAATTGTAGACGAAAGACGATAGTCTTGCGTCTGGAGAGAGTGAACAAAACGTTTATTTGATATTCTGCGCAAAAAAATTGGTGAATGGTAATCTGGAGGCACTGCTTTAGAGTGCCTCGAGCATGTAGCGGAGGCGAACGAGTGCATAAAGGCACGTCAGACGCAAGTGCCATCTGGCAATTATCTTCGAAAACGAAGGCGTGCAGCCCGTGGAGAAGATGCGCGCCAGTCTCAGAGGTGAGAAGGTGTAGAACGCAAAGTGACGGGCAGGTGCCAATGCCATGACGTCGTAGCAAAGCGTTGGAAACACCTTTTTAAGCATCGCGCTGCACTGTTAGCGCAGCGCGATAAACGCTACATTATTTTGAGTTACTTGTGTGTGCCTCTTCTAGTATGAAGGCAGACATACAAAACTTCGAAGCGTTGTTATGGTGCCTCAGATATGCGCAATAAATGCTTTTAAAGACGACAGTCTTTTTTGGGGACCTTCGAGAAAAAAAGTTTGGTCTGTCTGTCTGTGTACATTTGCCTGTTTGTCCGCCCTAACGATACCTCAAACGGCACCCAACGGCCAATCCCATCCGCAGCGTCCACCAGTATTGCTCAAGAATTAGCATTGTTAGCTGTGCGACTGTCAATGAAAAAGCAATTATTGCGAATATCTGAGGTTCCACAACAACACGTCGATGTTCTGTATGCCAGCCTTTATATTAAAGAAGGCACACACAAGTAGCTCGAAGACTGTAGCATTTATCGCACTGCGCTGACAGTGTAACGCGATTCTCAAAAAGTGTTTCCAACGCTTTGCTACGACGTCACGAAGGTGGCACCTGCCCGTCGGTATGCGTTTTACACCTTATCACCTCCGAGACTGGCGCGCATCTTTCTCCGCGGGCTGCACGCCTTCATTTTCGAAGATAACGCCCAGATGACACTTGTGTTTAACGTGCCTAGATGCGCTCGTTCGCCTCCGCCACACGCTCGAGGCACTCTAGAGCAGCGCCTGCAGCATACCATTCACTGTTTTTCTAGCGCAGAACATCAAATAAAGGTTTTCTTCACTCTCTCCAGACGCAGCACTATCTTCTTTCGACGACATTTGCAGGGTAACATGTGGATTTGGGGCAACTTTTAATCGACAATCACACAACTATGAACGCTAAACCTTGAGCAATATTGGTGAGCGCTGCAAATGGGGTTAGCCGTTTGGTGCCGTTCGAGGTATCTTTAGGGCAGACAAACAGACAAGTGTACAGACAGAGAGAGAGACAGACCAAATTTTTTCAGTCGAAGGTCCCTAAGAAAGGGTATCGTCTTTAAAAAAAAACAGCGCCCATGCAATCAGTAGTGGGCTGGAGCTAGCGTTAAACCGCATCTGGCCGGTCTAAGAGCACTACCGGCGTCATCAAGTTTCGTCGCCTAGACAACCTTAGCTGGCCTGGATTTCTGCGCGCGTGCAGTGGCCACAGAGCGCAGGAAAGGGACCGGCGTCGTCTTACATGTCACTGCGTGCGCTGGCGAAAAACCCTCTTGTTTGTGTGCGCGTGGTGCACGTGGCTTCTCGATCGGTAGAGTTTATTAGTCGGTGTTTAGTTTAAAATGTGCTCGAACTGTGTGTTCTGTCAGTGCTGATTATTTCGAAGATGCACCAGCCTGAAGGATCGACCTGCGTATTCATATTGTGGAGCACCCGAAACTAAAATAGTGAGTACCGCTCTCGCGTTGTTCCATTCAGCGCTTTGTTAACTGCGTGAGCAAGAGAATAATGCCTTCAGACAATTTTGTTTTCAACTGGTTGATGACAAATCAGCATTTGATTACTTGGCGAGAATATTTGTCCGAAGTGTTTTAGGGGGATGATGGAAAAGTGTGAGTGTGGGCAAGTTTTTTTGTTTGTTTGTTTGGATTGTTTGGCGTATAAAGCAGAGTGAGCGTGCGCCACTGAGGTTCAACGAAGAATTTGGATATATTTTTGCGGTGCCCTTTGTTGGCAGCCGTATTCAACGGTGCACGCTCGTGAGGAACATCAATTTTTGTTTACTAATTAATACATGTGTGGAGAGGGTGTCTGTTAGCTCTAAGCATCAGCCGTATCTAGTACGCAAATGCTTGGGCATGTTGGTAGTTCATTTGCTCTAGGTTTTTTTTATTACACACAGAACCAAGTACGGAAAACAAGGGCGTCGTGTCAGTGTCATTCTTTTCATTCCTTTGTTGTTTTGTGCGCTAATACTACCGTGATAACTCGAGTTGATGCATCGGGTGACAATACAACATAGTGTTTCGCGTAAGGTGCGGCTAGCGAATTTAGCCTCCTTGCTAATACATTCAATTTCGTTAAATTCGTCTTCACCGGTATTTTCGTTCACCCGCAACGCAGCGTGGCACTGCCGGCAGCCTTGCCTGTGTAGCGGATCGAGCACTGAAGCTTGACTTGTGTTTGAACGGACCTTTCGTCTGTGTGTGTGGCCGAATTGCCTATTTGAACAGTGGAAACGCTTGTTTGAACATAACTGCTAACGTTCTCGCACATTTTATTCAGAATGTTTCTATCATGTGTAAATTTCAAAATATTTTTGGTATTTAGAGTTTTATTGCCATCGCCACGCTTTGGCGTTTACCTTCGCTAAGTACTTCAGACGTTGAAAAGTATTTTCGCTATGTGAAGCATATTAGTTTTTTGTTGCCCCCCCCCCCCAAAAAAAAACTAATGTTATACATACTGCACGGTATCTAAGCATGTGTTGCAGCCAAAATGTACACAACACGCACAGTCACTGAACAGCCTACGCTGCATCGGGAAGGTCATGTTTTCTCAGCCTGCCAGCATGATTGAAACAAATGGCCCTAAGTATCATGGTCACTTTATTCAAAACTTCCTAGCCAATTAGGCGGCTATGGCAAATGTGTTAAAAATCTTGCTGATTCAACGCACTGAAAACAATGAATTGCTAGAATATTTCAGAGAGAAAAAAATGTGGTCACGTGGTTGCCTTTTTAACTTCCCAGAATGTTGCCGTAGTGTTGTTTGTGGAAAAATATTTTACAAGTACAACTCCTTCTTTCTATACAAAGTTTGGTATATGTTAGGTAAAGGGGCTTATGTAAGGTGTTTGAAACTCAACACAATTTTTCGTCCAAATACATCTCCAAGAATTTAGCGAAAGTGTGTTATGTTTGCATTTTCTCATTACGATACTTCACTTTGTATGAATATTTGAGCTGCGACTTGTTAGTTCACAGAAAGAATATTTTGATGAGAAATTATTTTAGACATAACATCGCAACTTTGGGCTGTCCAGAGGGCCCACGATGCGGCGCTAGGGCTCGGCCTTACTGTCCCATCGTGGGAGCGGCCCGCCGTGTGCTAGGGCGCACGCCTTCGGACTTGTCAATAAAGTTTTTCCAAACCAAACCATCTCAAGCTAGGAGAAAAGATATCTCATTTCACAGAATTAGTTTACATTGAGACGCGATTTGCCCCATGTGGTGCTTCAATTAAAAATCACTTTTTACCTAAATTGAAAGCAAATAAACTGTTATTTGTATGTGACAGGTATCATCGTTATAATTTCAGTTTTTAAGAATAAAAAGATTCTGAAATTTTCTGTCAATGGCAATGGGGAACTTCGAGGCGTCGGCTGCCGTATGACCAAATGGCGAATGGAGAACTTCGAAAATGACTTACGGGCAACGCTCTCGAGGCTGTGGGTCGTTCCCTCCTCTGTAGTCGTACTAGTAGAATGTAGCCACTCTAACTTGCACAATAGATGACGTTAGTGGTTTTCACAGCATATACACGGAAAAAAAGATGATTAGTGAGGCGAATCGTTCGTCCGTACATTTGTGACTTCGTCCGTTCATCTATGCATCCGTTCGTCCGGGCTTCCGTCTGTCCGTGAGTCCGTCCGTCTTTCTGTTTGTCCATACTTGCGTCAAACTGTCTGTGCATACGTTTGTGCGTCCGGACGGATGGATGCTTCACCCCACTCATCATCATTCGCTCCGTGAATATGCTGTGATCTTTTTCTCAAAACAGAAATTGCTATGACAAAATTTGGCACATGAGAAGAACTGTTTATTTGCTTTCGATTTAATCACAGAGGTTATTTTCATTCAACCACCACGTGGTTCAAGTTGCTTCTAATTACGGACAAAACTACTATTTAGTGAAATTCGTGACTTTTATTCTTAATGTTTGACAGCTTGTGAGGTCTGAAATATTTTTTAAATATATCTTATGCGGATAAAAAATTCACTCCTCAGATATTCATTCAAAGTGCAGTATTGGTATAGAAAGATGCAGATATAACACATTTCGGCTAAATCATTTGAGGCATATGTGGTCGAAAAATGATAATAATATCACTAAGCTTCAAAGACTTTACTCAAGCCCTTTACTTAATTGAACACAAAATTTGGCATGGAAGAAGAAGAGGTACTTGTGAAATATTTTTTTCACAAACACCCACACGAGATTCCGGAAAGACCAGTAGGCAGCCATGAGATCAAAAACTGTTTCTCTGCGAAATATTCAAGCAGTCAACTTTTTATTGCAATAAATCAGCGCAATTTTTTTTTCAAATACATTTGAGGTGGTCGGCCAAATGGCTGGGACGTCTGACGTGGAAGGACCCAACAGCAAATTCTTCCATTATATAATTGTGTCAAGGTGAGCAAGTTCAAGAACACTAGTATCATTCACATTTAACACATAACTACACACCACCTAATTTTACAAGTTACCTGCACCGCATACCTTCTCAATGTGCATACCGTCATGTATGCTCAGTGGCATTGTGCTTTTGTGCAATATAGATAAAATAAGTATATGTTGTTGCGCGTTGTACTGCATTCTATTTAATAAACTAATCGAATGAGTACGAAGGTAGATCTGCAGAAATACACATGTAGTTGTGTTGATGCATGCTTAAGCATGGAACTTGACATTCGCTTAGATTGGTCGATGCATGCAGCCAATTGAACATTATCAACTTGAAACTGCACCTTTTTATTTGCCTGTGCGAGCAAGCTTTTTAAAAGGTAAATTAAGGTTCATATCTACGGCATGAAAGGCATAACGATTCTCCCATAGCGCGCTTTTTAGGGCGTTTATTGCTTAGCATACAGTTATTGCATTGCTCACTGCAGTGAAGCCCAATGCCACTGAATATGCTTGCTATGCACTCAATACATACTTACATATAATAAAGGAGTTAGTTATGCAGGGTGCATACTGTATGTTGCACTCTTTGTGAAATTTCGGTAATTGTTCCTTGTGTATTTATTTTAGGTTTCTGGGGTTGAATTCCCTGTACAGGACGAACAGCTTGGCCCCACTTCTCTCGAAGGCGCCAATTATCTCAGCAGCTTAAGGTGATTGTGCAAACAGCAGTGATGAGCTGTGGTTTTGCAACTAGAAATATACGAACACTGACATCACATTAATCCAACCCAGTTACACTACCTTGTCGAATGTTCTCATTTTTAATGTCGAAAATTATACTGCGACATCTAATGGGTTCTAAATGTGACTCCAAAAACTCGCTTACTCTTTTTACGTGTTTTTTTTTCTATTGTATTGGTGTCATTGAACACCATATACCTCTCAGTCGTTTGCCCGACTAGCACAAATGCTTATGAAAGTTATGCGGAATAATTGTATTGAAAACAAATATTCTATTATAAGGAGAAACAACTTGGTCACGTGAGATATTTCAAAATATTCCACAATGCCGTCATAGTCCTGTTAGGCAGACTTCTTGCAGTTTTTCTACAAATAAAGGCAGATGAGAACATATGGGCCCAAATGTTTTTTCCTTCAGCGATATGTTCGGTTGAACCTCATGCTACAGCTTACTGCTTGCGCTACCTTGGTGTGGTGCGTCCGTGTGTGCGCGTGTGCAGGTGTGTATGTGCCTGCCGCGTCCCACTTTGTCGTTTTTGGCCCAGTCTACGTACACATATATACACTTGTGTTATGCAGCCCAGTCAGGACCACGAGACTTTATTTTATCAGTTGCATGCAGGTATAATAAGTGCACTGGGTGACACCGGTCTCTTTCTTCTTCCTTGTCAGCCGCATAGAAGGTTCATATATGCTTCT
The DNA here is from genome assembly GCF_043290135.1 of Rhipicephalus microplus. Classification (NCBI taxonomy): domain Eukaryota; kingdom Metazoa; phylum Arthropoda; class Arachnida; order Ixodida; family Ixodidae; genus Rhipicephalus; species Rhipicephalus microplus. Next base: position 155,509,092 of record NC_134706.1, read on the forward strand.
CCCTGAGAACATTTGGGGCTTGGGCCAGCTAATCATGCATATTTGATTGAACGAAATGGTATGAACGACTCTCCTCCACAGAAAAGACGAAGCGTTACCTTCTGTGTATCTCCTTTTGTTGTGCCGTTAATTGCGCTTCATTTGATCAAGTATGCTTATCCATGTAACTGCCATCGTTTCAAAGGAGTTTTTAGTGTTACACCCCACTCGCACGGGTGTAGCTTCATCCAACACCTATAGCTGATGGGTGTTTATAAACACCTATAAAAGTAGGATGTAGCATTACTTTTACACCACACGATTTCAGGGTGTTTCTATACACTCTATTGTTTACGGTGTTCCTAAACACTCTAAAAGGGTGGTGCCCGTGAGACAGAAAATACACCCTTATGGGTGTAAAATTTTGGCATTGTGATGCACTTTGCTTTCCGTATATCACCCAGGAAGTAGACATTAGCATATTAAGTGGCTCAGACTAATTGTGAAAGCTTCTTGGGAGCGAAATCATTTGGCGCAAATATAGCAAATGTCTTCTTCCTATTCAGACTTCACCGGGCTGGACAGTATGAGTACCTTAAATGATGCGACCTTTCTTGCACTCACAAACGTAAACGTTTGTGTACTATACTGTGGACAACTTGTTGCATGAGCGACGACCTGATGCAGGAACGCATAGACTCAGAACAACGAAAGCTCTGGTAGCTCGAAATCTTCGGGACCACATATGTGAATGAACCATCCTCCTTCGATAAGAAGGTGCTGAAAGAATTCAATAAAACTATTAGTTGTGGGACGAAAGGTAAGAAGTCTGTCTGCCTTGGAAAGACGGGCCATCAGAGCTGCACAATATTCGTGCGGTAGCAATCAAGCGACTTCGCTGCTCACTTCACCGATTCTCAGAGAAATTTACTGCTTCACTACGATGCAGCAGTCCGACAGAATCTTACGGATGATCATGATGAACCGCACCTTTCATTGAGGATGCGATCACCACTAAATATTACATGCCCCATCGGGAAATAATAAGAGAATCATCCACCACATTGGAACTACGGGTTGTGTTCGATGCCTCGTCCCATGCCTCAGGAATGCCTTCAGTGAATGACCACTTGCAACTTGAGTAAAGGTATTGTCATGGGTTCGGGACGTGGACGAAGGAAGCAGAATGCAGGTCGAATAATAAACTGTTTATTCGGGCCTAACTTAAGGCCACATAAAAGGAAAGTCAGATTAAAGCAAAAAGCTGGCACTGATAGCGGCGAGCAGGGCGTCGTCCGTCGATTCACTGACAAGCAACGAATGATGTCGGCATTTACACATTTGCCATCGAACATTCTAGCGTTATAATTAGCAGCGACGTTGGTTCCAGAAAAATCTGAAAAGGTCACTATGTGGGCGTAGTCCAAACGAAACAATCTGCTGTACCCTCGAAGCTTCTCTAAGACAATAGGCGTGGTTTGCACTTAACATAGTGCAACGGGACGACAACGAAAGTTGAAGAAAGGAACGGCACATTGTCCCCTCTGAAAAATTCATCGTCTCGATGCTGTAACCAAAGCAAAAGTGCAATAAAAGGAAAATCAACGATAAGAACAAGCAATATAGCTCAGTAACAGCAACAAAATACTGTCCTCAGGTTTGCGCACAAAATAGCTTAAGGCGCACGACATTAACGACTTCAGGCCGTGCATGGCACCGTTAGGAATTCGTAATGATGTTGGGAACAACCTTGTAGTCGAGTGGGCTGAGACATAGGACAACTCTGTATGGTCTGAAGTACCGTCAGAGAAGATTTCACTGAGGCCACGTCGGCGGATCGGCGTCCATACCGAATAAGGTCACCGGGCTGGTACTGCACGAATCTTCGTCGAAGGTTGTAACGGCGACAATCGGGCGCCTGCTTATTAATGCTGCGAAGACGGGTGAGCTGACGAGCTTATTCCGCGCGCTGAAGATATGCAGTGGCGTCGAGGTTCTCTTCGTGAGCAACGTTTCGAAGCATAGCATCGAGCGTCGTTTCCGGGCTCTTTCCATAGATCAACTTGGACGGTGTCATCTACTCATGGCGAAGGGCCAAGTTTCTCCCATAAAGCAGCTTTTCCTTTCTCGGCTAGAGCTTCTTGGAGCTATATTGGTGCCCGACGAGCAAAGTTCATAACTGACTCAATAAAAATAACTTCTTCTAAATGCTATTTCTGGTCGAATTCAACACTGTATTTGGGTTGGATCCTAGGCATCCCTTTAAGGTGGCAAAGGTTTTAAAAGACAGAGTCACAAAAATTCATGGTCTCTCCAACTTTCCCAAATGGAAGTATTGTTCTGGAAAAGAGAACCCAGCAGAACTAGTTTCCCGGGCACATCGGTGAAAATCCAATTGACAAGATTTGGTGGAGACGACCAATTTGGTTGGCCAGAAGCGAAGAGTAGCCTAAACACATGAATACTTATCCGAATGCTCTGCAACATGACCTAAAGGAAGAGTCCGAAGTAGACACCGCTAAGCTGTTTTCGTGCTTGACATTGGTGAACGCTGTTGTGGACCTAGCGAAGTATAGTTCCTGGTTGCGGGTGCTGCGCGTCACGGCTTGGATACTGAGGTTATTTTTGGTGTGCCATGACTGGCCGACCATTAAAGGACACTTAACGACGGAGGAGCTTGTCGCCTAAGAAAGGTATGGGCTTTTCATTATTCAAAAGCTACAATTCGGCCATGAATTTGCAGCCCTCTAGACTGGAGAGAGACAATTTTGAATATTCACCCTCTCTTGTGGAATAGGATGGATTGCCGAGAGTTCGAAGAAGGCTTCGGAATGTCGCGTACCACGAGGGCATCAAACACCCGATTCTGCTTTCCGGTGACCACATCGCCACTGAACTCATTGCTACCGGCTTACACCAGAGGTTTCTCTGCACGCAAGAGTCGCAACAACCATCGCGGAAATCCGACAGCGCTTATGGGTGACGAAGGCGAAGCAGTGTGTGAAAAGAGTGATTGGGTGGTGTACCCAGTGCACGCTAATAAGCGTGAAGCCTGCGACAGCTCCTATGGCAGTGCTACCTGCCGACCGAGTGAAGGTGTCCAAACCATTTTACATTACTGATGTAGATTTCATTCGACCATCGTACTTGAAAAGTGAGCCAACACAGAAATCGTACGTCAAGCTATTCACTTGCGTGGTAATAGGCGCTGTTCATCAAGAGCTTGTCTGACGCTGAACAGCACACAGTTTTTTGGAAGGCTTTCGGAGTTTCACAGCACGTCGTGGATTGCCTTAAGTGATTTACTCTGACAATGCTTTGTGCTTTTAACGTGCTTCTCTTGAATCTCGTGATCTGTATGATACTATTAAGTGAAGTGAGGTCGGTGATTATCCGTCTGCTCATAGCATCAGGTGGAAGTTCCCAGCGGACCGAGCTCCTTGGTAAGGCGGATTTTGAGAACATATGATGAGACCAGTGAAAGACAACTTGAGAAAAGCTCTAGGAAAGTCTCTTCTAGATTATGGTCAAATGAGCACGGTCCTAGGAGAAATCGAATTTATCATAAATAGTTGACCGCTGACGTACTTGTATACTGCACCAGAGGAGCCAGAAGTCTTAATACCTGCCCATCTTTTTACATTGCACACGATTGACGGTGCTTTCCGTCTTGCAAACTGCAGACATGGTGCCCAGCTCCCATACACAGCTTCTTAAAACTTTGATACGGTGACAAAAGCTACAGAATGACATCTGGAATCACTGGTATAAAGAATATTTATTACTTTTCTAAGCACTCATATTAGGCCAGTGGTGGACATTACTAGTATTGTGGAAGACAATATCATGATAGTGCGCGATGATGCTGTGCCCAAGTTGTCTTCGAAACTCGTACGTGTTCTGAAGAGCATTACGGGAAATGACGGCATTGCTCATGCATGTCGCGTAAAGCTAGCGCATGGAAAAATGGTAACGTGACCTATACAACGTTTGTGTTTCCTATAATTGCACCCGCTGCAATTCGTGGGCCGCGAGTGTTAAAAACAGTAGACATCGCGCGCACTAGAGGAAGAGAAAGACGAGAATCGCGCGTGGCACAGGAGTATATAGTTCTTCGTTCTTCGCCACAATAAACGGCAGCGCCGAGACGCTCTGCTTTTCATCTCCAGGCGTATTAGTCCTTTAAACCCGGTTTTACATAAAGAAGTCGTCGGATTTACACCCCTTATGATTATTAGAGATGTCGTAGGGGAGGGCTGCGGAAATCTAGACCACCTGGCGTTGAACCCAAATCTTAGCCCACGGGTCTACAGAATTTTTGCCTAGATCTAAGATGGAGCCAACCCAGCCGGGATTTCATCCCGCGACTTGCGGGTCAGCAGCTAGGGACCTTGGAAACTGGACCACTGCGGCGGGACAAGCAGAATGGAATAGTCTAACAGACCGTGTTGGGAGTAATCATGACTCCATCAAATCTCTAAAGGTACTAACAAATTTATTGAGTGCTGATGCGTTACGTAATAATATATCTGCTTATTTATGTTTCTTTTATTTTAGACTGCGTTATCCTTCACGCGTCCTTTGACTGTTTGGAGTTTCACCTTTTTTGTAAATACTTTTTTGCTTTATTCATGACTGTTTGGATGTGCCATTCATCTAGTGTACGCTCACCCTTTATGCAATACGCCAACATTGACCTTTAAGGGCTACCAAATGCTGCTGCTGCTGATGATGATGCTTCAGTAGTCTGATTTAGTTTCTGTGTTTTTCTTTCGCATTATTCCTAACTTCTTTATTGATATCCTATCTTTTTTTTATAAATTACTCTTCCTCTTGCTTTTTTTTATTACAATTTTGTATTTTTCTCCCCCCCTTGTCACAGAACTTTAACGATTTTCAAGTAGTCGATTAGTTTTCGTCAGCTCACTTTTTTAAAATTTTGTTACATATGCCATTGCGTTATCGACATTAATATTGCCCCAAGTAAGTGAATTACAGTTTTTTGTGATTGACTGTCGTTCTTGAATTACATTTTTTCTCAAAATAATGTTGCATTAAGTCTTCTACGGCTGTTGGTCTCTTCTAAAATATGTGACCACTCTCTAGGGACTTCCGTTTCCGTTCAGGTGGGTTGCCTACAAGGCCTAGTTTTCGTTTTGTGTGTTTTCTAGTGAATTAGCTGCAACACTTTAAGTGCCAGCAACCGCGAAAAGCACGCGTAATAGTGCACATGGACACTAGCATCTATGCACTGCGCTAATACAAGCTGGTTCGTAGGTTGTCCCTACCTTACATTACCACGTTTTTCTCCAGTGCAATCAATGGTGAGGTGTTCAGTGTAGAAGCTGAACGATTCACGAAGAAGCGTTTAAAATGCTCTCTTCGAGACCAAGTGCGAACGAGCTCTTACAGCAAAAGGTGTTATAAGATCAGAACACACTCACGCGCGGCACCGTAGTTCTCCGCCGCCGGCGTTAATATAAGCAATATCGCAAGAAACAAGAAAATATTTCAGTAAACAAATAACACGAAAGACACAGTGGAATTCGCACCACGGTAGGTTGCGTGCCAGCAAAGTATTCTCCAGTGAGTCACGCGAACTCTTGAAACTCATTTGAAAACTGCCCTTAGGCCGGCATAATTTCGGAAAGGAATCGCGCTAATATGAGTAATAAAACGTTCTAGAACATCAGTGGAACAACCAGGCGTCACACAATGTGAATTACGCAATGAGTAGGTCGTCCAATGCTTCAACCCATTACAACGTGAAAAGAACATCAGGAAGCGGACCTATTCCCGTGCCGACCAGCTTCTACGCCCCTCAACATGCTTCCACAGCACAGAAACACATCACAGATGTGATGTCACTGAAGCAAGCAAGCTCTGGGTAGTATAAAAGCCTAGCTCATAACCCGAGACACTTCAGTGGACTTGGAAGCGCCGACAATGCCACAATGCTTGTTCATGCTCTTTTCTTTGTGCAGATTAGTGAAGATTCTCTGTTATCTGAGTTACTCTCTTAACTCAGTAAGAGATTGTAATGTAACCCTGATAGTGCTGCATAGTCCACGCTTCCTCGGTTTTTCGATGGCCGATTGCTATAACATGTGTAAACTTTTCTTACTAACATCGGGTGATGTTGAGCTTAATTTCAGACCGAATTCATATTCTCGATGACATACCCGTCCTAACAATTATAGTTTGAAACAATTGCTCAAAGGATTAACTAAAACAAACAAACGTTAAAAGAAATAGGGACTAGGTTAAGAAGATAGTAAAAACTGTGGATAATAAGAAAACCAGGCTTGCTAAAATAAAAATTGATATGGCACAACGAAAACACTGCAAAGAAAAATTATCTGCGTATGAACGTAGCTAGAACACCACAATATGTGAAATCGAAGGCTTTGCACTGAAACTGGATGATTAACACAGGAGTACACGTAGTAACTTGATCATTTATGGTGTAACGGAAGGGCCTAGGAAAGATGCCATCCTACTGAAACAGAAAGTGAAAGAAGATGTTCTGATACGAACACACTGTATCGAAGTAAAACCTTCAGAAGAATTCAGAGAATAGGCGCCCGTAAAACTAACCAAGAAAGACCAATCATCTTTTCTTTGTTTGACTACAACAGAAAAAAATCCTATCTTGCTGTTATAGGCTCGAGCGTACGCCCTTATCCGTTTCCGAGCATTTTTCTGAAAGAGTAAGAGACATGCGCACGCACTTCTGGCACTCTGTAGAAAACGAAAGATCTAAGGAGCAAATGTCACACCATCGTTCGGTAAACTGAAAGTCGATGGCAAGGTTTATACTTGGGACCTAGTAAAGATTGCTGGAACAGATATATCACAGAAGGCAGGCCCACCGCGAAGCACTGGATCAACTTCAACTACACATATTGTCTACAATAAAAAATTCGAAAGCATAGCCCAGTACTAAAAACCTGGAATCCTTTAATGCCAGAAGTCTGATAAAGAAATTTGATCAATTAGAGAGCCTAATCCTGTGGTACGAATCTCACGTTATAATATTAACAGATACTTGGCTTCACTCTGTCATACGGGACTCGGAGGTTGTCCCTTCTACATACATATTGTTCCGTGGGGACAAAGAATCAAGAGTTGGCGGTGTAGTGGCAGCATATGAAAAGAATATCAGATCCTTAGAACTCGATGTATTCCTGATCATGAAGCATCGGGGGGAAGTTAACATATTTCAGCAAAAGTATAACCGCAGGAGGGATATACAGGCCTCCGAATGCCGCCCCTCAATACACGGAAATGATTCACGATCATCCATCACAGCGTACACACTCCAAGTCAAAAAGTCTTCTTCCCGGGGACTCCAACTTTCCCGGAATAAATCGAAACTATAATTCACATGATTGTCGTGACGTCACTAGTTGTGAATTGCTTCTTGACGTGGCTTCCGAGTTTCCACTGAATAAACGAGTGACTGATAACACTCGGATCGCTTCAACGTCATCGTCTTTACTTGACCTCGGGTTTGTGAGTAGCACATTTGAAGGTTCTTCTGTGCCCATGAAGAATGGTTTTCAATCTGCAAAGTGATTTCTTTAATATGTCCTAATGTTTACACACAAATATACAAAAAGCCACTATCTACTTACGTTAAAGATTACATCTATATAAAAGAGCATGCTACTACGTTTCCAAGAAACAGAGTTGCATGAATTCGTGAACTAACAGGTAGGCAAGAACCCTTGACACTTTTCAAAACCATATTCAAATATTGCGAACATACCTTCGTCTCGAATGAAAAGAAGCGTATCAACCGACAATACCCTTGAATAATGCGCGAAATAAATGAACAGAAAATAAAAATACAACAATGGCAGAAAGAGAGTAGGAAGAGCAACGCACCCAATTTTATCAGAGCCCGGAAACTCAAAATATTCGAAGCAAAGGCCCCTTTCTGTAACACTACGTTACCTTTGTTTATGACCTACAGTCTCCGAACATAGGGCGATACTTGCCAAATCAGCGAGATTCCATCTCGAAAAATGAATATTTTTAAGTAGTGATTAAAAACCAGAGCAAATAGCTAATGATATGAATAAGATTTTACGACCAGTTTCTGCGAAACATGCCACCAATGTGGTACTACCCTTCAATGCTCTGAAAGTACCCATGGGAAAATTATATGTCAGTAAAGAAGGCTTACTTTTGCTCCTACTCAAGCTTGATATGAAAAATTCACTGCTTCCACTAAAAATACTACCTCATTTTATACCGATGAGTGCAAGGGAGATTTAGATAACTCTTAAAAATATACTTATTATCTGTACGCACTTCGGAAGTAGCAGATGACTGGCGCAACGTTATAGTATACAGTAGTGCCTATAGACGAATCTGGCTCAAAGCTAGAAATAAGCAACTATCACCCATGTAGCTTACGAGATCATGCTGCGAAATAACGCAATATCTAAATTCCATGGCCATAACAACTCTTCTAGAAACAAATTAGCTGCTTTATACACCAACAGGTTTCAGATCAGGTCTCTCAACTACAACTCAATTCGCTGAATTTATTCATTTATTTATTTATTTATTCATGATACCCTCAAGGCCAAAAGCATTACAGAGGGGAGTGGTGTGAGAGTAAGAAACAAAAAAAAAACACGAAGACGTTAAGAAACAACATACAATAACATCATTAACACAACGTAATTAAAAAACATCAGAAGAACTGTTTATACAATGTTGGCTAGGACATTTCGGAACTGTTGGACGTCATTAATGGATGCAGTGTCAAAAAGAAGGCGATTCAAGTCGCGACTTGTCCGGGGCAAGAAAGAATAAAAGCAATGCATTGTTTTGCCATGTCCATTCCAACTTTGCGCGCATAGTCAACACGACTTTATTGAAAGTGTGGCTAGGTATAAGCTCGCCACACAGCACGGGGTAGTGATACAGCTTATGAAAAATAGTTAGTCGTGAAATTTGACGCCTAATCGAGAGATATGGGAGGGCTAAATCAGATTTCATTCTAGTAATGCTCGCGGTTCGATGGTAATTGCCTAGCACAAATTTAACAGAATAATTTTGAACAAGTTCTAGTGCAGTTATAAGTTTTTCGTGACATGGGTCCCATACTGAGCATGCATATTCCAGTTTGGAACGAACCAATGTTTTGTAGCGCAATAATTTTAGTGATGAAGGAGCTGTAGAAAAATTGCGGCACAAGTAACCCTACTTGCGGTTAGCTTGGTTAACAATATCCTCAATATGAAAGTTCCAGGTTAAGTTCGTGGTAATGTCAATGCCAAGATATTTGTAGGAAGCAAAATATTCTGATTGGATATTGTTAAGGGAATATTGTGATGGGTTGGTTTTAGTACAAGAAACACGTATTGTCTTGCATTTGTTAGTGTTGAGTTCTAATAGCCAAGTTTTCGACCAATTAACGACAGTGTTCAAATCAGACTGCAAAATGGTAGCGTCGTTATCAGAGGTGATTTCACGAAAAATAACACAGTCATCAGCAAACGAAAGGAAATTAGATCTCAACACAGAAGGCAAGTCATTCATATAAATAAAAAAACAAGAGGGGCCGAAAATGTTCCATATTTACATGGAATATTTTTATTGCCGGACTTACCAACTGGAATCGCCTTTCCTATTTTCCATTTCTTAGGAAGCGTACCCATGGCCAATCATTGCTGAAATATTTTTGGTATTATGATAGAACAATAATCAACAGTGTTTTTCAAAAGTTTTGTGCTTAGGTCATCAAAGCCAGAAAATGAGGAATTATTTGGGTGAGTGATAAGTTTAGAGATATTGGAAACATCGATTTGTACTGAAGGTATAGCTGCGCAACTGAGTGCTTGTGTTGGAGGCTTGGCAACAGTAGACGCCGCGGAAAAGTTTCTTACGAATGTAGTGTTGAGAAGTATAGCACAAAGATTGCTGGGAACTGGTTCACCAGATGTGTCGCTTTAGGCGATGGTGCCATCGGAAGGAGGGTTTATGGTACGGCAAAATTTTTTTAAGCCTGAAGAAAGCATAGACGGAAGCACATTGGAAAAAAATTCTGTTTAGCGCTTTTGTATCCGATACATAATCATTGGAAGCAATCTTGTACGCATCCCAACGAGAGTTAGAAGGTGAGCCTCTGGCGATATGATACAAACGTTTTTTTCTTATTCGACAGACGCTTGATATGGACGCTGTACCATCGTGCTTAAGCAAACGTGGTGATGACTCGCTTTGGTATGTATTTGTTTATGAGTTCGTGAACTTTAGCTTCAAACCTGTTCCAGTTACCTTTTACAGAGTTGTCAAATGTACCCAAGAATACATCTGTAAACTCGTGAAGTTTGTTATTCAGTGCATCGAAGTTGGCTCTGTTGAAGTTAAGAAGGGTTTTACATTTTTAGAGGGCGCTGAAGCAGTAGTTTTAATGTGAAAATCGAGCAGCAAGTGATCACTAAGCCCAGGACAGCAAGTAACAGCAGAGCTAAGATCAGGCGTATGTTAGAATTAGGTCACGTGTATTAGATGCGGTCGAGGACAGCCTAGTGGGTACGGTAACAAGTTGAGGGAGGGAAAAGACAGAACACAAGTCCAAGAATTCGTGTGCTTCAGTTGAGTACGGGGTTGCAGTGGTAGGGGTGGTACACCATGTTATATTAGGGAAGTTATAATCTCATAGAAGGATGACGAAGGAAGAAGAAAACTGTGTGCTGATATTATTGAGGACGTCATGTAGTTCATTTGTAAAACAAGGCAACGAAAAGGGGGTCTATATCAAACACCAAGGATGAACTTTCGATGGTCAATGGTTACCGAGGCCGAGATTATTTCAATAGTGCTGCTTATATAAATGGTTGATGAAAGAAATTCGTTCGAAATGGCCAGAAGTACGCCACCACCTCGACACTCGGTGCGGTTGCATCGGTAGATGTTGAATCTGGAGGCATCATGGAAAATTTCGGAGTTTTGTATATTATTACACAGCCGGGTTTCAGTGATTGCGACAACAGCTTCAGAGCAAGAATCTAATGCAGATGACAGTAAATCTTTTTAATAACAACGCTGCACGCATTGGTGAATAATACAGAGATATGTGTTAACGTTCGTCCACTACCCCTATCACTTCCCTATGCCGCAGTATCAAGAGCAGGCGCAGACGCAGTGACAGGTTGTCGTAAAACAGGGTTTTCATTGTTCCGAAAATCTTAAATACGGTCAGTGTTTGCGTTGTAAGTGTAACGTTTTTTTGTTTATGGTGAGCTTGTTGTGACTCAGCAAAAAGGGAAGGGAACCGGGTTGATTTTTAGCAAATTCAGTAAGCTTTTTCCAAGGAATGCGGGTGGCTTGACAAGAATCTTCGGATAGCGCAATATTTTTCTGTTTGAAAAGCTTACGTGCCGAAAGTATTTGTTCTGTCATATTAAAGATCACAATCTTCGTGATAACCAGACGACACTTTTTGAAAAAAGACTGCCTATACGATGTGCCCGTTCGATTGAACCACAGGGAAGTGAGGGTATCACTTCGTTTAGAATTGTAGTCAATTTTGTTTCAGTTTGTTGCTAGGTATTTTTGAGTCAGGCAACCCATAAAACAACAAGTTATCACGGCGTGAACGGTCTTCGAGTTCATCGATGCGCGACTGCAAAAGAGCATTTTGTGTGACTAAAGAACCTGCAGTGGACTGCAATTCCTAAATTTGCACACCAAGGCCATCCACAGCACGAGATGGTTCTTCCAGGGCGTTCAGCCTTTGTTGAATAATCGAGACATTTGTTTCAATAGTCGTTTGTCCAGTTTTAATAATTTTGATGTCTGCCACAACCTCAGCCATAAATTTAGAACTTTGGAGTGAGCGGGCATGGACATCCCTCATTAACCGGAAGAGAACGCCCATCTGTTCGGTAGGGTTGTCAGGCAAGCTTTCAATGTCAAGAAGTGCTTCTGAGCGAGTAGTTGGCCCGGAGTTGGATTCAATGTCACCTCAGCACAGTAATAGTAACGCCATAGAAAAACACTCCGACAAAGTTTCATGCAACACTCGTGGGCACGGGAACAGCAGGGCACAACGGTCATCGGTTTTTCTCGCATACAGCGAAAAGTGGTTACACACCTGCATGATGAAAAGTTGCCGATTAGGAGCCGCTCCGAAGGTGCTGCTGCCATGTCCAGTGAGGAGTGTGTTGGCGTGGCAGCTGCTTGAATCCTCATGAGCTGATGATCCAGTCGTTCATTGACCTGCCCGGACGAAGGTGAGTTCAGTTGGTGCGTTTCGTTCATGGACGATCATGCAACAGGTCCGTGCAGTTGACGCAGCATCCAGCTTGTCATTCGAAGGTATGCCGAATTAACTCACGACATATCCTATAAAATAACGAAAAGAGCCAATTAGATGCCATTCTGTTGAACTTTCTTAAAGCTTTTGACGTTGTTCCACATAAGATTTGATTTACAAAACTACGTGCTTTGGTATTGATGATAAATTAGTAGCCTTGAATCACAGGTGTTTCACCAAACTGAAACAGAGCGTACCAATCGAGAACTATCTGTCGCAACCGTTTCATGTTTAAACTCGAGTACATTAGGGATCGGCTGTCGCTGCACTATTGTTTTATGCGTATATGCAACATTCACTTTTTTTGTCAACAACACTGTTCAAAGACGACTATTCACAGACGACTGTGTCGTGTACGCAATAGTACAAAACTCAGATGATTAACTTAAACTGAACAATTTATTACAAATACTTTATTTCTGCTGTACTATTTTGGGCATGAAATGAAGACACCCAAAACTCATTTCATTTCCTTCCCAGAGAAGACAAACCTCCTCAGCTCTACATGTACCATAGGAAACACAACTATCGACAAAAGCGACCAAGAAAATATTCAGACTTTACACTCTCACCGAAGGTCGACTGGGGACCATATACTTTAGCCAAGTGTCGTAAAGCAGAGAGGAAACTATCCTTCAATTACTCACTGTACCCCCACACCTTGAACTCAATGAATACAAAAAACCAATTAAACCAAGAGTAGAGCACGCCGATCTAGTCTGGAGCCCACATAAAACGCACCTCATTAGTAAAGTAGAAAGAATACCAAAGAATGGTAATAAGGTTTGTATACTAAGATTTCTCTAGGCAGTTCAGTCTGCAGGCTTGCTCACAAGGGCAACCATAAAACATCGTTTTCAACGCACAATTATCTCGCGACCAAACCTTTTTCCCAATCATGAAAGGGTCAATTGCACATACAACGTTGTCTTCATCTGCTAGGTCCGCCTAAACACTATTTCCGACTGAACCATTTTAAAACAATCCACAAATCTTCAAGTCATGTCAACGCTCATAAACATTCCCTTTTTCCGTCAGCTTTTCACCAAAGGAACCGATTAGAATAATATAGTATGCTCTTGTAACGCCAGTCAAGCATTTAAGAGCATGATACAGTTTATCGAACTTGAATTATGGGTTGTATCTTATTCTAGTGACTTTTTTGTATGTATTTTTTATTTTAGATGTTTAGTATGTATTTTCTTGTCCACACTTCAGAATGGGCCATGAAGAGCGTGGAATATGTTCAGATAAAAAAAGCTTGTTTTTGTTCACCTATTATTTTAGCGCATACCCACTCCAGGCGTTATTTTTCATCGTCGTAAGTGGTCGCATAAAAATATCACACAATATTCCAAGCAAGCTTGTAGCGGAAACCACGTTTCTCCGAAGAATAATGAAGGATAGTATAGTGAATAAAAACCTAGTACACAAAAAGTGTGATTATTTATGACGTTGTGGCCACTCAGCCAGTGTGCATGTAGCAGTTGCTCAAGGAGTGTTAATAAAAAACTCTGAAAGGCAGCTTTTCGAGATTTCGCTGTGACAGTGCTGCGCGTTTCACGAAGGCCTGGTGTTTTAATTGATTCAGAGCAATGAGGTTCTGAAAAAAACGTTTACGCGACAGCTTAGCTTTTCATTGCATTCCTGTAATTGCTCAGCCACTTTTCCGGGGCTGAAACTGGCCTCTTTAGTTACATTTAAAAACAAGAAAAACGTAGATAGCGCTCACTTCATTTTTGTTACATGTGCAAGTCTTGTTGGTATATATTGCCACGTTTCATTTCCCAAGATTTGTTATCGTCCCAAAACACTACACAATTCTCAGCGCCAACCGCGTCTGCAGTTTTCGAGAAGCTCCCGGACTGTAGTAGATCATTTCGATAAGATCACGCCTACTCTGCGAACTGTACAGAATATTCTGGAACCTACGCCACCGCCCGCGATAACGCTAGAACATTCGACGGCAAGAGTATAAATGCCGACGCGCTTCACCACTTGTCAGTAGTTGATCGACGGCCGACGCTCCGTTCGCCGCTATCAGTCCAAGACTGCTACTGTAATCGGACTTTCCGTTTACCGGGCACAGGTTCGCCCAAATATTGCCCCGCCGTGGTGGTCTAGTGGCTAAGGTACTCGGCTGCTGACCCGCAGGTCGCGGGTTCGAATTCCTGCTGCGGCGGCTGCACTTCCGATGGAGGCGGAAATGTAGGCCCGTGTCCTCAGATTTGGGTGCACGTTAAAGAACCCCAGGTGGTCGAAATTTCCGGAGCCCTCCACTACGGCGTCTCTCATAACCATATGGTGGTTTTGGAACGTTAAACCCCACAAATCAATCAAATCAGGTTCGCCCAAATAAACAGTTAAATTGCAACGCAAAGCCTCCTGTCTTCGGCCACGTCACGACCCCAAGACATCTGGTGGAGATGCTGCTTCTTTGATGTTCAGGACGCCCCCTTCAAGCCGCAACCCCAGCCCAAGCGGCAAAGAAGACACGGACGCTAACCCTGAACAGCGAACAAGCCGCAGGCAGAGGGGACTACAACTACAGTACGGGCCATTCCTGAAGCAGCCAGGCAGACGCGGATCCCGACATCAACTACTGCAACCAAGACCACCCCCGTGCAGCCTGCACCACTCCTGCTCCGGCAACCCAAAGAGCCGCCAACATTCAGCGGCTCGCCACTGGAAGACCCGGAGAGCTGGATCGAAAGGTTCGACCGCGTCGCCACGCTTCAATGACTGGACAGACGATGGCAAGCTCCGGCATGTGTATTTCGCCTTAGAAAATGCTGCTCGGACCTGCTTCGAGAATCAAGAGCAAAGCCTTACAACGTGGGACATCTTTCGTGCCAGGTTCCTCACTACTTTCGCAAGTGTGGCGCGCAAGGAGAAGGCCGCAGCTCTTCTCGAAACCCGCATGCAGATGCCAAACGAAAACGTGGCGCTATTCACGGAAGATATGATTAAACTTTTCCGCCACGCTGACTTCGACATGTCCGAGGAGAAGAAGGTCCGTCTGCTCATGTGAGGAGTAAAGCAGGAACTCTTCGCCGGGTTGATCAGAAATCCGCCTAAGACGGTCGCCGAATTCATTTCAGAAGCATCTACGATATAGAAGACGCTCGAGATGCGCACGCGGCAATATAACCGTAGATTTTCGTCTACAAGCTACGCCGGCTTTCAAGCACTTGGAACCAGTGACTTGCGTGAGATGATCCGGGCGATCATGCAAGAAGAGCTGCGAAAATTACTTCCTTCAGCGCAGCCTCACGTGGAATCCATCGCGGACGTCGTATGGCAGGAGGTCCAGCAATTGCTGGGCGTTTCTCAGCCTCAAGATCCTCAGCTGCAAGCAATGAGCTATGCCGCTTCAGCCCGTCGCACGCCCCTCCTCCAATCGCACGCCAAAACACTGCCCCATCGCACTTCCGTCGCCAGACGCCACCGCCGCCACCACCCCCACCGACGTCTTACCGTTCGCCAGCGGCCCAGCACAGTGCGCCGAGGAAGACTGACGCCTGGC
Source organism: Rhipicephalus microplus (assembly GCF_043290135.1). Classification (NCBI taxonomy): domain Eukaryota; kingdom Metazoa; phylum Arthropoda; class Arachnida; order Ixodida; family Ixodidae; genus Rhipicephalus; species Rhipicephalus microplus. Next base: position 155,524,937 of record NC_134706.1, read on the forward strand.
GCACCCCTGACCAACGCCCGCTCTGCTACCACTGCGGCGAGGCCGGACAGACATACCGCCATTGCCAGTACCGGCAGATGGGACTGCGTGGCTTTGCCGTCAATGCACCGCGTCCACAGCCAGGAGAACGGCCACGTGCCATTTCCGACTTCCCGCCGCCCACTGACAAGAAGGCGGTGCGCCAATTCTGTGCGCCTAATATAGGCGGTTCGTGAAAAACTTCGCACGCATCGCCAACCGTCTAACTAACCTTACCAAGGCCCACGTGGAGTTCAAGTGGGAAACGCCGCAGGAATACGCTTTTCAGGAGCTTAAACATCGCCCCCAGACGCCTCGGTTACTTCCCATTTCGACGAATTCGCCGAGACAGAAATACACACTGACGCGAGCAGCGTAGGTTTTGGCGCAGATATAGTGCAGAGGGCTGACGGGCTTGAAAGGGTTATTAGATACGCCAGCCGATCACTATCCAAAGCATAAGCCAATTAACCAACAACAGAAAAGGAGTGCTTCGCCATCATCTGGGCTACGTAGAAATTTCGCCACTACGTCTACGGCAGGCCCTTCAAAGTTGTGAGCGACCACCACGCCTTGTGTTGGCTAGTCACCTTGGAGGACCCTTCAGGTTGCCTCGCACGATAGAGCCTGAGACTTCAAGAATATGACATTACTGTCATTTACAAGTCCGGCAAGAAACACTCCGACACCGACTGTCTCTCTCGTGCGCCTGTCGACCAACTACCACCCGACGACCCGGATGACGACTACTTCTTGGGAACGATAACTACCGACGACTTCGCTGAACAACAGCGGCCCGACCCGGAACTCAAGGCCCTAATAGAATACCTCGCAGGCAGGACCGCCGAAGTATCTAAGGTATTCAAGCGCGCACTTGCGTCGTTCTTCCTGCGAAATGGTCTTCTACAAAAGAAAAACTTTTCGCCGCTTCGAGCTACGCATCTCCTTGTGGTGCCTTCCGCTCTGCGACCAGAACTCCTGCAGGCCCTGCATGACGATCCGAAGGCAGGGCACCTCGGTGTTTCTCGCACGCTCGCGAGGATACAAAAAAGGTACTACTGGCCACGTCTTACCACCGACGTCACTCGTTATGTGTGGACATACCGAGACTGTCAGTGACGCAAGGCACCGCCGACAAGGCCAGCGGGACTTTTGAAGCCAATTGAACCACCATGCTGACCTTTCCAGCAGATTGGCATGGACCTACTGGAGTCGTTCCCGACGTCGTCTTTCGGAAACAAGTAGATCGTGGTAGCTACCGACTACCCCACCCACTACACCGAGATAAAAGCCCTTCCCAAAGGCAGTGCATCCGAGGTAGCTAAGTTCTTCGTCGAAAATATTGTCCTTCTTCACGGCGCCCCGGAGGTCCTTATCACCGACAGAGGAACGGCATTTACTGCCGACTTAGCTCAAGCGATCTGGGCATACAGCCAGACAAACCACCGCCGGACGACAGCTACCACCCAAAGACCAACGGCCTCACCGTGCGGCTTGACAGGACGATCGCCGACATGCTGGCAATGTACGTCGATGTTGAACACAAGACGTGGGACGCCATTCCTCCGTACGTGACCTTCGCATACAACACGGCTGTGCAAGAGACGACGCAGATATCCCTATACAAACTGGTCTACGGAAGGAGCCCGGCAACGGCGCTCGATGTCATGTTTTTCAACGTCACCGACGAAGAAAACCTCGATGTGAGTGAGTACCTTCAACGCGCCGAAGAAGCCCGACAACTCGTGCGTCTCCGTATCAAGAATTAACAGACGACCGACAGCCGCCTTTACAATCTTCGACGACGCTTCGTGGAATACCAGCCCGGTGAACGTGTTTGGTTGTGGACGCCGATACGCCGACGTGGACTGAGTGAAAAGCTTCTGCGACAGTACTTTGGACTGTACAGTGTAATTTGACGTCTCAGCCCACTTGATTACGAGGTTGTCCCCGACGGCATCACGAACTTTCAACGACGCTGATCACGACCTGAAGTCGTCCAAGTCGCGCCCCTCAAGCCATTTCATGCGCGTTAACAAACTGAAACAGAGTTTTTTTTATTATTGTCTCGTAAACTATTCATTGTACTTTCTTGCAATATTGTTGTACCTTCATCTTTAGTTAAAGCATCGGTACGATGCCTTTTTCAGAGGGTGGCAATGCCACGTTCCATTTCCCAAGTTTTGTTATCGTCCCAAAACACTACACAAATCTCAGCGCAAACCGCGCCTGGAGTTTTCAAGAAGCTTCCGGACTGTAGTAGATCATTTCAACAAGATCACGCCTACTCTGCGAACTGTACAGATTACTCTGGAACTTACGCCACCGCCAGCAATAACCCTAGAACATTCAACGGCAAGAGTATAAATGCCGACGCGCTTCGCCGCTTGTCAGTAGTTGATCGACGGCCGACGCTCCGTTCGCCGCTATCAGTCCAAGAATGCTACTGTAGTCGGACTTTTCGTTTACCGGGCACAGGTTCGCCCAAATACACTGTTAAATTCCAACGCAAAGTCTCCTGTCTTCGGCCACGTCACGACCCCGTGACATTATGCTTTTGCCGTTTTACCCTTTTTTCTTTCTTTTTCTGCCTTCTTCTCCCCTTTAATCGTCCCTCCTCCTCTCTAACCTGCTCCCCTCACCCTCACTTACCTTTCCATTTCTTTTCCATACTATACTACATAAAGGTACAAAAGCGCTGCTAGCATACCTCAATATCCACTTAACTTAGCCTCCAACCATGAGTACCTGCGCTCGAATGTCACCTTACCATGAACATTTTCCTCAGAAAAATCCTCCCTTTTTGTGGCTACATTTCTTTTTCTCTATATTTTTCTCTTTTTGAGCTTTCTCGCCAATCATACTTATTGCGCCTCACACCGAAGAATTCATCACACAGTTTCGGGTCGGGAAGTTCAGAAGAAGATGATGTTGATGAAAAAGAGGATGAAAAAAAGCCGGCTGCGGTTCGTGATGATAATGCTTTCTGTCCCCTCTCACTCGACTAACGGTCATTGTAAAGCAGTTTCACTGCAAAAGTATGGCACCAAATATATTTTAAGAAGTTGACGGGGAATGACCGTCATCGTAGCTCTTTGCTTGAGCATCGAACGCCATATTCGAAGGCCAGACGTTGAGATCCTGCCTCTGACAAGCAATCGTGTCGTCCATTTTGTTTATTCCTATTTTCATTACATATAGTTATGATAACATTCCCTATATATTTCATGTTCTTATTGTCAGTGAAATTTCATAATAATGTGTCTAACAAAGAAGAAAAGTGTCCTAAAATTAGCGCTTTCTTTAATTCATAGTAGAATCATTATTTTAGCATAATTTACTTCGATAGATCAGCTATTTTTTTGTAGTGTTGGCGTTACTGCGACAGTTGCAAGTAATTAGACTGTTTGTAAACCTTTCCTGGGCCATTCGCGCTTCTTTTTTTCCTTTAAGACAAAAGCAGGCTCCGAGATGACGGCAGTTCGTTTCATCTGTTTTGTTTGTGTTTTTGTTCCCATTACTATACTTGGTGCAAGATTAGGTGTAAAATGCCATGATTCGGTTTAAAAAGCCATAAATTTACCCTATTTATCACTCTGTTGAGAGGTAAGGTCTCCAATTGTGCTATAGGTACCCCTCCGAATTTCCGAATATCCTATTCTAAACTGTGATAATTCTTTTGGTGATGAAGCAGCATGTTTTATTACCACCCAACGGCCCATACGTATAGAAATGTTTCATGTTAATAATCTAGGTACCCTGTGCTATTGCCTATTTTTTTCTTGCGTGTTTAGATTTGGCACAATTTACCCCTGTTGCATCGGAGTCACGGGGGCTCTAATATTTGGCTAAGCGTTCATCTATAGGTCATTCTCAGGGGAAGCCCGACCTAATCAGTTACATATATTTTACAAAACACTAAATTAGTTACATATATTTTATAAAACACTATTGTTTAAAAGATTCATGAAGTGCAACATGTGTTTGTTATTTCCAGACGAAAATAAACTGCACTACACGTAGCTCATGGCACAAAGTACAGGTTTCTCAAGGTGCGAATATTGCGTGAAAAGTAGTCTACTAACTTGCTTCAGAAGAGATCTATATATCATGATCATCTTGACAGAGGTGTGCAGCATTCAGCATAATGTTTAAAAGACCGCGCAGTCATACGTAGATTATTTAAGAGGTGCATTCATTTTTTAATCGGTTCTTCATAACCTGCTAGACGCAATGCACATTTGGAAGAGAATGAAGGAAGACGACTTGAATGAGTTAGCGCCTCTGCATCAGGCATTCACGAGTTGGCGCGTTGGCGCAAATTGGATACAATACAAATTTCATGGCTTCAGGTAATTTGCGTACAGGAAAAGTATATGGTGCACTAATGCTGTTCCTTTTGTATCGAACAAATGTTCGCTTTTTCTTTCTTTGTACTTTTTATTCATCTGTTGTACGTTGAGGCTCAAAAAAGGTTTAAGTTTACAGAACACTGACGAATATTACCCCATGATGTTGCACTCCTTCCAGATTACAATATTCTCCTTACAAGATTATGCATTGCCAAAAGTCGCTCTCCTGCTTATGCTGGAAGCATCTAACAAGTTCGTCCGGGAATAATGTTCAAGACCAAAAAGCCCAACATTTGCTATCGAACTCACTCGGCTAAGATGGTTCCCGAAATACACATTGTATATAGGACCTTCTCATAAATAATTGAGTAAGTAATGCTAAATCGGCAAACAGCATGAGAGTGTGCAAAGACGTAAGTGCGTAGGTTAATATTTTAACTCTGAAATTTGAAAACAAACGTTTTCTTGGTGGTACTTCCTTTTAAACTGGCCCGTTTGATACCTGTGCGGCACAGACCGTGACGACCTCTAAAGTATTGCTACTATGATTGACAAGAGAGAAAACGCAAACACTTTAATAAAGATAACAAGCAAACGCCAGCAGGTAGATATGTTATCAATGCCATCAGAAATTTTAAGCGTAATAGGCCTGAAGCTAAATGAGATGCCGTATAGCCGTGATTGAGAGGAAGGCACCCAGCTAAAGTACTAAAGGCTACACTCAAAACAGAATTCTCGTATGACTTTTCACAAGAGAGAGGTGTCCTATACTTGCTCGTAACAATACTACAATGTTCATGCGGATTATTAAAGTGCCAAATTTGCTGATTATGATTATCCATATGTAGCGTTTAGAAATTCTGTGAGAAGAATTCACCGTGGTTCCTTATAGTGTAGTATTATGCATGAATGATAATTAGGCAGGTTAATTCCCGTACGACATGGTGCCACTCTTAAGGCAACGGAGGTCAGAAATAGTGAATTAACAGGAAAAACTTACCGTTCGAAAATATACGAAATAGTAGTTGGCTCGAGCTGCATAGCTTAGACATTAACATTTTAGTGAAAATTATGATCACGTAATTTACTAGATATGCATGTTGTTTATTGATGTAACTTTTAAAATCATGCTGGCGCTCAGGTGTGAGTGCGGTTGGCTATTGCTTTGAACGCTGTTAAGCGTGTTTAGGTGCACTAGCCGCAAGAAATTAAATTGCATTACTTGCTTCGACTCCTTGCTTGCAGCAGCTTTTGCAAAATTGATTTAGTCAAGAATATATACGAGTTTTTGCAGGTATGATAAGGTTCTCATTTATTCACTTGCTGGCAAATATTATAACATGGGGGCATGCGCGCTACATAGTCCGAAATCAGTTGATGCGCTCTCAAATAAAGATTTGATGTCTTCTTCAGCATTTACTTTGTGTTTGAGTAGTATTACAGACAACGGCCATTGGTGTGTCCTAATCAGTGTCAGACCTCCAGCAAAAATAAATCTGAAAGGTAATGTTTACAGCGGTGTGTATTTCTTTCACAGATTATGCGTTTCTTCACTGGACGCCAAATGCATCCACAATAAATCTAGAACATCATATTTATTTATGCGAGTTGAGAAGGCATATTTGAAGCATGAGAGGAGCATAAAGTGTTTGTAATGGGCGCCAGCGTGTTTGGTTTTTATAAAGTTCAACATTCTATGTTGCAATACAATTAGCAAAATAATAAAAAGTAATATACTTACTATAGCACCACAGTGTCTGTATTCGAGCTTCGTGTTTGTGCTTTATAAAAATATTTAGGAGGCCTGCTCCTCTCTGCAAAATAAAATGAGCGAAGCTTAAAGGAACAAGGTAAGCTCTATACTCGCCATGTATATTAAGCGAAGTATATGTACCGTTTTCTCCATAACCATAGAACTTACAGCAAACATTTTACTATCATTGTGATCATAGGCTATTTTGATTCGACTGAGGCAGATTTAGAGCTGAGAATTGTAACACCTATTGGTTGGTAATTTTTTGTTGAGGGACTCAATTATCACCAAGTAATAACAAATAGAGGTCTTGTTGAAGAACAGAATTTCCTCGCACAACAATATTTCTGAATCAGTATATTGCCTATTAGTTTATCTAATTAATGGCGTAAATATGTGATTGTAGATGCTATGGTTGCTAGGATAGAAAAAGATAAGTACAAAATATCATGTTTTAAGTTATTCGGACTGAAAGTATAAATGTGCAATATTTTAACAACACAATGAGTAACAGCAAACAAATGGGCCTGTTCTATAGGCATCGCGCAGATACTCAAGATCTATACTATTTTTTTCTCAGTTTGCTGAAACATCTAGCCTGGCCAGCCTCCTCTCTCACCAGCTGTGGCACTATATTGGCAATGTACTATCGACGCAGGCCACGAATACGTAGGCCCTGCACTGTGCAGCCCCATGGTAAAATTCTGAAGGAGTTGAGCGCATTGACACTAGCTATATTGCCGTCAATATATGTGATCATATCGTCAACAGCACACAATGTAAGCGTTTGGCGTCTGAGGAAAACGTTCCTTTGGTGTGCGCTTTCACACGGCAATTAACGACTCGTTAAGGTTTTGAGTTTCCCTTAGAGCCGTTAGCAAGTAATTCTGGATGAGCTAGTTCTCAATAATATGGCTTAACAGTCTCACTAAGAAACCCGGGAAGGTATTCTTTAGAAACAAATGGTTAACCGTCCAAGTGAGCTTTGTTTCAAGGTTCTGGGTTTGTCGTGAAAAGGGATGGATTGGTATTTTTAAATACCTTGTGAAAATTTGTAGCCTAGACAGTTTTTCGAATGTTTTTCAAGCTGGGTCAATTTATTTTATTGGCCAAACGATAATAGCTTTGCTTCTTACCGAAGATGCCACTACTGAGACGCTCTAAGCTAGATAGAGATTCCCCTACTGTAAGTTTCATGCCTCTGTTTTTTTTAGTTATCGCAGTTCTGGGGCCATCCCTTTCTGACTATGCCAATTGAGCTCTAGCTAATAACTGGAACCTCTTCATATGGCTGTGGTGATTGAACGGCAAGGAATTCCTTTCTACAAGAAAATGAGGGCTCAACAGCACACCACACAAGTTTTCAAATATGCAAATTTTAGAGAAAAAGTCACAGCTTTCCCGCAAATGCCAAGCAATCAAAGTGAAAGCAACAAATTGGAATGTCACGCACAGAATTGGAAGCAGATAAAAACGTGTCCCACGTTTCTCACGCAAAAATGACGCACGAAATGCACTGACAGATAACAGATGAATGCTAATCAGCGTCTCAGTTGTTACTTCGCTGCATCTGAAAAGCGAGCCCTTACCGCAAATGGAGGCTGTGCAATGATTGCAGTGACCTTTGTGCACCCCGTAATTACAACAGAATCCTTCCATCCAGTGCAAGCCTTACGCCAGATAAGACGTAACATCCTTCCTACCTTGAAATAAGGGCACGCGAGAGATCGTCCACTCCCCTCGCCTCAGCGGCCCAAGGTACGCGTGATAGATCAGAGCAACCGCGTGCTCATGACCCCACTTTCTGATAGTGCTAAAAATAAGATAGTCCCCCTCCCCCTGAGATGGCCGATAACAGCGGTAAGTGGTAGATATAAATAGCTTGCCGTTTTAACGTTCAAGGCAGCACCCTTCAGTGGCTCAGTGTTTAACGCCTCGTATTCATGAAGCAGAGGTCCCATGTTCAATTTCGCACACCGTAGTTTTTATTCTGGATTTTTTTCTTTCTTGCGTTTTCATATATATTTATACAAACACACACACACACACAGACACACACACACACACACACATATATATATATATATATATATATATATATATATATATATATATATATATATATACCAAAAACAAAAGTGATGCTGGGTCCGGGAAAGATTATTCGTATAGGGAAGAAGACGCACGTACAAAGTGATTTTATTGACGTTTCGGCCGTGGGTCCGGCCTTCATCAGAATATGATGAAGGCCGGATCCATGGCCGAAACGTCAATAAAATCACATTGTACGTGCGTCTTCTTCCCTATACGAATATATATAAATACATATATATATATATATATATATATATATATATATATATATATATATATATATATATATATATATATATATATATATATATATATATATATATATGAAAAAGAAGGTGTCCTGGGATCCAGAGGAAAAATACCAAAAAGTGGAGGACGGGCGAAACGAAAACTTTTTATTTTTTTCTACGTTTCAGCCGGGGACCAGCCTTCATCAGGAAAGACCGTGCCCTGATGAAGGCTGGTCCCCGGCTGAAACGTTGTAAAAATAAAAAGTTTTCGTTGTGCCCGTCCTCCACTTTTTGGTATATATATATATATATATATATATATATATTATATATATATATATATATATATATATATATATATATATATATATACAGTGTGTGACGGCAATCGGTGAAGTGCAGCCGTGATTGTAATATAATTACTACCGCAATAAAAAAATAACCCAGTCAGCCGCGTCACGGTAGTCTCGTGGCTAGGCCACTCAGCTGTTGGCCCGCAGGTAGCGGCATCAAACCTTTTCTGCGGTGGGTGCATTTTCGATGAAGGCGAGAATGCTGTAGGCCCATGTGCTCAGAATTGGGTGCACGTTAAAGAACCGTAGCTGGTTGAAATTTTTTGAGCTCTTCACTACGACATCTATCAAAGTCATATGGTGGTTTTTGGACGTAAACCCCTCAATATCACTTAAAAATAACCCACTGATGTAAACAAAAAATTGATTCTGATTTATTATTCACATCAAAATTCAAATAACACATAAAATGAAATTTTTTATGTTTTCGCTTCCTCTGTCTTATTAAGATAGGCACAGCCTAAATGTCAGTTGATTTCATTCCTTGTGTAGGACAGAGGCACAATCACATCAAACTATTCTTTTTATTATATGTCTTCATAACGAGGGATTTGTCGCGGCAAACATGATGCATAATGAAGCAAGCATTGCATCATTTGTAAGCTACCACTTTGTGAAAAATATCGCATGCCACGTCTCAACTTCTGGCAAAATGGGTGTGCCACACTCAAGGGCCATAAGTTCAGTATATATTGGAGCCTTCTTGAAACTTCAGCTTGGTGTTGAAGCTACAGAAACATTTCAAAGATATCCACAATCTTACACGTCGGCTCTGTGTCGTGTTCTGCAGATGGCCTTTAACACTCTATCACAAACATCATTGAGGCCTGAATTTGTTTGTATTAGTTTTGTATTTTGAAAAGAATCCACTTATATGGTTCGAATATACACGTATTCGCATTCATAAACCATGTGTAGTACCTCAGTGAGAACGGCACTCACCTTCGTAGCATGAGAGTGTTGGTTGAGCTCCTATCGGAGCAGGACAAACCTTTCTTGATTTATTGAATATTTTATTTATAGTTATAATCATGAATTTCGGTAGAACTAATTGGCCTGACATGGCTATCGTACTACTAACAGCTATGCAGTCTCTCGGCTGCAGGACTCTACGAAGTGTCCACTCTTTTCATACCTGTATTTCTCTGTTGGCTACGAGTGCCGATGCATACCAACCCTCAAGAATAAAGTACACATGAAAACCCAATAAGACCACACAAGGAAGCCACTTTTGAGGCAGCCAATGAGTTGAGTATCAGACCTGTATTTGAAAGATTCTGCGTTCACATGCGACCAACGTGAAGCACGCTTTCTCATCAATTCATTTAATGTTAAATGAAAAGGATTTCTTAGCGAAATACAAGCCCTTCAGGCGTTTCTATCTATCTATCTATCTATCTATCTATCTATCTATCTATCTATCTATGTCTGGGTGCTCTTGGGATAACCTTCTGAAGTTAGGTACCAAAATTCGTAGGAAACAGTATGGGGTTTGACGAATGTATGTGTAGCTGCTGGTGACATGAATAACGTGAATACTTCGTCGCATATGTCATCATATCCTTTTCTACAGAAACATGCGACACCCGTGTACAACGAGTAGGTATCTGCCCCAGCTCTGCGGATATGCATGACATGTGATGAACAGTTAATGTCTACCCATAATGAAGTCAACACACTGGTTATTTATTTGCGAAAATAGTAGGAAAAAGTGATATCGGCAGCGTGGACCCCCTCAGCGCAACTAGTAAGTGTAGGGGTTTCAGAAAAAAAGCATACACAGTCTACGCAGAAGTTGAGTATTGTACCACAGAACCATGGCAGATTTTTGAACTGCTTTGGAAAAAGACCCTACGCAGGCGTAATGCTCGTGAAACGTCCGTTGTCGTCACAGTGCTGGATGTCGTTTCTATAAACAATGCATGTGTACTGCTATGATAAAAGCGTTGCGTAACGTTGGAGTCCAATCTTTACGTAAGGGCTGTGCGCTCAAATTGATCAACGTAGCACTGGCGAAGCCGAAAATCTTCGCAAGTACAAGCACTAAATATCTGCTTATTGGTTTGGGCGTCACTGATATACAAAAGTGCGGTGGGCACCGTTGTGCACCTGTAAACAACTCCTACAGAGGTAAGTGATTGTTCAACGTACGTCTGTGCGTACCATATTTGTACATGTATTTTGAGTCATCTTTTAACGCTACGCTCAACAAAAAATTACACCACACTCACCTTTCCTCCGCAGTCTTTGCGTAGCAGTGATGTTTATGCTACAGGGAATCTTGCAAATTTTTATTTTATCAGACTCATTGCACTATATCTAGAAAAATGATGTAATGTGCTATATATAAAGCACATACTTTATTTGGATAAAATGTTGGATGGGTTCATCTATGGCGTTAATGTCACATCGTTATATTAATATATAATATAACGTGAGTGAGTGGTGAGTGAGTGGTTCCGTGAGTGAGTGGTTCGTGGTTACGCCAGAGTATACGTTCGTGTGTTTTGAGGTATGGCCTAGAAACCCCGCTTGAGCCGTATGAATTTATTGTGATAATATGTGTCCGTATAAGCTATTTAAACACAATGCCCCGTTTGACTTACCTGTATAAATGTAAGCGTGTGTCTGTAAAAATGTAGATTTATCCTTCATTTGTGTTGTGTTCTACTTGTTTTAGTGTTTTGTAATGTAATGAGCTACCATGAAAACATCTTCAACATCCTGGGTCGTTAAACTAAGAAATGTGAGGTGTCTTGACCGCAAGGAAACCACAGCCATGGACATTTGAAGATCTTTCACATACGTAAGTCATAGAAAGACGTCAGCAGGGCCCTATAGGAGAGAACTGTGAAAGTTAGAACGTTTTTCTTAACACTGGTATCTGCGTCAGACTCCTGTGCAAAGATTGGAGGTCATGCCTCGCATACCCAATGATAATAAATACGACTGTGAAGTCGAAGAGTTGCTATTGTTAGCGCTGTGAATTTTCTTTATTTTCTTCACGTGTACGTAGTGAGCAAGAACTCTTGGTGTTTTACTACTGCGATGACGCTACTAACGAACGTATTTCCGTCTCATACAGACGCACACTTCTTTCGTTCTAAGCACAGAGTGGAGTGTTGAAATACGGTAGCGCATGAGCGCAGTTGCGTGATACGATGTCATATCCTGTGAGCTTTGTTGAAAGGGTAGAAAAAATGTTGCGTAGCTTTTACGCTACACAATAATTAGATATGACGTATGGAATGTCTTCTGCAGTGTTAATCATATTCAATAAATTTTTTTTTCTCAACATCACAATGGTAATGAGTGAAACTGCAGAATGAAGGGTTGCGAGGGTGCAGGCTCGAGCACTTTGAGAATTTGTGACATTCAACTTCCAGCAGGAGCACATGAAAACTGTAACGAGAAGGACAGAGTTCACCGTTTTCAGACATAGTTTATTTCTCAATTAGTTTAGCTGCTTAACATAAAGATGCAGATGCACAAATTGAAGGGGGAATGCGAAAATGACAAAAAATGAAAAAAGATGGCACACATGTAAATGATATGCATTATCAACCGTGAAAATTCAGAAATCTAAAAATAAAATTTAGTCATAACACAAAACTCAGTACTACTGAGTACAAGCCTCCAGTGCCATGCCGAACTATGAGCCTATTATCGCACTCAGTACTGGCATACTTGAGCGACATATCAATTAGTGGCGCTGGGCCCTCCCACGCCAAACGGCTTCACAGCGTCATAACAGTGGTGCTTGTCTGCAAAAGTAACAATAGCAGCAAAAAAAGTGATCGAGAACGCAATAACGCGAAAATTGGTATTAGGCAAGAGGTTACGAACTTGATTTCTGGGGTTTAACATCACTAAACCACGATATGGTTAAGAGACGCCGTAGTGGAGTGTTCCGGAAATTTCGACCACCTGGGACTCTTTAACGTGCACCCAAATCTGAGCACACGGGTCTACAGCATTGCCGCTTCCATCGAAAATGCAGCCACCACAGCTAGGATTCGATCCCACGACCTACGGGTCAACATGCAGACGAGTACCTTAGCCACTAAACTACCGTGGTGGCGCAGAATACGAACTTGCAGGATACGAACCAACACCGACGCATACGCCGACGCAAGAGTTTCTGCGAAACGAGCTCTTCAACGCTGTCGAGTCAATAAGGACACGGACAGAAAGAAGGCATATTCAAAACACCACAGCGCAAGCTTTCAGCAAGAGTTTTTACTCAGTTATCCCACTATGTTATATACTATCACAACGTCACACGTCAAGTGTGCTTAGCTCTCACATCCGTAAATTGTGTCTTACACTGTAAAAATTTAACCAACGTATGGGGTGTCTAGGAACACCCTAAACAATAAGGTGTTTAGAAACACCATGAAAACGTAGGGTGTAAAAAAAACGTTTCACCCTACTTTCATATGTGTTTATGAACACCCCTAAATTATGGGAATAGCCAACGGAGTAAGACGACGAAGTTACTTATTGATAGAACGCGTGTGTCACTACTAACTGCTTTTCGTTATATTTTCCACAATACCTGGGACGCTCTCTGCGTCCCGCCTTGTGGCTAAGGCAGCGGCGACTTCTACAGGCCCACGTGGTCAAATGTCGGCGCCCTCAAGCTCTTATGGGGCTAAAGGCTTATGGTCCAACACCAGCGACGGCTTAAGAGAACCTCCTGTTTTTGTGCCCATGGACGAAGAGCCGATTGCTGGCCCGTCTGGCTACAGCTCAACATTCGTAAGCTCCGCAAGGAAACGAGACTCTTGACGCAGCTACAGTGAAGACACAGACATCTACTCAGTCGACAGCGACGACTCATCAGATGGCAGCTTCGTGTCTGTGAGGAGTCGGAAGGCCAAAAGGAGGCTCATCAAGACGTCATCACCAGAAAGCACGTGAACCGTGAAGGCAAGGAGTGAACGCTGGCCGCATACCATTCTCTTCATGCCCGTGAATCCTTCCGTCAGCCTTCACAAATTGAACAGGCAAGCTATCTCCACTGTTCTCGAGGGAATAGCACAGAATGAAATCAAAGAGGTCCGGCTAAACCCACGTAACAATGTTTTAGCTGTTGACAGAACACAGGCAGACACGCTGGAGAAGCTTCGAATGATGACGGAGTTTGGAGATGTCAAAGTACGAGCGGTCATACCGATGACTGGGACCTGCACTGCCGGTGTCATTTACGACATGACTTGGCAATTCCGAACTCGGATCTACCCGTTCTGATAAGCCGGCGTACGAAGGAGTAGTCATTAAGCATTTAAGCCGCCTCGGAAACAGCCACTGCATTATGATAGTCTTTAAGGGCGACTGAATCCCTACGCACGTCAAGCGTTTGTGCGAACTCTACGGCGTTTGTGCGAACTCTGCCGTATGCCCCCGGTGTGCCGAGTCGCACATGGTAGACACCTGTTATGCAACAACCTAAAGGTGCGGCAATTGTCGAGGTACACATGAAGCCACGTCTAAGAAATCCCCAAGACTCAAGAAGGAAATGGTTATCCTGAAAGAAATGGTCAGGGATAACTCCACTTCTAGAGAAACTTCACAGAAAATCCGGCGTCGACGTCGCCACCGACGGAAGCCCTCCAGTCATGGTGATATTCATGCACCAGTTAAGTCTACACCACCATCAACATCTGGTAGAAAGCCAGAAAGTACAAGAATACCTCCACCGGCAAAGCCTCCCTCCCCTGAAGACTGGCCGGTGCTTGCGAACGCACGGCCTTCCGAGCAGTCTTTCCGCTTTCTGCTCCCAGTGAAAGCCAATGCTGCTGTTGACGAGGCTCCAACAGCAGATCGTCAAATTATTCCGATGCTGCGATCTATTGTGAGTGTCATCAAAAGTCTTCTGACAAGCATCGACACGCCAACTGCTAGGAGCGGCCTACAGGTGCTTCTAGCAGTTAGACACCCAACGATGAAGGAAATTTTGTGCGTCGCTAGATCTTCGTAAACCACTGTCTCAGATATGGAGAATTGTGCGAGGCCTCCGTTCTGTTCCAGAGCAGCGCTTTCCCTTCAAAGCGCTTGCACTTTTTCACCTCCGGCACGAAATTGAAGTAGCAGATTTCTGCGCTATGACCATGGGCCAGAAAACGTACACAAGCCTACATACAGTGAATCATGTTCCTCACTCACGGGACCAGCGCATGGATCTACCTTTTACATTACAGGAGCTCGATGCAGCGCTCGTCTTATGTAAAAAGTCGTCGTCTACTGGCTTGGATGACATTTCATACAGGATGCTGTGCATCCTCAATGAATGGGCACGAGAAGCACTCCTTAACTTCTTTGTGATTCCTGCCAAGCTGGCATCTTTCCGCAAGATTGGAAGATTAGCCGCTTGGTACCGATTCTTAAGCCTGGCAAATCTTCCCTGGACATTACCTCTTACCGACCGATCGCACTTTCAAGTTGCGTAAGAAAGTTAATGGGGATAATGATCTTGGCCAGGCTTGAATGGTACCTGGAATACTATGAGATATATTGTAACGCCATGGCTGGTTTTCACCGTCACCGATGTTCGATCGACAATGGTATAGATCTCGTCACATATGTCCAGCATCAAAAGGCATGTAAACGACTATCTGCTGCCATGTTCCTTGACGTAAAAGGAGCATACGAGAACGTTATTCATGACGCCTGCGTCGAAGCCATTGAGTCAGTGGATCTAGGCGGACAACTGTATTGTTGGACATGCAGTTATTTACAAGGGCGGGCCTTATTTGTGAACACTTCAAGTAGTCCAACTTCCCAACACCCAACGCATCGTGGAGTTCCGCAAGGTGGCGTCTTGAGTCCAACCGTCTTCAACCTCGTTTTCATTGGTATTGTAGAACGACTACCAAGTGTGGTCAAGTTATCTATGTACGCTCACGACATCTGCGTCTGGGCATCTAGCGTGACAAGACCTCAGGTACGCGCAAGACTTCAGAAAGTTCTGACGTTGGTATCAGTGTACCTCAAGGAACAGGGTCTGAAAATCTCGCCAGCGATATGCGCATTGATTGCTTTTAGTCGAAAGCCAATGAGACCATACGCTATATATATCGACGGCCAAGTCGTAACATAAATCAGGACGCACAGATTTCGAGGCGTATTCATTGATAGAGACCTCTGTTGGGGCCCACATGTAGCCCACTTGAAGAAGAGGCTGACATAAATTGCTAACTTATTCAACTATCTTGGAGGAAACACCTGGGGGACTTCAGTACATGCAATGATGCAATTGTACAAGACGCTTTTTCTTGGCTATTTGCGCTACAGTTTGCCTGTGTTGACGAATACCTGTAGAACCAGCATTCGGACTCTCGAAAGCATCCAGGCTATTGCTCTGCGAGTTTGTCTGGGGCTACCACGATGTTCATCAACAGCTGAGACAATCCAGATCGCTAATGACTACCCTCTCAAGACGCATATCATAATGGAAATGCTCAGAGCACACGTGAGGCATCTTACTCGCCCCGTGCCTATCATCTAGCTACGCTGCCAGAAGACCAACTTCATGCCTCATTTTGCCAGACAGTCTTGTCTTATCGCACACGCATTCCTACGGGATAAACCACTCCATCCAGAATTTCAACTCCTCCATGGAGTATGACTTATGCACATGTTGAACTCACAGTTTGAGGCGTAGGGAGAAAAGCCTGGCTCTCGTCTCCAGTGCTAAAGCAGCTTTCTCTTCTCTTGTTATATGAGAACTACAGTGAGCATACTCATCTATATACTGACGCTTCAACTAAAGTGGATGGGTCTGCAGGGTCGGTGATCTTTCCTGCAACAGCGACAACGGTGAAGTTTTGTTATACCAACAGACATCATCGACAGCTGTGGAACTTGCTGCTTTACGTAGCGCAGTGAAAGTCATTAAACACCAAGAAGTCAAGAAATGGAGCGTGTTCACAGACTCTAAGGCAGCACTACAGTGTTTGATAGTCACCTTACGCTGGGGACCTCATGAACAACTAGTGCTGGAAATTAGAGAGCTGCTTCACCACCTCTTCGACGAAGGACACAGAATCACGTTTCAGTGGCTTCAGAGTGACTGCGGCATATCGGGCCACGAACATGCCGATGCAGCTGCTCGATCAGCACACGCAGACGGTGACGAAGAATCTGTACCATTTTGAAGGACTGATGCTGCGATGACAATCCGAAAAATCACTAATGCAGAATTGAAATTCCTGTGGAACGCCGCGTTCTTACGGCACACGTGACTGCATAGACTGGACACGTTGCGTCTACTCCGGCCTCCGTCCGGACTCTCTCGACTCGAGACAACGGTGCTTTGCCGACTATGGCTTGGTGTCGCCTTCACCAAAGCTTTCGCCTTCCGAATCGGCATGGAAGACAGTGCTGCTTGCGGTCATTGTGGCACCAAAGAAGATATATAGCATGTTCTCTGTCACGTCTCTCGTTACAGCGTCAACTAAGACAGCGTCAACTTAAGACGGCAACTAGCTGCCGCGTTAGCTCGCCGTGACGACAGACCTTTGTCTGAACAATCAGTGCTTGAAAGGCGACATGATTTGTGTGCTCACAGAAAATCAGTGAAGGCCTTACTGAACTTTTGATCAGTAAGGCCTTACTGATCAGCTAAGGCCTTACTGAACAATAGGCAGTGGTCTATTGTATAGGCTATAGCACCCCAGCCCCCCGACCTTTTTTTTGCGCCCATTTATTTCCCTCTTCGCTTTTTTTCCCATCTTTCTTCCCCATTCCCCCTTCCCTTAGTGCAGGGTAGCAAACCGGATGCTCCATAATCTGGTTAACCTCCCTGCCGTTTCCTCATTTAATTCTCTCTCTCCTCCTAGACTGTGGGTGTTAGCTGATGCTACACCCATGCGAGTGGGGTGTAACACTAAAAGCCTCCTTGAAACGATTGCAGTTATATGGATAAGCATACTTGATCAAATGAACCGCAATTAACGGGACAACAAAAAGGAGAGACACGGGAGCTGACGCTTCGTCTTGTGTGTTGAGGAGAGCCAATCACCGCACTTCATTCCATCAAATATTCATCACCAACTGGCTCAAGCTTCAGCCGTTCTCATGAAGAAGCATATATGAACATTATCTGCGGTTGACAGGGAAGAAGGAAGATAATGGTGTCACCCACGACACTTATACCTGCATGCATGCAGCTTATAAAATAAGGTGCCGTTGTCTTGAATGAGCTGCATAACACCAGTGTATAACACAAACAAACGCACCACACCCCAGTAGCGCAAGTAGTAAACTGTAGCGTGAGGTTCAACCGAACATAACGATGAAGCTAAAAACAGTTAAGCCCATATGTTCACATATGCCTTTATTTAAGAAAAACTGCAAGTCTGACAAACAATACTCTGATGACATTCTGAAAAATGTCAAAATATTCCACGTAACCAAGCTTTTTTTCTCTCTATATTAGAAATTCTTTGTTTTCAATACAATAATACCCCACAATTTTCAAAAACATTTGCGCTAGTCGGGCAAACGTCTGAGAGGTATGGCGTTGAATGACAGCAATACGGTAGAAAAAAAAACACGTAGAAAGAGCAAACGAGTGTTTGGAGTCACACTTACAACCTATTATATGTCGCACTATGAATTTCGACGTTAAGCATTGAGAATATTCGACAAGGTAGTGTGATTGGGGTTGTATTATTGTAATGCCAGTGTTGTTATACTTCTAATTGCAAAAGCACAGCTCGTCACTGCTGCATGCACAATCATCTTCAGCTGCTCAGATTACGGCTGCCTTCGAGAACAGTGGGGCGAAGATGTTATTTTTGCACAAGAAAATCAATCCCGAAGACCTATATTGTATACACAAGGAACAAGAAAAAAAATTTCACAAAGAGTGCAACATACAGTATGCACGCTGCATAACAAACTGCTTTCTTATGTGTAAATATAAATTGAGTGCCTAGCAAGCAAACTCAAAGGCTTTGGGCTTCACTGCAGTGAGAAATGCAAGAAAAAGTATGCTGAGCCATAAACGCCATAAAAAGCGCTGTTTCAGAATCTTTATACTTTTTGCGTCGTAGATATCAACCTTATGTTACGCTTTTAGCTTGCTCGTGCCGGCTAATAAAAAGGTGTAGCTGGAAGTTGATAATATTTATTTAGCTGTATGCATCGACAAACCTAAAGAATGTCATGTTCTATGCTTAAGTATTCATCAACACAGGTACTTGTGTATTTCTGCAGATCTACCATGGTACTCATTCAATTTATTAGCAGGAATGCAGTACGACGCGCAACAATATATACATAATTTTTCTGTATTCCACGAAAGCACAATATCATTGAGCAAACATGACGGTATGCGCAAGGAGAAGGAATCGAGTGGAGGTGACTTGTAAAATTAGGTACTGTGTAGTTACGTGTTAAAATGCGAATGATACTAGTGGTCTTGAACTGGCTCACATTGACACGATTATATAATGGAAGAGTTCGCTGTTGGGCCATTACACGTCAGATGTCCCAGCCATTTTGGCGACCATCTCAAACGTATTCGAATAAATCACGCTGATTTACTGCACTAAAAGTGGTAACTGCTAGAATAATTTCGCAGACAAATAATTTGTGGTCACGTGGCTGCCTCCTGAACTTCCCGAAATCTCGTTTGGGCGTTTGTGAAAAAATAATCTTATAAGTGCCTCTCACTCTTCTGTGTCAATTTTGGTTTACAATTTAAGTGTTTGAAACTCAGTAATATTATTATCATTCATCGACCACATACGTCTCAAATAATTTAGCCAAAATGTGTTATATCTGCATTTTCTTATATCAATACTGCACTTTGAACCAATATCTGAGGAGTGAATACCTAAACCACATAAGGTATATTTTCAGGAAAAATATTTTAGACCTCTCAAGCTGTCAAACTTTATGACGAAAGATCGCGAATTTCTTAAAATAGTTATTTTATCCATAATGACACGCAACCTGCCCCATGTGGTAATTGAATTAAAATAGATAGCATTTGTACCTAAATCGAAAGCAAATAAATGGTTGTTTTCATGTGCCAAAGTTTGTCATAGCAATTTATGTTTTGAGAAAAAGATCACAGCATTTCCACGGAGTGAGTGATGATGAGTGGGGTGACGCGTCCGTCTGTTCGGATGCACAAACGGATGGACAGACGGTCTGACGCAAGCATGAACGGACAAAAAGAAGGATGGACTCACGGACACACCGACAGACGGGAACCCGGACGGAAGGATGCACGGACGAACGGACGAAAGCCCAAATGTACGGAGGAACAATTCGCTCAATGAATCATCATTTTCTTCGTGTGTATGCTGTGAAATCCACTAAAGCTATCTAGTGTGCAACTCATAAAGTGGCTACATACTACTAGTACGACTGCAGAGGAGGGAGTGGCCCATGGCCTCAAGAGCTTTGCCCCTAAATGATTCTTGAAGTTAACCATTCGTCATGTGGTCATACGGCAGCCAACGCGTCGAGGTTCCCCATTGCCGTTCATGGGAAAATTCAAAAACTATTTCATTCCTTAAAATAGAAATTGTAATGATGAAACTGGTCACATACAAAGAACTGTTTATTTGCTTTCAATTTAGGTAAAAGGCGATTTTTATTGGACCACCACATGGTGCAAATGGCGTCTCAATATGGACAAAAATGACAATTCTGTGAAATGAGTGATCTTTTCTCGTAGAGGTAACAGCTTGCGTTTTCTGAAAATAATTCTTCATCAAAATATCTTTTGTGTGCAGTAAGTAGTCACAGCTCAGATATTCATACCTAATGCAGCATCGCAATGAGAAAATGCAAATATAACACATTTCGGGAAAATTCTTGCAGACGTATGTGGCCGAAAAATTGCAATAATATTACTGAGTTTTAAACACCTCACACGAGCCCCTTTACTTAACATGTACCAAACTTGGTATAGAATGAAGGAGCGGTACTTGTAGAATATTTTTTTTGTAGACAAGATTCTGGGAAGTTTAAAATGCAACCACGTCACCAACCACGTCTCTTCAAAATATTCAAGCAGTTCGCTGCGTTCAGTGCAATAAATCAGCATGATTTTTTTTTCAAACATGTGCGAAAGCCGCCAAATTGGCTGGGATATTTATAATAAAGTGACCTTGTTGCTTTCACGCAATGACCATAGCATACTGCTAAAGTAGGGCCATTTGTTTCAATCATTCTGGCAGGCTGAGAAAGCATTACTCCTTCTCGATGCAGCGTAGGCTGTTCAGTGGCTGTGCGCGTTGTGCTCCTAGATAAATATGCTGCCCAGTCTTACATTTTGGCTGCAACACATGCTTAGATACCGTGCAGCATGTATAAAATTGAAGCGTTTTTGTGCAACAAGAAAAACTAATAATACGTTTCACATAGCGAAAATAACTTTAACATCTAAAGTACTTAGCGAAGCACACCAAAGCGAGGGGAGGGCAATATAACTCTGAATAACAAGAATACTACGAAAGTTACACATGATGGAAACAAGCGGAATAAAATAAAATGTGCTCGAGCGTTACCAGTTATGTTCAATCAAACATTCGCACTGTTCAAGTAGGTAATTCGGCCACACACACACGGGCAAAAGGTCTGTTCAAACAAAAGTCCAGCTACAGTGCTCGATCCACTACACAGGCACGGCTGTCGGCAGTGTCGTGCTACATTACGGATGAACGAAAATACCGGTGAAGACAAATTCAACGAAATTGAATGTATTAGGATGTAGGCAAACTTCGCGAGGCGCAACTAACGTGAAGCAATATGCTGTGTTGTCACCCGGTGCATCAACCCGAGTTATTACGGTAGTATAAGCGCAAAAAAACGAAAAAAGACCGAAAACAACGACACGGACACCACGCCCTCGTTTTCCGTTCTCGGTCTTTTTGTGTAATAAGAAAAAAAAAGAGCAAATGAACTACCAACATGCCCAAGCATATGCGTCTTAGATACGGTTGATACTTAGAGCTATCAGGCGCCGTCCTCATTATGTAATTATTAGTAAACTAATATTGATGTTCATCACGAGTGGGCCCCATTAAACACGGCTGCCTATAAAGGGCACCGCAGGAAGCTGTTCAAAATTTTCGCTGAATCTCAGCGGTGCACGCTCACTCTGCTTTACACTCCGAATAATCTGAATAAACACACAAAAAAACTTAAAACTTAAAAACTTAAAACCTAAAACGTTTAAGTTTTAGGTTTTAAGTTTTTAAGTTTTAAGTTTTTAAATAAACACACAAAAAAAGCCAGGTGAACTAGTCTGCGGCTATAGCTGATGGCTGTAAAATTTTTTACAGGACAACAAGACACACGACCGCACGAACTTTCAACTCTGGAATATTCTTGAGCACATATCAGCTAATACTGCACAAGGAGATGACTGACCACCAGATAGACAACACAAGATGAAAGAACCTAGCAAACCCACTTTCAGCATGACACTTGTGGATTATTTCAAGGCGCCTGTATTATTTTAAAATGGTATCTCTAAATTCTATGAAAGATGTGCTGATGTGGTTTCCTATGTTGTTGTTTTCGCATTAAAAGAACCTCCGAAATTCCACGTGCTTTTTGAGACTTGCATTGATCCGAAGTCTTGGTTTCATAGGAGACCAGGACTGGATGGGCGGCTCACTAAGAAGCAACACTTGGTAGATAATCGCAATACAACTAAGCCATTTGTTCCCAGACTACCAGCTGCAGAGAGAGCACGCACTTGTGGCGCTGCCATGCTTCATTTTAGAACGAACAGCTCTAAGAGCTATTGCACCAGTAATACTGCACTGTGGTTTAAAAAAACTGTCTGAAGGCTACTATCACGTAAATAGCACTTGAAAACGGAGAAAAGCTCTGCAAAGCGGACTGCATCTATGCATGTGACATTGAAGATACAGTGTTGTGCAGTGAAGACAACTCCCTCGTGATCAATTTCTTGTAGGGATTTTGTGCTATAGCAGTACGGGCTTATATGCCCATGCGGCGACGATACTACACTGCACATTTCTCTAGTAAAAAAAATGAAAGAGTGATGCCTGCGGCATCACTTTTTTTCTGGCAGCATATCTATATCTTGTCTGCGGTACGTATTGTTATGCCTGCGAGTCGACAGCGAACGTCCGTGCCTCTGAAAAAGGCAATCTGTGTCAAGGCCAGCCTACGAGCCCCGCCTGACGCGAACAACTCAACGGTGTCAACAGGCGGACGGCGCCTTTCTGTCGCCCACGTGCAGTGAGTCACCTTAGAAGCGAGCCCGTCGAGTAAACAACCGGCGTCTTCCTGTCTGGGGGGGGGGGGGTGACGCAATGCGCGGCAACGTCACTTGTCCTTGGGTGCAGCCACCTGCAGCGCAGCCTCTCCAGATTCGATGAGAAAGAAGGACGCGGCCCAGTGGCGACCCCATTGGAGGAGTCTGGCCTCACGACCAGCGGCGCTTCTGGTTGGACATTTGGGTTGGACCCGGGGCATATAAAAGAAGCCCTGTGGCGCGTCGAGAGAGACCCCTTTTTACAGCGGACCCATGTAAGAGCAGACCTATGTGTTAGAGAGGAGAGCTCGGCTCTTCGAGTCTCTGTCGGCCCCAGTGCCGAATTTGTAACGCCTCTGTATATATGCTGTACATAAACCTTGTTTAACTCACCGTCGTCTCGTCCGCTCGTCTGTCAGCTCTGCGCAGAAGTAGTCGCGAGCTGAGAAACCTACGCTACCAAATGGATGGTGACCTTCCCTGCGGAGTTCGAAGCAGTGGCGCCTTCGGGACCGTGTTGGCGTCGCCGTCTTTCGAAACAGGGGTTGCAGCGGTTAGATTTCGGGGCGCCCTTCGTAACGTCGTCGGAGGTGCGCGTCGCAACAGTATGTACGTGGACGTTGATCAAGCAAACCACTGTGGCAGCATAGCACGGGTGGTGTCGCAGTCTTATGCTTGATAGCGCGGGATAGATCTCCGACCACAATGGCTGCATTGAAATGAGGACGAAATAGAAAAAGAACTACCGCGAACCAAATAATATGTACACATTGGAGAACCTCAAGCGGTCACAATCTTGGTACGCACCCTACAGAGTACCTCAGAATGACATTTTGTTGGTACATTACAGCCTAGCAATTATCGATGTTGAACAGACATGTTCATTTTAGGCCAACACAGGCAAGTGGAAAAAATTAAAATTGTGTGTTAAGTGAACCAAACAACAAGTAAACTTCGAAGACGTTTGATACTTCTCTAGCAAATCAAAAATTCTGATGTTACTTAGCCACGGCAGCAAGTGAGAAAAACGCTTACCGAATTGGCTGGCTTCATAAAGCTAAGCTTTGATAAGTCCGCTCCTTTGTTCGTAACAAAAATAAAAATAAAGTAAGAAATAAAAAAACAAGAACCCTGTTATTTGCACAAATTAAGTTAAACAGAGGCACCTCGGCATCGAGTTTACACCGCGAGAGTATCTTTTATGACAGTTAAGAGGCGTATGAACGTGGTCCTGCACAGGCGTTGTGGGCAGTGCAGCTTTCCTTTACACGCAACTGTCTAAAAAAAAGACTACCTGCCTAACGTTTCGTTCACTACACGCAGTGGCATCAGGTAGAGTTTGGTGGTGATGGTCAAATGAACGGATGCATGGAAACTTTGTTAGTCTTGAAGTTCACTACTCAACGCTCATCGGGCCAGATAAAAAAAGTTTACAATGCCGTTTGTTGCATAATATGCTCGTTTAATTTCCGGCAAGACACCGTTTAAACTAGACTTTTTGGCCCTGGTTTCCACTGGTGGCTGTCTTTACTATCGAATAATTATTGCAGACAGGTGCCCTTCGGTTTAGAAACGAGCCCGACAGCACTAGAAAAAAGAGCGAGAGCAGAATTTTTCTCGGCTTACCACTTGATTGCAACGCTTCCTTCTCTTTCTACGTTCTCCCTTTCCTCTACACGTCCTCCTTTTTACATACTGTTGCGCATGAATACGCAGCAGTACCGCCAGTGCCCTTCGGTTGATTTTTTTTAGAGAAATATATTTGCTTAGTGCGCAGAGAACGTTTCAGAAGGAAGATATAGCATTGAGTCATATGTGGGGTTGAACGTTCCAAGACCACCATATGATTGTGAAAGACGCCGTGGTGGAGGGCTCCGGAAATTCCGACCAGCTGGGATTCTTTAACGTGCACCCAAATCTGAGCACATGAACCTACACCATTTCCACCTTCATCGGAAAAGGAAGATATAGCAGAGAAATAAAACATAGCGCGCACTTACAGCAAATTTTATTGCACCGATGGCGGGAATATATATATACGGTGAAAAGGGCGAGGAGATCACGAACAGAAAAAAGGACAAATGAGGGCGCATGTGCAAAACCACCTTATTCCAGTCTTAAAATAACAACTTATCTAAAAAGATACCTGTATTCATTACCCGACTGATTGACAGGTATCTTTTCAGTTAAGTTGTCATTTTAAGATTGGAATAAGGTGGTCTGGCGCATGCGCCATCGTTTGTCCTTTCTTCTGTGCGTGATCCCCTTGCCCTCTTGACCGTATATATATTCCCGCCATCTGTGCAATAAAATTGGCTGTAAGTGTGCGCTCTGTTCTATCTCTCTGCTATATCTTCCCTCTGAAGTATTCTCTGCGCACTAAGGAAGTATATTTCTCTAAAAAATGCAATACCAACCAGCCCAAGTAGCCACTCCTTTGGTTTTGTTACGGCGATGCGCGCACGCACCATCTCTACCAGCCGCCACTCTAGTCTGCGGGAGCAGCTGAGAAGTGCGTGCTCTCACCGCCAGGGTGGCCGTGGAAACTCCAATGCTGGTTTCCCATACTAGCAACGTTTACGATTCGATGGTGCAGGTTCCGGAGAAAAAACCTTGGTGAAGGATAACTTCAACATAGAAAACTTTGAACGACCCCCTTACCTGGGATGAGCGACAGAAGTCAAACCTGATAGGCACATCATCAGCACTATGGGAAGGACCCTGAAGAACTGGAGATGGCAGGACTGTGAAGACGAAATTTTGTACTAAATTGAATCACGTAGGCAAACAAGGTATCTTTCAGGTAAAACATCTTGATTGAGGAGGTACATGTATGAATAAATTTTCATACAACTGCGAGGTTGCTAGAACAGAAACCACTTGTACATAACTCAAATGAACTTTCAATTGTGTAACATTCTGCTAGCCTTTTTTCCCAATCATATTCAGCCAAAAACAACTTTGTAACAAAGCTGCTCCACACGATGAAGATTCATTTGCCCCACCTCACCCCCCCACCTCAACAGAGCCATTTGTATTGAAAATGTGGATCAATAGAACACTACGTAGTGCGAGGGAAGGTTTTATAAACGTTGTGTACTTATTCATTTGCCTTTATATTGGCGATTTTTTAACAAGGGTAAAAACATGAAAAATCTGTCACAAAGTAACCCCATTGCACGGTAGTACAGGTCATCGACATCTAAGTTAAATTCACTGCATGTCTTCGGATCAATCTGCCGCAAAATTATCACGATAGCCCCTGAATTGAGCACTAAAAAGGGATCGTAATAACGCTACGCCATGCCCCAAAAAGAACTCAAGACTGCTGTTAAGGCGCTACAACACGAGGTCAACGACAAGGCCAAGTTCAACAAAGTGATAGGACTAAACTGTCAGTGAACCTCTGATGTTTAACTTGAATAAAATCAAATATGGCTTCAAAGCAGTGTTTGCAGTGACTGGTGTTGCACCAGCAGTTGGCAATATTTTCTTAGAGGTACACTAAAGAGAATCAATGTCTCAGTTTAGACTGGCATGGTGCGTACGAGACCTCCCATGCCACAAGTTCATTATCAGTGGAGAAAATTAGGGTTGAAGCTTATTTTTTAAATTTCGTGATGCTCAAATTTTGAAAATGTATTGTATTTTTGCAACAATGGCTTGATGAATATTTCTGAAACTTTGTATCTTAGGTCCATCACACCACTAGATGACAGTGTACTTATTTCGATGAATAATTATTTACGTAAGGCCCAGTACACGCGTTTGAATTTCGTGATGTCGCGTGGTTTCGTGTGAAAAGATCAAAGCTGCATCTCCACCCACATTTTCTTCTCGTGCGTTTTCTCACTTACCAAGCATCGTTTCGTGGTACAAGTGTCATTTCCTGGATTGAGAAATTGTACTTGACTAATACGCGAAAAACGTTTTTGGTTTTAGTATCTTTTAAAAATGTACCGTGACAATTTTGAGACATCGCGAGAGGTACATTTTTAGTTTCCTCTGTAAGCAAGTAGTATTACCACTTAGCAAACAATAGTCAGCCAACATGCATAGGATAATTACTCTGATCTTAAAATTTTCGTTGCAGAGTATTGGCAAGCAATAGAGTGGACATTATCGTGATGAGTCAACAAGGTTCCCCCCCCCCCGCGAGTTTTCAAACGGAGTTTTTGTGCAGCCTAAATCACAGAAGTCACTGTCACGGTCAATAGGGACAATGCACTCATTGTTTATATGTATCACGAGCACATCGCTTATCTGCCATCAGTACGTAGCGAATGGTTAAGTTCCTGCAACGTCACACTGTCTTGTCATGTTACGGAGGAGCCACCCACTTGATATAGAAACTGAGAGTAACTTTTAAAGGTAGAGTGATTAAAAATCTATGCGTTGCTTTCCCGGGCAACACAGAACTCTCTTCTTGAATCCAATCGTTTTCCATAAAACAACAATTCCTAAATATTGTAAATTCGTCTCGGTGCACCTTTAGGTGATGCCAACAAGATGAATCGGGACTAATATCAGATGGTTTGGAAGTATGTGTTTCGGTACATGCACGATTACCTGATTAATTGTGAAGGGAACAATAATAACAAGTCGATGGTAGATCACAGCCGGTCTATAGGCGCTCACTCGCTCCCTGCTTTTATGGCCTAAGCAGCCGCTGCGAGTAAAATATAGTTGTTTTTATACAGTGTCAGCGCACTCCGCATGAGGGCGTCGAGAGCCAAATCTTCAGAACGCCTTTTGCCGCATACGCATCGCATTTTAAATCAGCTGTACCCGGCCACTTTCTCTAACCAATGACTTTTCGATTTGTAGGAAGCAGTGAGAGTAGTAGAGGTGTGTGGGCACAGCCTGCATTTTTTGGCACTCATGCATTGAGTAATGAATACGCACACGCAACGGCACAAAGATCTTTTTTTGAAGGCTCAAACACAATCTATTCGCTGAATTCGAAAATGCTTGAGGCTTGTGTGGTTGTATTTATCATTTAGGAGCACGTTAAAGAACTCCACATGATGAAAATTCCCAAAGCATTCAACTATAGCGTCCTTCATAAACATATCAGTGAAATAACTTCCTCGAACAAAAATCTTTGACAATTGCAGTTGATTCTTGAGCCATACTTTGGAGATTCCCTGCTACGTTCCTGTCTGGAAAGTGTGGACAAGAGTCACGCAGAAGGGTCGGCGCTAATTCTGAAAAGTTTCTCCTAATTCTTCTAGTTATTTGTATAAATGTTAATGGATCAAAATAACATGCCTTCTAGCTTTGTTTACAAGCCCATACAAAAGCATTTCCGGCAGAAACAATGTCGCTACTTCAGCTAAAAGCATCACGACAAAGTTTTGCCAAAAGCGCTTTTTTTTTCTTCAGGCGTAATGAATATGTATTAGTTCTAATGAGAACATTTTATGATTCTCTAAAATTGTATTGTTCCGCTGCATCTCTGGCGAGCTATATTGCATATGAAAATGTTTTACATTTTTTCATCGGCATTGAATATTTCATCTGGGATTGTGTTGGCTTGGGGTTGTTTTTTTTTCTTTACTACAACAACTTTCCAAAACTGTATCACTACATGCTCTTTCATATTCCTAAATTTTGTGTTTTCACTTTGAAAAATTATTATTTTTATTGACATTTTTTATACTATTGCTATTACTCCTGCTATTGCGAGTGCTATTCACACCTACTTGTGAAAAATAGTGACCATCCATATTATGCTGTTATTCACCTTTTTGAAGGACTTATTTTAATGAAGACGAAATGTGATACCTTGAACTAAAATGCGCAAAATCTATCATTTTCATGGGCACTGGCTGCCGGCATGTGGATTCGAAGTAAACGCCCTCAAAACTATTTTTCTCGGGAAAAAAAAAAGACTACCCTACGTTGTCTCTCATTTCGTCGGCAGTTAGTGACCGGTCATGTGGCCTAGCCTTCTGAATGCTACGCACAATGGTACATGCGTCAGAATGGAATATTTATCAATTTACTCCTGTCTCGAAGTATCAGAAAGAGTTGTCATATATGCTTCCTACCATGTTTCTAATGCATTGGTACCACCAGGAAGTGCAACAGTAGAAATGAACCTGAGCAATTATTGAGTGCGCTAGCCTTTTTTCCAATGGACGACGGCGAGTAAGTTTGAAACAAGATTGCAGCGATAGGTAGAAGCAGAGCCTTCTTCCTATGCACAGGCCATAAAAAAAAGTGAGCGTGCTCCTCCAGATTGGCTGCAGGTAGATATACTCGGGACAATAAAGAGAGACAATGACTTGACTTAGATTAACAAACTGGTCTGAGGACTCTATTGCTACAAGTTTCACTGTCATAATTTCACTATTGAATAAATATCAAGGTCAAAATTTCAATGTTAAATTTCGTGCCTAAACCTTCTCCAGGGGTGCAACAGCCGAACTAGAATTGGGAGCAGTTTTCGGAGCAGAAAAATGTTACTTTTGGAGCACTAAAGCTCAAACTTGAAGCAGGTTACAAGCAAAAAAAAACTTTCATTTTTTTACCACGAAAGACAGAATTTCGAGCATATTGAGAAAGAAGGCTTAGATTTAAATATATATATGTATGTGCAAGCCATTTAACATTGCCTAAATTATGCACAGTGAATATGAGCACTGCTATTTCAACACAGTAGTATTTTCTCTATTCACCCCACTCAGCAAACAATGATGAGGTCCACATTACAAGTCACCAGGCCTTTCAAATTGTTTGAGAATTCAAATGTAGATTTCCCGAGATTGTGACCACAAAATTTGTAAAACTAAAAAAAATTGACTTTTTACAACTGCAGAGATGTGATATTGTACTCCCAATAATTGTGCCAGTAACGTTTTTAGGCATCAGCGAGCATATTAGTTCTCACAAATATGTGGCATATACATACATCAGTCATTGAACAAACTGTGCAGTGTCTAGAGACTACATATATAAGCCGCTTCTAAATATTATAACGCTTTTCCGCATTCCAACCCTGTACTATAGCGAAAATGGCTTAAGCGGTGTTTCTGCACAGGTTGGAACAAGACCAAGAAATTTTCAAACCACAACCCTCCCCTCCATTTTTTTTCATTAAGAGGTTAGCTTGAAGGCACAATTTTTGGCTTGCTTGCAACGCGCGTTTGACCAGATAAAGTAATAATGGCACGCGCCAGTTGGCCTCGCAATGGCACTGGATATCTATCGCATGTGGCGTTGCTCTGGCAACTGACGTGGTCACGGCATGAACTGAAGCTGGTAGTGTGCAAGCTCAATATGCTGAGACTTTGTACACTTCCAGCTTTAGTTCCTAATGATTCCTAACATGCCATGGCCGCACTTGCTGACAAGAAAATTCATATTTCCAAAACGAAGTGTTGCTGGCTACGACAACAAATCTTTTGTGTTGTAGTTGCAACGTCCCGCCTGTAAATATCTGCTGCGGTCAGCAGACCGACAGGCACATGGCGTAGTTACTTAATCTGGTCGATCGAGTTTCACGAGTGTCTTGCCCTAATGAGCAGCTATCTTACACAGAGCTTTAGGGTCAGGGTCTGCCTGCATAGATTGATGACGCAAATAACAGGTGGCTAAAGTGGTCTCCATTTTTCACCTAAATTAGGGCAAATGAAAAAAAAATTTGTGGCTGGTCAGGAATTTTGGCGCAGCGTGGCGCTATTTCGGCAAATTTCATGGTTTTGGCACAGCTCAGTGCACATATGCGGAATTTCATCAAATTGGCGTAATCAGCGCAGCTGTTGCATCCCTGCATTTGAGCATCACGTAGCAAATTTCAAAATGTATTTTTCATATTTTCACGACATTGGCTCAATGAAATTTTCTAACCATCGTATGCTAGGTCTAGCACCCACTGATCACAATGTACTTCATTTTTATTGAGTAGAATCTATGTGGGACTCCCCCAGTAGACGCCTTCAATATTACGTACGTCACTGTGTTTGGCACAGCAATCTCATTGAAATCTCCACCCAAATTTTCTTCTTGCATGTTTTCTCCGTTGCCGAGCAACATGTCGTGCACGAGAGGTGTTTTTGCGATAGTGAAACTACAGTTACTAATATGCGAAAACTGTTTTGCTCTTTAGTGTCCCTTTAAAGAGAATGAAAGCGTACTTCACTTTATGAAAGAACTGCTGCAGGAATGAAACCTTCAGTTTTTAGACCTAAGCCTAACGCCTTACTCAAACTGGGGTTAGATGGCTGAAACTAAATTGGGAGCAGTTTTTGGAGCAGCGAAATTTCATTTTTGGAGCAGTTAGCAGCGTTTACTAAGTTGCCCTGGGAGCTTAAAAATACCCATGTTTAGCAATGTGGGGGCCCCAGCGCATATTTTTTTTGGCTAATATTACACATTTCAATGAAACATATTTCGAAGGTAGTTTTTGAACAGATTATTGCTAGGTATGAACTGCACTACTTTTAAAAATAACACACACGTGACCTATCTAACCCCCGTAACACATGAAATAATATCTAAAAAAAGGTTTTGTTGAAAGCTAGGTTCTGCAGAAATATTAAAAAACACACATCACACTCAAAAAGAATAGAAAAAGAATCTTAGTGACGCAAAAGAATCTTAGTGACGTAACAGTGGTCGTTCGCTTAAAAAAAGCCTGACATGATAGCGTCAAGAGCTTTTAACGTAAAAATTATGCTGCACTACCGTTCGCGGCCACCACATGCAGGACCACCTCCAAGACTGCAAAGCGAGAGCCAAGAAATCTCGCCGCATAGACTATCTCGTAAACCACGTGCATATGGCGCTAAGTGATAAGCGAGTGATACTAATAACGCCTCTCCACATGAGCAACCACGCACTTTTATTAGAGCACAAGTTAGCCAGTTTTACAATTTTGCAACATCTATGGTCATCACCGTCGATGAAGAACTCCCAATAATACATCGACTTGCGATTGTTGCCTGCACCGCTCCTTGACTCGCGTAAAGTGCTCGCGCACCACAGGTGAAAAAAATCCCTGTCTATGCAAACAAACCGCTTATCATAGAGAGGCAGGTTTTATTGCAAAAAAGAAGAAAAGAAAGAAAATGAAGTCACACTGCCGCCGACCGAAACACTGATTGAGATAAGCCAAAAGCTTGTGTAGCCCAGGGCCGGCACGTATGCAGCGACACCTCTTTAAGCACTTGTTTCGAGTTTCGATTACAATACGAAGCAGTCGCGAATCGCCTATAACGAAAACTGTGCCAAGTGATTGCCGATGCGTAATGAGTCACGAATAAAGCAACAAAGTGCCCGTTAATATTGTTTACAATGGTTTGAACACTCGTTTTGTCACCGCGGCTTCGCACGTAACCAAGTGTTTTTTCTACCTGCAGACACTGATGTGCGGATTCAATTTGCGATGGCTTTTTAAATGCAAAATGCAATGAGAACTCGCCTGTCTAAATAAGTTAGTAGCTAACTGGTGTCCACCAGGAATAGGTTGCACAACTTCTGCCACTCACGGAACCCATTTCGAGAACCCATGTGCACGTGCCAGGGCATCCGGGAGACGCGTTGGATGCAGGGAAAAGTAACTCAACGTTTACAGCTACTCACTCACAGCAAACACGTGCTCGTTGGTGAGCGCATGCAGCAGCGTCAACATGAAAGCCACAATGCCTGGAGGAACCCGCTATGCACGACAGAGAACTGGAGAGTCAACCCCGCTATGCTTGCCACCCAACTCGGTGGTTATCGCTAGCCGACAGTGGCGCTAGAACACACAGCCTTGCTAGTAGCAGCAACACGCTCGATGCACGGCAGCACATTTTTGTGGGGTCACACATATTTTCAAAAGTATAAAGATTATGGCGGCACCGTGGGAGCCTTTGTCACTAGAAATATGGAAAGTGAAAAAACAAAACAAAATTGTGTGCGTCTTATTAGTCAAACTCGCCATTTTTTCCCCACTGAAGCAAAGTCGGCATCAAAATTCTAGCTTTTGAGGGTGTTTCAGAGCAGTTCGGTGCAATTTTCTTGATTACTATGCTTTTAGAGCAGCTTGGCGCAAGAAAACGGAAATATATCAAAAATGCGCAATATGAGCAGCTGTCTCACTCCTTATCAATGCATGTGTGTTGGCAGTACAGGACCAGGTCGCAACAGCCTCGTTTGCTTACACATTAGCTTATTCTAAGATGATCAAAGTTGAATTGGCTGCATCTTTGGTACAGGAGGCTGTGTGCAAGACATGTGTGCACAAGGTATTGAGCAGTGTTTGTCCTCAGATCCAGAGGTTTCCAACAGCAGGGTTTCCAGATTATGTGGTCACTATATCCTACGAAAAGGAGGCGATATGGATCAAACGCTTCAGCAAATGCGAAGCCTGTGAGAAAAATCATGAAAGCCGCTTTAGCCTGCTGCCCTACGTTCAAGCTTTTATTGGTACAAGCTCTTATCATTACATGAAAATACACAACACTTGTTTTACTTGTTCACAAGATGGCGCAAAATTAAGAGTGTCGCATCCAGATATAAAGCGGCAGTGGTATGTACGGCTCTCCAGAAGCTGGGCAGCACTTGTACTCTTGTTAGGCTCGGGGCCAAAGGCAAAACCAAAAATAAAGGTGAGTGCGGTCAGATAACCGAAGCTCCTCTATTCCTTGTGTTAAAGGAGTAGTGTACAAGATTCCTCAGTCATGCGCCAACAGTTATATTGGTCAGACTGGTAGGTGCATGTTAGGTTACGGGGGCACAAGAAGAAATGCGAAAAGAATATCCGAATACCAACTTGTTTGCTGATTGAATACAGTGTCACTAAAAGCTACTGTTTAACAACATCAGCGGTGCAACAGCCAAAATACAGCTTGGAGCAATTTCAGGAGCAGCAAATATTACTTTTGGAGCATTAAATGTAAATTTTGAGCAGGTTACAGGGAAAAAAAATTTGCAATTTTCATCACTAGATACCAAATCTTGAGCAGTATAAAAAAGAAGGTTTACATTTAGAAACAAAATATATATAAAACATTCGACATCACCTAAATGGTGCAGTGCAAACATGAGCACTACTATTTCAATGAAAGTAGTATTTTGAACCAGCCCAATGAGCCAACAATGATCAAGTCCATATTAGCAATTGCTGTGCCTGTAAAATCATTTGACAGAATCTTCGAATTTAAGTATAGATCTGCCAAGCTTGCGACCATAAAATTAGAAGATTCCTGAAACCGAAGAGCACAGGTGGTGAAAAACAACATCAAAGAATCAAGTGCACAATTTAGTTAGCTTTTTTTTTTAGGGAGGAAATATCATACACTGCTCCAAAATATTTCCAGTGGCTTATTTAGACATCAGTGATTACACTGATACTCATAATTAGGCAGCGTACAAACGCATGAGTGAGTGAACATCATGTGCAGTGTCCCGTGACTAGGTATAACAGCCCCTTCCAAATCTTATTACGCTTTTCTGCAAAGCACTCATGTGAAACAGGAAAGGGGGCCTTTCCTGTTTCACATGATTAGGATTTAGGATTCCCTTCACGGGTTAGGATCCCAAGCCAAGAAATTTTCTTATCACTACACCTCCCCTTTCCCAACTTCCCATATTGTTTTTTTTTCACCGTGGGGTTAGGTATCGCTTCGGCTCTCCCTTGAAGGCGCGTTCGACCAGGTAAAGTAAAAACGGTGTGCACCCGTTGACCTAGCGACAGTACCGCAGATGTCCATCGCCAGGAACGTGGCCGGAACGTCGCAACTTCAAGACAAAAAAAAAAGGGGGGGGGGGGCTCAGATCTTTCAATGATATAGGGAATGTTCAGTTTTTTTAAGCTTTATTCACAAACTGTGCAATATTTCACGGCAGCACTTGGAAGATGAATCAGTTTTGATGGTTACCAAGTTTTCGCCTGTAGATCAAAACAGCAATGAGAAAAAGTGACAGTGGCCATGGGCCCATGCTAAAGACGTAATATTTAAGCAAAGAACCCTGTGAGCTGAGGTCGTAGATGGCAGAGGTGTTGCCAGAAATTTTTTTCGAAGGGGGCGCCACCTTGATTAGAATGAGTCCCCGCTAGGCAAGTAGATGTG
Source organism: Rhipicephalus microplus (assembly GCF_043290135.1). Taxonomy (NCBI): domain Eukaryota; kingdom Metazoa; phylum Arthropoda; class Arachnida; order Ixodida; family Ixodidae; genus Rhipicephalus; species Rhipicephalus microplus. The sequence goes on from NC_134706.1 coordinate 155,560,056, forward strand.
GTAGACCGTTATCTTCTGCGCCCCTATATACGATAGGAAAATATTGGGATGGCAGAGGCACGGGCCTGGTGTGCCACCCCCTGGCTACTTTTTTTTCTTTATTGCCTTCTTGACTACAGGTCAAGATAATATGACAATCAGTATCACACGTGTTTCATGCGTGATAACGCGTCAAACAAAGATATTACATCTTCAACACAGTCGGTAGTCTTATACACATCTCGCACTTTTATACCAGCTTCCACAAAACACTCATTAACGGATAGAACTCTCACATCACAGTGTCTGTACGATAGCATACTACGCCAAACCGAATTAAGACCAAGTAAAAATATAACATTCAAATTTTGCACAGAACAATCACAAGGCAAAAAACGAATTCCATATGAAGTAAGAGGTAAATCATTTTTTTAAAGTCATCTGTAAAATGTCCCAAAAGAAAATAGCGGTCGAACAATCAATAAACACATGTTCAATGGTCTCAGGTTTGTTTCACAGGAGACAGCTGCTTCCCCATGGTACATACATTCCTCTCTTCAAGCCACGTTCTCACTGGCAAGGTTCCCGTATGAAGTTTAAAAAAGAAGGTTTTCACATTGGGTGGTATACACATGTTTTTCACTCGCTTTAGTACGTCATGACCATGTGATATTTCATACCTTGAACGGTACAGGGGCACAGGAAAAACATTCTGTATTAGGTCTTTCATAAGGCGCTTTCTTTTCACATTAGTTAGGTAATCTATCGAAAACCTGGCCCTTAAGAAACGATATGAGAACACAACTTCGCGCAAGAATGGTCACAAGGTGTGTCGTTCTCGCCTGTCTGAAGATACAAAGAAGTCAGGCATGTGGTGTAACAGCGTTGTTTGAAATAAAGAACGTAAAAAATAGTCTCTCTGGTCTCTAATGAGCAGGAGACGTGATATTACTTGGTTAAGAAACAGATGGCACAGAGACAGCCCTCCTTGCTTAACTCGCCGAAACAAGTTCGTTCTAGATGTTCTCTCCCACGTAGAGTTCCAGATGAACGTGGCGAATATCCTGTGGAATTTGTGAATGCTTTTGCGCTTACAACTAAGTACTTGCAAAAGGTACATAATTTTAGCAGCCGGAAACACGTTGCATACAGCTGACCGAGAGAAAATTGATAAGCCCCGACCGCCCCATCGTTCGGCGGTCGCGCGCAGTTCTCAAGACAGTGCCACCCCCTGGCTACGCTACTGGTGGATGGAAACCAGTATGGTCGAGTGCACACATAGAGAAGGATAGCCGGGGAGAAGGGTGGGAGTGGCACAGGCTACTGTTAGATTACATTGGAGAGAGAAGTAGTTCTAACTGAAGTGGCACATGTATGACGTAAAAAAGAAGGTTTCGTCCAACGTGCTGGCCGAAAACACAGAAGCAAAAGACAACGAAATAGACTGGAATAAGTTGAAATCACCAAAATAAAAGGAAAAGAATTGGACTTCCGGGCTATATCTAGACTCTGATAATTCGGACAACAACGTGGCACAATCTTGAGTGTAATGACAATGACAGCAACTTCTCCAGATTTACACACCTACATCCTATTTTGAACTATACATGATTGGAATGTTCGCACATTCATTGTTAGTTGTGAGTGTGGCTCCCATGCGGAGACCTAAATGTTTCGCTTTTATGCGAGAATTCATGGTCGGTGCTGATGTTAACCTAATAGTTGAATAACCACCACATAACAAAAAGAGAGAAGTGACAGTGGCACTGCAAGCCGCCGTGAGAGTACCCTCATGTATGAAGCGCACTGTGGCATGCCGCCGGTAACTTTTGCTGTCTTTCCGAATTGTGTAGTCTGCAGAAGTCTGCACACATGAAGCCAGAGCAAAACAACACTGCTCGAAAATGACACTACAAAGTCACGGTAAAATCACACATACAAACTGCCAGCTTTCCTTCGCCAGTGCGAGGCGAGGTCACGAGACCCAACCCTGCACGTCACAGCGATTGCAGCACTCGCGTCTCCGGTGGTGCACCTCACGCTCAATATGTTAGGGAAACTGCATGACCGACCCTTGGTGCACTGGACGGTGCAGCAAGCAATAGAGGAAGAGAAGAGTGGTCGGTGCAAGGTGAATCAGTGGTCGAAAAGTGACAGGCGATTTTTCAAAAACAGTCAACCATACATTCTTGGCTCTCTAACCCATTTGTAAGTAGTGTAAATAAATGTCTTGTATAATATAGAAACCAAAAGTCAGTGAATGGCTGAATCAAACCTTTTTATTACGTACTCTGTTCTGTCATGCAATTTTTGGTTCATGTCAAACATTAGTTGACACAAAATTAGAGCTCAGTCAAACTCACTTATACATACTTCGCCCCCAGGGCTCATTCTGATCCACCAAAGTTTTCTTAAACCAAACTCGCTCGGCCTCAAGCTCGCTAAAATATTACTCACCCTTACTCATTCAAGCACATGGCTTAATTTGAGTATGAGCGAGTCTCGACTGAGTGAACTGATAAGTGAGTTGCTGAACCAAGGTGTGAAGTTAGGTAGGCGATCACAGAGCGCCCAAACTTAATAGGCTAGATTAAATCATTCGATCATCTAGATACTACACAGACCGACTGACAGACAGATATGGTTAAGGTGCTTTTAGTTCGCTCAAAAATGTTCTGCTTTAAAGAGCAGGTGACTACCAGAAGCTCAGACCTTAAACGAAGCGTCACTGAAACTTCAGCTTTTCTGGTTTATATGAATAGAAAGCACTGACGAGACATTTTGAAACTTGACACTCTGTACTAGCACTGGTGTCCAAGTGATAGTCGACACACTGCCCTAAGCAAGCCTTGGAATGCAAACCACAGGTAAAGAGCACGAGAAAAAAGGAAGTCCTTGTTATCATCGGATGACGACAACACTTGCTAGGCTAAAAAAGAAATAATTGGAAAACTGATGCGTTTTTGAAACACCCGACAATGTTGTACAGAGCTTGTGTAGAATCTGCTGCCATCTAGCAGACACCGAGTGCATTTCTGCAATGTTGAAAGCTTGGCGCGCTCCACCTGTGCAGGCACGGAATGTCCATAATAACGTGTGGTGGCAGATAGAGGCAGCAGTGCCAACAAATTTTCGTGTGCCATGTTGCTCAGACTGAGGAGACTGGGATGCTAAAAAAATATTTGCAGGAAATCAACCTATGTGTTACTAGACTTCCTCGTGGCTGACGCGAATGGCCTGATCTATTGCTTATCTTGCTGCTTACAAATAAATGCCTGTTTATGTTCTCCATTCTATCCAGATGTGGGTCAGCATGGGCACTCATCACAGCATGTTCTTTCATGCCATGCCGGAATGAAACAGTTTTTGCACCGTGTGAATGCAGGCACAGACAAACCGGCCTTGTGGACGAGCTTCAAAGCTGCATCACGGCTACTCATGCTTGCCTCTGCTGCTGTTTACAGCATTACTTTGTCGATTACATTGCGATACCAATTACATATTAGCCACGTACTTCTGCATGTCATCGATTCTCATCTGACGAACTGGTTGTGCTCGAAGATGTTGCTTATTGCTACTTGTCTATTGTGGAGTTTTATAAGGTAACATTTAGTGGTGTTGTTCGCACACGTATTGCTTCACTGTGTGTACTTTTCGAGAATTCCATGTGTTCTTTCAGAGGGGGCAGCTAAATTCATAAGGGCAAATCGAGTGCTGTGACCCTCCCCCTGTTATTTTTTTATACCCCAAGAAGAGCAAATATGTTATTCCAAATGGTGATGCTCCTTCATAAAAAATCTCTTTTCCACCTTACTGTACCGTAAAATGTTAATAGATGTCTCAAGTGTGTAAACGCTGTTCAAAACTGAAAAAACTGCTGTTCTGAAAAATCTGTTATCCTTAACTGGGGGTGCGCTCCCACTGTCTAGGCACAAAGGTGGTTTCGCAAATGTTCAGTAGGTGATGCACAACTGCCCTGCTGCGAACGGCGTGAAATCGTAAGGTGCAAATAAGCCCCGAAAGTGATGACGTGAACCCAAATATTTTACACCTACTGTGCTGTTTACGAGCACATGCCCTCCTAAAAGGGTATTCAATGAAAAACCAGTTAATGAGCATCTACTTTATGCATATGCTTTTCATTTTTCTTTTTCACGCGCAGTAGACTAAAAGCTTACAAAAATTTACTAGCCTGTTAATGCTATATACAGCGTACGTTGATCACTACAGCAGCAAAGCATTATTTATTTGAAGTGTAAAGAAATAGTAATAAGTTTCATTTCAAGTTATATGTGCAATAAATCGGAGGGGCAATTTTGTAAGTATTCTATCTAGAAAAGGGCAGACATGAAATAAAAGAATGAAATGGAGCCACACTGAATTGGTCAGGCTATTCTCAGGGTCAAGACATGAGAATAGCCATGGAAAGAGCATGGAACGGGTGGAGGCCACATTGCGTCAACAAAATGGAGGCAAAATGGCATCCGAACAACATGGATTTGATTGAAATGAAACGCTTGAGCCCAAAGAATAAAATTTGCCTGTTTTGCACCTCAATTACCATAATTCTGCTGTGAAAATCGCAACAAAATGACTCATTCGAACTTCAACACCACCTAGCATCTACTCAAGACACAAATAATGGCTGAAGTCATCCCATTCTCCAATCTCAAGCTTTAAAAAAACACCACGTGCCAATATTGATGATTTGCTGTATTCATTTTATATTTTACATGTGTTGAAAGCATTTTCGAATTCAATTAGCTTGCCTACAAGCTTTTTGAGTCCTTTTGTTCTTTCATTCTATCTCTTCCAATTCTAAATTAAACGCTTACAAATCAACCCCCACGTCGCCATAGGTCGTTTTCACTAAATTACGCTAAATTAGGTCATGGTAGCGGAAGTTTAATTTTCTAGGGCATTAAGATGGGCGTCCATGCGGTCTTCTAGACGAGCCTCAAGTGCACCTTCCACGCTCAGTGCTGCCGCGGGGGCCGTGGGCTCACTCTCCAGAGCCTCACTTGCGGGTGAGAAGGAACTGATTAGCTCTTTCGATTTGAACTCTAAGAGCGCTATTTTTATTAACATCTCGATTTTGCTCTGGAGAACTGTTATCTTTGTCTCCTCGCAGTGCGTGACGCTGGGGGGGGGCGGAGTGCCGGTCTTGCCCGTAGCGCTCACCTGCATTCCATCTTTTGAAACGTTGGTCAAGGTCCTGGCCTTCCTGCGTTGTGGCGTCGTTTACAGTTTTCCGTTGTCGCCTTGAGGTAGTGGCTGCGTCGGCAGCCACTTGCAATCGTTGCCAGCAGATGGTGACGGCTTCGCAGTGTTGTGGTCGTCCCGGCTCGGTGGCTTACCGGGGAGGCCCAGGTGGCGGCTTTTCGTTTTAGCTGCTGATTTAGTTTTCATCCCACCCTTGGCGATCACCTTGTGGGCACGAAATGTGGCCGCACACTCTCGCGAGTTGGTCGCATGTTCACTCCAACATACTGAGCACCGCTGAAGACACTCGTGAGGGGACCGAACCTCCTCCAAAAGCGGAGCTGCCTGGCCGAGGAGTTCACATGTGTTGGGTTGCGTGTTGCGGTCGTCTTTTCTCAAGGCGGCCGCCTTTTCGCAGGTATACATGCAGCTTGATCACCCCACGCTCAGTGTTATCCAAAAATTCCCCGAGAAGCAGATGCGCTGCCACCGGGTTCATGGTGTGAATCAAGACGAGGTTTTGGTCACGGCAAGGCAAAACCGTGACCGACTTCGCCAACTTGCGCTGGAGGTAGGCCATCAAGGCAGCTCCGTACGGTTTTCCGAGAAAGCTTGGTGTAGCGACATATGTTCGCGTGGCTTGAGCACGACCACGAAGCCGTCTAGGCCTCGTTTTGGGATTGGGAGAGGCCTCCAGTTCGTAATAGCCTTGTCTTTACCTTCTGCAGCGCAAAATACTGGAGGCTGCGTCTTGCCGGCCGGTGTTCCGGAGGCCGGAATGGTGTTGGACACCGCTGTATTTGCTTCAATAGACGTGCGACGCATGACCGCTTTATTCAGTGATTAGTGCCGAAAACTCGAAACAGCGGAGTTGTCGCCTTGAGAGGATAGAACTGTTGTCCAGGCCATGCCATTGAGATTGTAACCACACAGGTGAGAGGCGGGGGTGCCATGTTACCCGTGTGGCTGGTGCGACACCGTCGACAATACCGATTTCAGATATTTCTTAACGTTTGCGTGTCAATTGCTCATGTGTGCGCTCATTGTTCCTGGGTATATAATAGGTGCCAACCACCTGTGGCGCGCACCCGCATACCAGCCGTACATGCCCACCTTTGGGTATGTGCCACTGTCTGGCGAGAAGTGCTTGACGACGTACACGGCAAGCCCACGGTATATAATTGAGATCCACCCTTTGATTGCAGAACTTACACAATTCTGAGTGTATCCCTGGGTGGACTTAGTAAAAAGTTACCGGGTTCAGGAAAGTGTTGGTTTCTAAGAGGCGCCATGCCAGCGCCTGCTGCCTATTGAGTGAGGTATGTACCGGGGGGAATCGGAAAATTCCTAGCCTGTAGAGTTTTGTGACCTCTTCATAACTAATCATGCGGTCCCTCTCCGTCCCCGGACTTCACGCTGTGCCTGTTCGGCCGGCCAGTTCTCGAGCCAGGTCGTGCGCTATTTCATTCCCGGGGAAGGAGGAGTCAGCAGGTGGCCATATAATATGAACTACCCACTCGTCGCCATAGTTAGCTAGAATTCTTAGAGCTTCTGGTGGGATCCTTCCCTTGGCATAATATTTAACAGCGATTTTGGAATCGCTGATCAAGACTTCGGCTTTTGTGGAGGCTAGTGCTAATGCTATAGCCGCCTCCTGCACCACTTCTTCCCTACCAGTACGTACGCTGCCACTGACGTAGGAATTCCTTTGAACATGCGCAGTTACGACTACCACGTATTGGTTGTTCTCATATATTGCTCATCTAAATAGACCACGTCCAGGGCGTTGCTGAACGTTTTACGTGGGCTTTTTGCCCTTTTTATCCTTCTAGCGTGGTTGTGCTCAGGATGCATATTTCTAGTTAATGGAGGCACCACGATATGCCCCCTTGCCTTTCGGCAATGTCTTTTTTTTACTCCATGTTGCACGTTGTACGTTACGCTCATACTGTCGAAAGTATGTCTGTCCATAGGGCTCTGGATTAACCGATCATACTGTGCCATCGTGTGGGCCCCTATTAGCTCTGAAAGTGTGTTATGTAGCCCTAGAGCCAAGAACTTATCGTTCGACGTATTTTACGGCAGCGCTATTGCTTGTTTATATGCTTCCTAAATATGCAATCTATTTTGCTCTGTTCGGCTGTATCTAGTTTAAGATATGGGGCGATGTAAACAATGCAGCTGACTACAAAAGCCTGCTCTAAATGAACTCTGTTGTGCTCCTTCATACCATAGTTTCCTTGGCTATTCAATTGATCAGCCTGCTTGTTTGCTGGATGCTGTTCCTTATAGCCTAATAGTTTCTTCATTGTGCCCATTCTCAGATATACGGAGGCCAAGAACTCGTAGGTATGCTACCGTGAGTATTTTACTTCCCGCTGCAAAAATCATGATGTCTGGCCTTTCCTGTATGCTTTTGCGTCCCCTACATGTGGGACTAAAAATGAGCAATGCCGACTTTTCGGAAGAACATTTTAGTCCTTCACCTTTTTATTATCTTTCTACAGTGTCAACAGACTCTTAAAATATGTATTTATTGTTGTCCTAACTCCCACCTGTCATCCAGAGGGTGATGTTGCCTGCGTATATGCTATATGCAAAGCCCTCGATCTGGTGAAGTTTTGCTGGTAGACCAATCATCGCCACATTAAAGAGCAGAGGAGACAGAACCGATTCCTGTGGCGTCCCCCTGCTGCTCAATTCAATCTCTTCAGACCTTGCCTCTCCGACACCAATTCTTGCAGTTCGGTTGGATAGGAAGTCTCTCACATATGCGTGGGTGCGCTGTCCTGTTCTCAGTCCCTGAAGATTTTCTAATATGGCTCTGTGTGTGACGGTATCGAAGGCCTTAGTAAGATTAAGGCCAAGGATAGCCTTAGAGTCCAAAGATGTGGTCCCAACGTGGAGTATTGGATGCCTAATCTGTAACGTGATGTCCTGCGTTGAAAAATTAGGTATTAAACCGACAATGGTATGTAGAAAGAGTCCATTCTCCTCCGTGTAGGTATTGATACGCGCATGGATGACGTTCTCTACGAGTTTGTCTATAGATGAAGTCATTGAAATTGGTCTAAGTTCATCTAACTTTGCTTTCTTTCCCAGCTTCGAAATCATAATGACTTGAGCAGTCTTTCATTGACGTGAAATGTTCCCAGTGTACCTGCACTTATTCATGTACTCAGCGAGGGCCCTAATGAATTCGTCGTCCAAGTTTCTGAGCGTCTTATTAGTTATTTTATTAGGTCCTAAAGCAGACGTCGGGTTTAGTCGAGCGAGCTCGAATCTAACCTCGGCCTCTGTTATATTAGCATCGAGTATAAGGTTTTCCTGCAACTTGTAACTGGGAAGTGGTTCTTTTGTTGCGTCTGCGAAGTACTTTTCTTGTAGCTCGTGGAAGAGCTCCTCCTCTGTTCCTGCATAGTTATGTATTACTTGTTGCAGCTAATGTTTCTGTGCAGTCTTTGTACTTTGCGTGTCTAAAAGACTTCGGCATATGTTCCAAGTCTTTGACATCTTCAATTCTTTACCCATCAAGTTACCCGTGGCTTCCCATTGTTGCTGGGTCAGCTGATTCGCATGGCGCGCTATCTTCTTGTCTAATGCAGCTACCTTCTTTCTTCAATTACGATTGTATTTTTGTCTTTTACAGCACTTTTGGATGCTAGTCCTTGCCTTCCAATGATGCAACAGTTTGATGCCTATCTCCGCCATTCCCGCTTCTTCGAGAACAATTTTGGTGGCTTTCTTGACACTGTTGGAGCTTCTCTACCCATTTTTCTATGTTTACTATGGTATAATTCGAACCCTTCTCTTGAATCTTGCGGAAATAGTCCCGTTCTGCAAGTGCTAGTTTTCTGATTTGTTCTGAGGGCCTGCAAGCACCGTTGTAACTACAATATAATGACTGCTGCTAAAATTCTGCTGCCTGTTTACCCATCGCGAGTCTGCTACGTTCTTCGTGAAAGTTAGGTCCGGTCTTGTGTCATTACTAACGCGGTTGCCCATTCTCGTGGTTTCCTCGGGATTCGTTATCAACGTAACGCCCTCGTGTAGAGCGTCTGCCCATAGGTTGCGTCCCTTTATACTTTCGACAGTATTCACAAGCCGCTTGGGGTGCGTTAAAGTCGCCGACTATGAGAAGAGCATGTCTCTCAGCTATGCTCAAGGCTTTGCGGAAAAGTGCCCATACTTGGGCTTCTCTGAGGGTGGGCTATAATTGTTAAGCACGAAGAGGCTTTCCTCTCTCTTACGGGAGGGTATTATTACTATAAGGACGTGGTCTATGCTGTGCATTCTGGTATCATGCTTTACAGCCGCGAGGTTCCTGTGTACCAAAGGTGTGACAGTCACGTTCTCACCAGAAGTACTATACCACTTGTACCCCGACAACTTTGCCGTCCTCCTGGTCTCCTGCAGGGCGATGACATCTGGTGCCTCCCTCTTTATCACATATTGCTGCAGGTTCCCTCGTTTCCTTCGGTACCCGCGCCAATTCCACTGCCAAATAAGGTACTGGTTACGTGGTGCCTAGTTTATTTTGAAGATTTTTTCAAGTGACCTTGCTGGTTTTTACTTTGGGTGTTCTGCTATATGGTTTTGATATAACGAGCCCCACACCAGACCACATAACATCCTTCATTGTGCTCTCTATCGCTAATACCCTGTGCCCGAGTCTATCAAATTGTTGCGTTATCTCGGCGTACATGCACGTATTTGGTTTTGTAGATCATCAAACATTTCTTTAAACAATCTCCTAACCACGCTAATTGAAAAGTTACCGGCTTTTTTTGCTTCTTCCAGCGCCCTGTTTTTGAGTGGTGGTGACTCCCCGCCATTTGCGAAAAAACAGATGTTGGGGCTTGATTAGGCGTTAATATTTTACTAACAAGGGGGTGTTGGGCGTCGTACCTAAGTTCCTCGCCTCCTGAAGCTTCACCTGTTCTTCTTTCAGTAACCAAATCTTTACTTTAAGGGTTAGATTCTTTTTTGTAATCTGTTCTAACATTTTTTTAACATTTCCTTTTCCAAGGCGGACCCTATAGCTTTACTTGGAGAGGCCGTGCCAGAGATCACACTTGCAAAGCTCACCTGTGTGCTGCCGCTCTCTCGAGTGTCTCTTGAGTGGTAGCTTAGCTTTTATTTTGATCTTGTTCTTGAGCGGCACCTGGACTGTCTTCGACTTTTTTCCCCAATAATCTTTGGGAAGGATGCAGTGTGATCTCGTGCGATGCTGTTCTCACTGTTTTACCTGTTAGTGTCCTTGTCAGACTGCTGGCTGGTTGTTGTGTTGTGGTCGTTGTCATGCATACGCCAACTTCTTTGTACTGGTAGCAGGCTTCAGCACACGCTGCCCGTGCCTCCTTCTCGTCTTGCCTCATTCGTTCCCAGTGAATTCCCCTAACTAGGTACGGTATCTTGTACCTTGCCTTACATCTCTTGTCTCTAGTGGGGTGGTCTTTGCCACATAACTTGCATGCCACTTAACAACTGTGATTTTGCACTGGATTCTCACTTCCACATCCCCTGCATACCTTGTCGTTGGGGTAGGGACACACGTCTGCTCTATGTCCAAGTCTCCCACAACTGTAGCAGACAATAAAGTGTTTCCTGTGGAGCATGTACTTATTGAACATTGCTCCATACCTCAGATATCGCGGAACGCGAAATCCCTCAAACAGTACGATAACATTGTCCGTGTTTCCCATTCTTTTCGCATGAAGGACTCCTGGGTTACGTGGAGTTAACAAGTTGCTAAGGTTGCCCTCTGGGCTTTCTTCCTTGGACAGCCCACGTATCAATCCCTTCGACGTGTTCTCCGGAGCTGCCCTGTTCTCACAAGTCTCAAATTCCTGCTGACCTATTCGTAGTTTGGTAATGGCTTCATATTGTTGGGCTCGATTCTCGGAGAATGTTCTGATGAACAGTACTTTTTGCGTGTTGTTGATGCACATACTGTCTTCTATAGTCTGGTCCTAAACGACCGCCGCTGCGTTGCGCAGGCAGCAATTTATGCGATCTATCCTGTAATCTGAGAAGTTAAGCCCACCACGCAGACGCTTATAATCTTCCGTCGGTAGAATGGGCAGTCTACTCGCCTTGATATTTCGAGCCTTCCCCCAATTCTTTCATTTGTTTCTTGGTACTTTTACTACAAAGGGCGTCTCTCGCGGCGCAGTTCCCATCTAGCCAGCCTCCCGGTCGACCTGCGTTTTGGTACCTTTTTACACTTCGCGCCACTCTGACTCTTTTTCAAACTTGCTTGCTTGCTTTTTCCTTTCTTTTCTGGCTCTCACCCGCTAAGGGGGATTGGCCAAGAAGCCGGTGGGTAATGCAAGTCAATACCTATAGATTTTCTAGATTAGGGGAATATGATTACTGTGTTTTGACTGTGAAATTATTTTGGCACAATGTCAAAAAAAAAGAAAAAAAGGGGAGGAATTATAATAGAATTTGTTGAATATCTGAGGTGGAATCGTTTTACGAAATTCTCCTGAAAGTTGAATCATTGCAGTGTATCAGCTAAATAGTAAGTGGTAGTGTGGCTAGTAAAATTCGAGAGCTGATCGCTGACTCAACAAGGTAATCTTCTTGTGTTATATATGAATTCGCAGAGAGCCCCGCAGATGTTCCTGTCGCTGTGTCCCAATGAAGTGGCCCCAAAAGACAAAATATTGGGAGTATTAAGTGATATTCCTAATTTTCTGAATAAAATTTCGAAGCAGTTTTTTCTTTGATTTTTAAATCGGTGACATGTGATAAGAAAATGGTCGATATTCTTACAAGGAAACGTACATTTGCCGATATTTACGATGATTACGGCGACGGCAATGCCTGGCACACTGGCGGGCTGGGACCAGTCTCTATCCTCTTCGTAGTCTTTTCTTTCCGGCAGGGACCCTCTACCGCTTTATGCCCCAATCCCACTACTGCCTTGTGGCACTACCCCGCGGTGTTAAAGCGCCGACCCGGCGCTTGTCACGAAAGGGGAGTGTTGGGTGACACATAAGGCTTCAGTCTTACGACGTGCACAACAGTGGATGGTGGTGGCATTGAGTGCGCTTCGTCGACGACTCGCTTTATCTCGTAGGTGAGGTTGGTGATTTTGCGCAGAACTTTGTATGTTCCGTCATAGCGAAATGAAAGTTTTTCTGAGAGGCCGATGTGATGACATGGGGTCCACAAGAGTACGAGAGAACCTGGTGCATAGGAAACTTCACGGTGGTGACGATCGTATCGATCTTTCGAGAGGCTTGAGAAAGTACGAGTCGTTCTCGGGCAATCTGTCGTGCTGCGTCGGCTCGCTCTATGGCATCGCGGACGTATGTGCAGCTTGAACCAGCGGGAAGGAGTGTATCAAGAGGCAGAGAGGGTTCCCGTCCATAAAAAAGGTAGAACGGGGAATAGCCTGCGGTGTAATGTCTGGAGAAGTTGTAAGCGAAGGTGACGTAGGGTAACGTTGCGTCCCAGTCACGTTGGTCTGGAGAAACATACATTGACAACATATCCGTGATAGTGCGATTCAGGCGCTCTGTAAATCCGTTAGTTTGTGGATGGTATGCCGTTGTGAACTTGTGGTTCGTGGAACAGGAACATACGATATCCTGGACGACGCGAGATAAAAAGTATCGGCCTTGGTCAGTAACGAGCTGTCGAGGAGCGCCGTGATGCAATATGATGTCATGCAGTAGAAAGTCGGCAACATCGGTAGCGCAGCTGGTTGGAAGAGCGCGGGTGATCGCGTAACGTGTCGCGTAGTCGGTCGCCGCGGCAACCCATTTGTTCCCGGATGCAGAAGTGGGAAATTGCCCGAGAAGGTCGAGCCCTACGCGGTAGAATGGTTCAGCAGGGATCTCATTAGGGTTAAGAAGGCCAGCTGGAAGCGATGTTGGTCGTTTCCGACGTTGATAAAGGTCGCAGCTGGTGACATATTTTTGCACAGAGCGATAGAGGCGTGGCCAGAAAAAACGGTGCCGGACGCGATCATAAGTGCGGGTGACTCCCAGGTGACCAGCGGCAGGTTCATCGTGAAGCTGTCGGAGAACATCTACACGCAAATCGGAAGGCATGACGAGAAGGTGGTCAGGACCATTAGGGCGCATGTTGTGGCGGTAGAGAACACCTTCCTGAAGGAAATACAAGTTCAGAGAAGTGGGTGAAGTAGCGGAACTCAGGCTTGCTGTGATGGGAAGTAAATCCGGGTCGCGGCGTTACTCAGAAGCGATATCAAGAAAGTCTGATATTGATGAGACGCAAGCCTCCATAGCTCTCTCTGTGGCGTCTGGTGGATCCATTGGATACCTTGACAGGCAGTCGGCGTCTTGATGGATGTGACCAGATTTATACACGACCGAGAAGGTGTATTCTTGGAGGCGCAGAGACCAACGACCGAGACGTCCCGTGGGATCCTTGAGCGAGGAAAGCCAGCAAAGTGCATGATGACCCGTTACAACAGTGAAACTGTGGCCGAAGAGGTACGGGCGAAATTTAGCGACAGCCCAAACAAGAGCCAGACACTCTCTTTCAGTGATGGAATAGTTCCTCTCGGCAGGGGATAAAAGGCGGCTGGCGTAGCCGATGACACAGTCACGTCCATGATGACGCTGAGCTAAAACAGCACCAATTCCGTGACCACTCGCGTCCGTACGAACTTCTGTCGGGGCAGTCTGATCGAAGTGGGCTAATATTGGCGTAGTCGTGAGGGCTGCAATGAGCGCAGAAAATGCAGCACTTTGAGGCGAATTCCAAGTAAATGGGACATCTTTTTTAAGAAGCTCGGTGAGAGGCCGCGCAATATCGGCGAAATCCCGGATGAAGCGACGAAAATAGGAGCACAAACCAAGGAAGCTCCGGACATCGTTAGGAGAAGAGGGCACGGGAAATTGAGTCACTGCGCTAATTTTGTCCGGATCGAGCTGTACCCCCGATGCGTTAACGAGGTGACCAAGTACAGTTATTTCGTGACGGCCGAACCGGCATTTGGAGGAGTTCAGCTGGAGACCAGCGTTGCGGAATACTTGGAGAATACTGGACAGTCGCTCAAGATGGCTTGCGAACGTCGGCGAAAAAATAGTTATATTATCTAAGTAGCATAGGCAAGTGGACCATTTGAAGCCGCGCAGAAGGGAATCCATCATGCGCTCAAAGGTGGCCGGCGCATTACAAAGCCCGAACGGCATTACTTTAAATTGGTATAGCCCATCGGGGGTTACAAATGCTGTTTTTTCTCGGTTCCGTGGGTCAACAGTGATCTGCCAATAACCAGATCGAAGGTCAATGGACGAGAAAAACTTTGCGCCATGAAGACAGTCAAAGGCGTCATCTATTCTTCGTAAGGGGTAAACGTCCTTGTTAGTGACCTTGTTAAGATGTCTATAGTCGACGCAAAACCGCCATGTGTTGTCCTTCTTCTTGAGAAGCACGACCGGGGATGCCCACGGACTAGATGAATGTTCGACGACGCCTTTGGCGAGCATTTTCTCGACCTCTTTCTGGATGACAGAGCGTTCGGCAGCGGAGACGCGGTAAGGGCGGCGATGAATTGGGTTGGCATCACCGGTGTTGGTGTGATGGATCAAAACTGATGTCTGGCCTAAAGGGCGGTTGTCAAGATCGAATATGTCCGCATAGGATGTCAACAGACGGTGGAGGTCTTGTGCTTCGGAGGGCGAAAGATCTGGCGCTATCATTTTGGCAATGTCAATGCTTGACAGGTTGGGCGCAGTGAGCAAGTTGACGTGCGGAGTAGGTTGCTGAGCCGACAGTTCAGAAATATCACACTCTCGCAACGACGACATGACGCCTAGTTTAATACCAGCAGGCAGCACGTGCGTGGAGAAACCAAAGTTCAAAGGGACAGATGGGTCTGGTTGTGGCGTACTCTCACCACGGTGTGCGGGACAGCAATGGAGTGCTTTAGCACAACGTCGGTAATTGGCGAAACGACATATTCACAATCGCGCACAGGCGGATCACACACGAGCTGCACGTAAGTCGCGGCGTGCGGCGGTAGATGCAGGAAGTCGGTGGCACAAAGGCGACTTTGAGCATCACGGGCAACAGCGGCGTCAAAAGGCAGTTACAACTGAAGAAAACCCGTCGAGCAGTCGATAAGGGCGGAGTGCGCAGAGAGAAAGTCGAGACCAAGAATCACGTCATGTGGGCACTGCTCAAGCACGGTGAACAATACGACGGTCTGGCGCCCAGCAATACACACGCGAAAGATGCACATGCCGAGAACGGTAGATGTGCTCCCATGGGCAAGCATTGCTGCACACTTAATAGGAGGCGTGATCACTTTTCGCAGTTTGCTACAGAGAGCAGCGCTCATGACTGAAATTTGCGCGCCAGTGTCTGTGAGGGCTGTAACGGTAACGTCATCCACCAAAAGGTCCAAAATATTGCGGCGTGTAGGAATCGTCAACAGAGGATTTGCAGAACGGGTCGTTAATGCAGCGTCACCTCCGGGAGCTGCATGGTCTAGTTTCCCGACGTTGAAGGCCCAGGTCGTGCAGGGGACCTGGATCGAGAAATCTTTGGCGAGAGAGATCGGCGGCCTTAGGGTGATGGTGACCGGCTGAACCTTCGGCCCTGAACGTTAGTAGGAGCAGGCTGTGGATCGTACGGAGTAGAAAAGCGGCGAGAATTGCCTTCAAAGCGACGCCATGTCCCAGTGTTCCAAGATGAATTGGATGTCCAACGATTGCGACAGTAGCGTGCAATGTGGCTGGCGCGAGAGCAGTGAAAGCATATCGGTCTATCATCCGACATTCTCCATTCGGCAGGGTTCCGGTAGCGGGAAGGGTAGCGTGAAGGGTACACCGGAATCTGGTTAACAGAAGCCGAGCTCTCGGTAGTGCGAACAGCGCAAACAGGTGTGATGCCGAGCTTTGCTATTTCTTGCCGAACGACGGCTAGGATGAGGGAGACGGTGGATGCGTTGTCTTGAGGACCGTCGGAGGCGATGGCTGCAGGAGCCATTGCTTCGAGTTCGCGGCGAATGATTCGGGTGACGTTTTCGGACGATGTAGCTTGCGTGAACTTGGGGCTGTCTTCGCAGGTCAAAGTGGCTGCAGTATTAGGCAGACGCGCAAACTGGCGGGTTATGCGACGGTTTTTGGCGTGCTCGAAGCGCTGACATTCCTTCACAACCACGTCGACGGTGGCGCAATATTTAACGATCAACAGATGGAAGGCGTCATCGGCAATTGTCTTTAATACGTGATTGATTTTGTCAGTTGCGCTCATGTTCTCGTCCACCTTTCGACAGAGGTCCAATACGTCCTGTATGTAAGATACATATGATTCGGTCGATGTCTGCACGCGACATTCCAGGTCTTTCGCGGCCTGCTGTCGCCCAAATGGCCTGCTGAATAACTCGACAAGCTTCAGTTTGCAAACGTCCCAGCTGGTCAACTCTGACTCGTGCGTCTCATACCAGGTGAGCGCTGTATCCCGCAAGTAAAATACAACGTTGGCCAGCATCAACGTATGGTCCCACCTATAGTATTCGCTCACGCGCTCGTACAATGCGACCCAATCTTCAACATTCACCTTGTCCTCGCCTGTGCCCGAGAAGGTTCCGGGGTCTCGTGGAGGCAGGAGAATCAGAGGAGGCAGCTGCTGCTGTTGTGGCTGTTGTTGCTCTTGTGGGCGGGCCTGTTGAGTCATTGCAGGAAAATGAAGGTGGCGACCACTCCGAAGTTCCGTATTGGTTTGCTGGGAAAGGCAGGTAGGCATACCCCGCACCTCCACCAATTATCTTACAAGAAAACGTATATTTGCCGATATTTACGATGCTTACGGCGACGGCAATGCCTGGCACACTGGCGCGCTGGGACGAGTCTCTATCCACTTCGTAGTCCTTTCTTTCCGGCAGGGACCCTCTACCGCTTTATGCCCCAATCCCACTACTGCCTTGTGGCAATATGTTCAGGTTCGTTACAGCTTGAGCACAGAGAGATGGTACCAGACCAGACCTGTTTAAGTAGAAATTAAGAGGTGGTACACGGCAACGTATTTTTGTTATCAAAACTTCCAATTTACGCGTGGGACACCATTTATTATTCCATATGAAGTGCAGGTGCGAGAAATCTGCATTCGGTATCATGATCTTTGATGAGTCTTCGAGAAGGGAAAGTTTTCTAAACCTCGCTGCTGTTACATAAGCTGTAGGAGGCATGATTGGCACAATCGGAAGATCAAGAGATGTTCGCACAAGTGTGTCACCATCTCGTTTATAAATATACTACCATG
Source organism: Rhipicephalus microplus (assembly GCF_043290135.1). NCBI lineage: Eukaryota > Metazoa > Arthropoda > Arachnida > Ixodida > Ixodidae > Rhipicephalus > Rhipicephalus microplus. Next base: position 155,577,489 of record NC_134706.1, read on the forward strand.
ACCTGGCACCCATATCATTCGCACTAGACGAATGTTTGCTGGGATTAATGATTCAAAAGTCTCTAGTACTGCTGATGTCGACGACGATGATAAGAATGAACACATGGAATATGATTCAGACACTATCAAACTGTTATGGTGGTAAGTCTTCTTCATCTACAGTTACGACCACCGTGAAGAGTTTTGTTTTCAAAATGAGCCAAATCGCGAAACCGAAACTTGGCTAAATTTGGCTGCAACGAAAACAACTTGCAAATGGCCTTAATTTACGACACTTTTAAAAAAATGCGCCAAATGCACACAGAAACATGTACTAAAATGACCTATTTCGAATAAATAATAAGCCAAATGTGAGGCGTTCTTCTTTCAAACTGAGCCAAATCCCCTCAACCAATGAGGGAACTTCTTGCGCACTCCGTGACCAAACAACCAGAATTACCGGCACCACTACGCTTTCCACCTGAACGTGTGGCTTTGTTTGGGTGTGTTTTATTCAAGTTTTCTTGTTCAAGGAAAGGAGACGGTAACGAAGAGGTCGGTGAGCGGTCCGTTTCCAGAAGAAGTGGTCCTAGACTACGTAACGTGCGCGGAGCGCGAGAAGTACCACTGCCGAAGTGCAAGCACAACAACAAAAAACAACGTTGAAGTGCTCTCTTGTTTCGACAACTTCTGAAGGAAGTTTCTAGGACAAATTTTTGAGACTTTTGGAACAAAAGCGTGGTGCTTTTATTTTATTGTTTCGCTCCACGGAAGCGTTGGAGAACATTAGATACACGCCCCCCCCCCTCCCGTGGGCTCTCATTGACATACAAGCTACGCCTCGGCAAAAAAGAGGTTCCAGTGTGTCGCGATATGTTTTGTGCTGTGCTAGAAGTTAGCCACAGTACCATCACAAGATTGCTGAAACACATGCATAAAAAGATCAAATCAAGCCTGAAAATCGAGGCGGCGACCACAAAGTAAGAAAGTATGGTCACAAGCGCATAGCCGTAGTTTCATTTATGAGGTGCCTTCGCACTAGAGACTCATCACTGCCTGCAGAAGACGAAGAAGCTTTACCTGCAATCCGAGCCAGAAATCATTAGGAATGTTTGGCGCTTGTACAATTCTCATGCTCCGAATCTTGCGCAGGTGATGTACGGCTGTTTACAAAGACTATAGTTTTTCTTGGGGCCATTCTATGGAAAAATTTTGGTCTGTCTGTCTGTCCGTCTGTCTGTCTATCTGTCTGTCTGTACAATTGTCTATTTGTCCGCCCTAACGATACCTCAAACGGCATCAAACAGCCAACCCTATCCGCAGTGCCCTCAAATATTGCTCAAGATTTAGAGTTGATAGTTGTACGATTGTCAAGTAAAAAGCAAATATTGCGGATGTATGAGGCGCCATAACAACGCTCCAATGTTTCGTATGTCTGCCTTTATACTAGAAGAGGCACAGACAAGTAGCTCTAAGGAATGTAGCGTTTATTGCGCTGCGCTGATAGTGCAACGCGATGCTCAAAAAGCTGTTTCCAACGCTTTGCTGCGAGGTCACGGTAATGGCATCTGCCCGTCTCTTTGCGTTCTACGCCTTATCGCCTGCGAGAATAGCGCGCATCTTTCTCCGTGGGATGTGCGCTTCCGCTTTCGAAGATAACTGCAAGATGGCGCTTGTGGCTAACGTGCCTGGATGCGCTCGTCCGTCTCCGCTACACGCTCGAGGCACTCTAACGCAGCGCCTCCTGAATACCATTCAGCAATTTTTTTTCCGCAGAACATGAAATAAACGTTTTGTTCACTCTCTCAAGACGGAAGACTTTGTCTTTCGACGACATTTGAGGTGTAACATGCAGATTTGAAACCAACTTTTTTCATGGCAATTTTCGGACAAAGTCCAAGGACAGACGTGTGTTCAGTGTGCCTGAGAAATGCACCCTTCCTGAAAATGGTCTCCGACCCTGTGCAGATGCAATAAGTAATTACGGAGCACCATGTGTACAAGTCGGGATACAAGGCATTTTACGCTCTCTTGAGGAAAACACGAGCAAACCTGATGACCCTTTCCTTCGATTTCCAGCAAAACTAAGCGATGCTTCAAATTCCTGACCAGCAGGCATACTACAGCCGACAAGTTTACCAATACAACTTCTGCATAATACGAAATCAAGAAGATGGGTCAATGCCCAAACATGTCACTGTTATACTTGCAGCGAGGAAGAGAGTGCCAAAGGTAGCAATGAGGCGGCCAGCGCTCTGCACAGCACACTTTGAAGCCTCAGCTACGAGGGAGTCTGGGAAGTTCGTTTGGTAGCCAATGACTGTGCTGTCACTGCTCATTCCCTGTCACTGCTCGAGTCCTTGGCAGGATTGAGAAAGCCACAAGAACGCATGAAAAAATACTGAACCCAGATGACTACAAAAAACATTTTGCGGAACATGGCATAGTCTTGAAGCTCGGGAAGCACTGGAATGTCTATGGCTGAAAGGCCTATGTAACGCTAGTAGTGAATCCCACATCGAGCCTGCCCTTTAAGTTTAGCACGGTTAAAGTTTTTTATGTGCAGCTTAACGCCAACAGACGAAGCCTAGATGTTCGAGCAGAGCCACTCTATAGGTTCTCTGTGTCAAATTTTATTCGAGTGCTGAAAAGGGGAAGGATTTTTCAGGCGCCCCAGAGAGGTGTGGTTTACACAAGGTTAACTTGAACCCCCTCAGGGAGAAAGACGTTATGGGTCTTCTCGTTAAAAACTTCGCAGAGTCGTGCCAGCAGCATGAAGAGCTCAAGTATTTTCTCAAAGTTTTCGGCGGATTCCAAGATCAAAAAAGAGGAGTCGAGGAACAGAAAGAGTGTGCTTGTTGTCAAAAAGACACACCTTCTGTCCACATCAAGACTTTGTGTCGGCGCCCATTGGCCTCTCTTCTAGTGTAGCAAAGGCTGGCATTAAGAAAATGATATCAATGACACTTTCACGCACCATGTTTCTAAAAATTTATGACATAATGATACTTTGTCTTTAGTGTGTTGCAAAGACTTGCATCAAAAAAAGTCTTTTTTTCAAAATGAGCCAAATACTATGTGACGAATCTGTTTGAGCCAGAACCAAATTTCAAAGATTCATATCTGGTAAAATAATGACGTCACATTTTATTTCAATGCTCCCATAAGATCCTTTGATGACATGTGTACCGTGACAAAAACATTTATTCAGCAGGTGCCACCGATATTTCAGTAGGAAAAAGCGACGTTTTTCTCAGTTTTACCTAAAATACACTTGGCTCTTTTGGCAAAAAAACTTCTCAAATACCTAAGTGTTACAATAACAACTACCTTATCGTGGAATAACCTTGTTATTATTTCTTTCATCCTCTGCATTCACAGAGCTCTCCTTTCTGAAATATAAGCTTCATAATGCCCCAAAGAATGTTAAAAAACACTCCCATTATTCTTTATTAAGACCTAAATTAAAATAAGCGTTTGCACTATGAGACCCATACACTCAAACTAACATCACGTGCCTGGAAAGAATGCAGAGGAAAGCAGTCCGGTTCATTTTTGACAACTTCTCACGAGTCGACTCTTGTCAAATAATGAAAGCCAATACCATATTCCTTCTTATCACATGTAGAGAACTGATGAGATTGGACCTTCTTTCTTTTCTTCTGAAGCACAAACTTGCGACTGATCAATCACGGTACCTGACACTGTTATCAACCAGACCCTTAAGGCATGATCACGGTAAATTCCTATCACCCTATTTCTGCAGGACAGACGCTTATAAGTACTCATCTTTTCCACTCACAGTCTCAGATTGGAACGAAAGCACTGAGGCATCTTCATGATATCTATTTTTCCTTGGCTCCAAATAGCAATGTTCTGCAAATCCAGGTTTCCGACCTTTTATTTCACTGTTTCTTCTTTTCTTTTTCTACTTTTTCTTGTATGTGCTGTTTTTATAGTTTACATATCTTTTATTACTTCCTCTTCTTGAACAGTGAAATTTATTGTGTTCGTTGTGTTGCAATATTTATGTATTTATTTTTACGGTAATCGCACCACATATCAGGTTTGTATTTGTAGCGTTGTCACACCTGTCCCGTTAATTAGGGAGGCGATCGCCGGGCTAATTCCAAGGGCCGAAATATTGGCCCCCCGAACCACACCACGAAAGCGTGGACAATTTAGAAGTGGTCCTTTTTGGCGCGCCAGCAGACGCCGGTTGTGGCCCAAAGAACAAGTCAGAGCCGAGAGTTGATAAACAAAACAAATACTATATTCTCAAAAATGGCAGATCGAAAACAAACACAAGAATGCACACTCCACAATAGTTACATACAATACGTCACCAAACAAACGACGTACTACACAGTACAATCAACCACACTTGAAACAACGGACACAGACAACAATACGCACTACAATGCAGTCGCATGCATTGAACAACCAAGACACTTAAAGACTAAAGAGATATAAAACCTATTCAGTCCAAAGTCCTTGGAACAAAAGTCTGAATGATACTCTTCCGAGAATCACTCACTCAAAGTCCAGCGTTGTTGTCGTTCCGTAGCTCTCGAAGTTTCTCTTCCAGGAAACCTCGCGTCCTCAAATGGCCACTCTCCAAGCTTCAAGCTTCTTCGCCGGAAATCCGTCGGCTTCACACACGCAGCTGTTGCCCGCGTCTTCGCTCGATAGCGGTAAACCCACGCTCTTGCCTGTAGCTCGAGCCGTCCCTACGGACCAAAAACTTCGCCGACTACACGGCGGAATCTCTACGCACTCTGGCGCTCACTTCCGTCTCCTCCTGTTCTGTCACTACGGGCAGAACCTTCGCCGACTACACGGCGGAATTCCTACGCGCTCTGGCGCTAACTTCCGTCTCCTCCTGATTTCTCGTCTCGGCCGCTCGATTAAATACTTTCCGCGCCACCTTCCAGAACGTTCTCCTCATTTCGTCGGCGCGATGCGCAGCGAAGGCTGGGGAGAGGCACGAGACGGTTCGACTGCCCTCTCCGGAGGATGATTCACTCGGTCTGACCCCGCCTCCTTCGTTCTAGAAAAGTCGCGGCCTTGCTGGGCCGCCGATGTGGGGTGAGGAGGTTCGTCTGTGAAGCCATGCTTCTGCGGGGAGAGCGCGCGCCCGGGAGCCTTGGATGTTTGCTTTCTTTTTTTTTCTTTTTTACCTCGCGGCGTTTCTTCCGCCCGTTGTCGCAAGGATTTGGCGGCGCGCTCTTTTTTAGGGCTCGTTCTGTGACACTGCCCCCCACTTTAAGAATATTATCTCATAATATTCAAAACCACACAAACGAGCGCGAGAAGTCACCACACACTCTCACAGACTGTAACACCATCAGTCGCTCATAACACTTCACATTCACAATAGATCACTTAATACAATTGTACATTGTAATTCAATTACACCACACGCGAAAACACAACCACAAGCACATGAGTACAACACTGCATCACACATTCCAAACAATACAAACGTACAAAGTTCTCTCATTACAACAATTATACAACACTATACATCACATCACAGCACAACACTTCGACACTTGTGACACAGGATAACAAGAACATTAACACAACATATGTCACTCAGCCCTGCCAAACACATTCTGATTCCACCTCAGCACCTATCTTGAGTACTTCGAACAGCGCTTGCGCCCCTTTTTGCGGTGCTCGCTCGATCTCTTCTTGTGTTTCCACGTTCTTTTTCGGCGAGCCCTTTCCAACGACGATATCTGAGGCGTCGTCTCAGCCATCGTTGTCTCTTCCGACACCGTTAACGCGTCATTACATTCGACGGGTCCTGTCTGTTTATTTACCCGCTTGATCATGCCTCAACTTTTTGCCCGGCTGGCCAACTCTGTCTCCTTTACACTGTCAGTCGGTTGAGGTCGTGCCGACGTACGTCCAGTTGCTCGGCCTGTGAACTTATTCGACACGATCGTCTTCTCCTTCGCTGTCTCTTGCGCCGCAGCTTCACCTTGGGCTCTAGTGAGACCCGTCACAGGATGCTCCTCCACTGTATCTCGCGGCCGCTGTGTTGGCGAGGGCTCTATCTTCGGGTCTTTTCCCAAACATTCTGGATCACTTGGCCCTCGCGCCCCGTCGATGTTTCCGATAACAAGGTCATACAGGGGGGTCGTCATGCATAAAGCAGTAACCTTCCCGCTGAAGTACGGGGTTTCCACCTCAATCTCTGCTTCGGGAAGCATCCGAGCTGTACGGTCAATTAGGCAAACCGGTTTCATTTTGCCTGTTATCTCACTTTCCCGTACCAAATTTCTCCGCACGATAACAGCGGAACTGCCGGTATCTCTTAACACCGTAATCTTTTTGTCCGCAACTTTTCCAGGCAGCGTTGGCATTCCTTTCGTAACCCCGGTTGGCTGTTTTGACATTACAGCACCGACAATAGGAATTTTCTCCCCATTTTTCAATTCTACGAATCCGTCGGTGACGGCATTATTATCGGATTTCGGGGCTGCTTGCACACAGGATACCTGGTGAGTTTGACTCGCTCCGTTTCGACATGCATCTGCTTTGTGCCCAGTCTGACCACACTTAAAACATTTCACTACCGTAGGGCTCGTAAAGATCGTTCGACAGTTTTTCGCGCGATGACCCACTCGGTTACACAGAAAACATCGCTGCATGCTCTCTGGTGCACGCTTCTTTTCTTCAGGAGCCAATTTCTTCGAATCATCGGGACAATCCTTCTTGACCTTGGCCAAATTAGTTCCTCCTTGCGCTTCTAAGAATTGATCAGCCAATTCAAGCATTCCTTCAAATGACTCCGCCTTCCTCTCTTTCAAATACAGCGACAGGCTTGGGTGGCAACTAGTAAGAAATTGTTCTTTAATTAGCAGCTCTCTAAGCTCATCGTACTCCTGTGCTGTCCCTGAAAGTTCAATCCATCTGTCGAAATAGTGGCAAAGTCGGGCAGCATACTGCGTAGCTGTCTCACCATCAGCTGGCTTTCCTGTCCGAAATCTGTCCCGGAATCCTTCCACAGTGAATCTAAATCGCTTCAACAAAGCAGCTTTCACCTTTGCGTAGTTGGCTGCATCGGTCGGCGTCAGCCTACCGTACACACTGAGCGCTTCACCACTCAAGCAGGTACTCAAAGCAGTTGCCCATTGCTGTTCCGGCCAATTCTGGCTCCTCGCAATCGTCTCAAATCTGTGGAGGTACGCGTCTAGGTCGTTCTTCCTTTCATCAAACGCTACGAGCAGCTTGCTTGGGTTCAAGCGGAAGCCGTGATCTTCCCGTTCGCTGCTTTCAACTCTAGCTTGGACGGGAGTTTCACTTCGCTGTTGCAAACGGAGCCGCTCGAGTTCCATCTCGTGCTGCCGCTGCCGTTCCCTTTCAGCCATCTCCGCTTCTCTTTCTTCTCTCGCCCTTTCGGCTGCCCACTTCTCTCTCTCCAGCTCCGCTTCTTTTTCCGCTTTGGCTCTTTCGACCGCCAGATTTTCCCTTTCCAGCTCAGCTGCCTTTTCCTCTTTGACCCTCTCTTTTTCTTCTTTTTCCCTCTGGGTGACCCACTTCCGTAGTTCGGCGCCAGAAAGACCCATCTTCTCACCCAGAGCAACTAACTTTTCGAGATCCATGGTGTCTCGCAACTCTCAAATAAAACCTTGCTGCGTGCAAATAGTATCTGCCTAAATCAGTCTATCGGAACACTCCCCTGCACTCGTTAACGAGGACACTGAATAACGCACAAAATCGATCCGATAGCAGTATCAACAACTCGAGGCTCTTTCTCACTACTTTGGACACACTGTGCACCAAAAGGTCCTATGTCGCGGACGCCAGATTAATTGTCACACCTGTCCCGTTAATTAGGGAGGCGATCGCCGGGCTAATTCCAATGGCCGAAATATTGGCCCCCCGAACCACACCACGAAAGCGTGGACAATTTAGAAGTGGTCCTTTTTGGCGCGCCAGCAGACGCCGGTTGTGGCCCAAAGAACAAGTCAGAGCCGAGAGTTGATAAACAGAACAAATACTATATTCTCAAAAATGGCAGATCGAAAACAAACACAAGAATGCACACTCCACAATAGTTACATACAATACGTCACCAAACAAACGACGTACTACACAGTACAATCAACCACACTTGAAACAACGGACACAGACAACAATACGCACTACAATGCAGTCGCATGCATTGAACAACCAAGACACTTAAAGACTAAAGAGATATAAAACCTATTCAGTCCAAAGTCCTTGGAACAAAAGTCTGAATGATACTCTTCCGAGAATCACTCACGCAAAGTCCAGCGTTGTTGTCGTTCCGTAGCTCTCGAAGTTTCTCTTCCAGGAAACCTCGCGTCCTCAAATGGCCACTCTCCAAGCTTCAAGCTTCTTCGCCGGAAATCCGTCGGCTTCACACACGCAGCTGTTGCCCGCGTCTTCGCTCGATAGCGGTAAACCCACGCTCTTGCCTGTAGCTCGAGCCGTCCCTACGGACCAAAAACTTCGCCGACTACACGGCGGAATCTCTACGCACTCTGGCGCTCACTTCCGTCTCCTCCTGTTCTGTCACTACGGGCAGAACCTTCGCCGACTACACGGCGGAATTCCTACGCGCTCTGGCGCTAACTTCCGTCTCCTCCTGATTTCTCGTCTCGGCCGCTCGATTAAATACTTTCCGCGCCACCTTCCAGAACGTTCTCCTCATTTCGTCGGCGCGATGCGCAGCGAAGGCTGGGGAGAGGCACGAGACGGTTCGACTGCCCTCTCCGGAGGATGATTCACTCGGTCTGACCCCGCCTCCTTCGTTCTAGAAAAGTCGCGGCCTTGCTGGGCCGCCGATGTGGGGTGAGGAGGTTCGTCTGTGAAGCCATGCTTCTGCGGGGAGAGCGCGCGCCCGGGAGCCTTGGATGTTTGCTTTCTTTTTTTTTTTCTTTTTTACCTCGCGGAGTTTCTTCCGCCCGTTGTCGCAAGGATTTGGCGGCGCGCTCTTTTTTAGCGCTCGTTCTGTGACAAGCGTTTTTTTTTTCATTGAGTACATGCGTTATAACGAAATAATTTTGTGTCCCCTGTTTTGTTCAACATGATTGTATGAAACATCAACTAAAAACCGTTTTCATGCCACTTATTGTATCAACTATGTCCTCTTGAAACTTTCCACCTGCTTGGATCTAAGAGTATGCAGTCTGTAATAAATGAAGCATAAAATATACGGCTGGCAGTGCAGGCACTATGGCAACAAGGAGCAAAAAGTCTGAGAGACAGAGAGGACTTATTTAATGACAGCGATGTAAAAGAAGCCGGCTTACTGTAACTGCTAAAAAAGCAGGAACAAAATAAGGCGTGGGAGATTTCATGATAATTCAAGGAGAAGCGCCTTACAGGTCGAAGTGAGGTAGGGTTGCCTTAGAGCACGTAGTAATAAAGCCATATTCAATAAAGAGCAAGAAAATTGTACAGTGTCACTTTTTATGAAAGGGAATATGGTAATGTGCGACCTGCGCGATCCGTAGGCTGCTGGCAGTGTGTTCAAGCGGGAGCGAGAACAACCACAGCCTCTTTACGCCTCGTCTCTCGGCGAGGAAAACAACCAATCATTGCTTATTTTGGAACTAGCGGAAAAACAGCAATCTTCCCTGTTCAAGGCGACAATGCGAAATGCCGATAATTGGCTTGAAGAGGGGGAGGTAGCAATCTTGCTGCTTGTTTCATGTGCTTGTTTTCCTCTACCTAAGATGACGCGAAAAGAGGCTGCGGTTTCTCTCGCTCCCATTTAAGGGCGCTTCCAGCAGCCGCCAGCAGTTCAGACTGGCACGGTGGATGGACGTGTTTTTCAAGCGCTCCCGATTGACTGCGCAGATAAGTGGTTTTGCATGTTATGAGTTAGCCTTTATAATTATTAAGGCAGCAGTTAAAATCTTTGTAGCACTTATTACATTGTACGGCTTTTCGGGGGTCAGTCACCGGGTATTGACTAGTTTGTGCGGTGTGTTTGTTTCTTTGTGTTTTTTTCTCTTGCCACCTCGTGGTTGAAGTGCGCCTTCATTGAACACAAAGATTTTCGCAGTAAAGCTTAGAATTTCTCTTTTTCATACGGCAGGGATTCTGTTTTGCAATTATCACGTGAGACATTTCATAAAGACAATTGCTGTCAGAAAGATATGGCTGAAAAGACTGTTAAGTGTTGAGGATGCGGGGTGGGTTTGATAATGAACCGAAGTGCAGAATCGAATGGAGAAGAGGCTGACGCCAAGTGTCGGGGTGTGAGGTCGAAGAAAAATGGAGAAATTGATAGTTGCCCAGAGTGAACTGCTGATAAGAATCACCGAGCTGGAGGCTGCATTGGCGACAGAGCTAGACAAAATGAGGGCTATGGGAGAAAGTCCACCGAGCAAGCACTGGTGAAGGTTTACAAAAGAGCGTCCGATGGAGAGAACAGTCGGGCACCGGCAACAAGAACGGCGGAAAAGAATGAGGAAGCAAGTTTGGTAAAAACAGGTTCAGCTGGTTCAATGGTCGCAAGAAGCAGCTTCAGCGAAGTAGTGGTGGGAGCTAGGAGGGGACAAAACAGCCGGCATCACAAAGCAAGTAATCCACAGGGGCAGCACCAGAGAAAAAGTCAAAGCATGTGATAATCGCCAGGGACTTGAAATTAAATCGATTCGCTGAAGCAACCAAAGATGTCATGATGTCATGAGATGCGTGTGATGTGAGAACAAGAGCAAATGCCACAGTCAGGCCGCCAATACGTTTCGACGTGACGCAGCGCACATTCTCGCCAGCGTTCATTTCATCGCCTAACGCCGGCGTTGCCACGCCTGGCGCCGGTCCTGCCATATACTCGCAGGCGCGCGCCAGACTGAGTCGGTTTGACGCTTGTTCGTGTCAGTGCGTCCAGCGTCCCTCCGTCACGAAAAGAGGGAGACTTAGTGTTGTCTGGGTAACGCATTGGCACGAAATGCAGCATGTCGGATTTTGCGCCGGTTGGCGTCAGGCCGCGCCGACGGACGCTGGTCACGCCTGGCGTCAGACAAAAGAGTGCTCGCGTTTTCTTAAGTAGCGTCGCTGTGCGCAGCGTACGCACGCGTCAACGCTAGATTGGAGTAGATTAGGCTCTTCATGATGATCTCGCGGCCGTTTTGCTGGCTCCACATATACCAAATTTGGTGTTACGTGACGTCAATAGATGACGAATTATATGACTGGTGCAAGCATGCTGATCCTGTCACGCGTATTATGTCAAAGCGTGACAACAGACCACGTGATAGCGTGCTTGCGGCCTTTTCGCTAGCTCCACATATACTAAGTTTGATATCACGTGACGTGAAAAGATGACGAAGGTAAACGACACATCCAAACATAATCATGACACGGAAGCCATGTACGGTATCATTCACCTCCCCCTCGTAACGTTGCACTGACTTTAGAGTGAAATATCAACATTTCTTATTAGTGCTTCGCATATCATCGATTCCCACTGTACATGGGATCTGCCAAGTTTTTCTAGCTGCACATGTAACAAATTTGGTGTTACGTGGCGTCAATGGATAACGAAAGTATATGACTGGTGCAAATATGATAATCCTGATATGCGGGTTATGTAAGATCGTGACAATATACCACGCTCATAACGTGCTCGCGGTCGTGTCGCTATCTCTACATATAATAAATTTTGTTTCACGGGACGTGATTAGATGACGAAGGTAACCGACGCATACAACCATGATAATCATGACACGGAAGTCATGACCGGCATCATTTACCTCCATGTCGTAGTGTTGTGCTCATTTTTAAAGTGACATATCAAGCTTACTCATTGGTGCTTTGCATATTGTCGATTTCCACTGTTTTGTGGAATCTGCTATTTTTTTTGAAGTACGCACTATGAACAGAATATCGCTACCACGTTTAACTCTTAAAAGCAGCCCTCAAGCTTCTCGACTTCTTTTCTTTTAAGGTTTCTACAATGGTGTTCACTGGCGTCTTCTACACGCTGAAAAGAATACAGACACATACTACCCAGCTGCGGTAGTACGTGGCCTCATGTAAACCACGAATCAACCACATAATCTATCTCTGCGTTTGAAACTGTTCAAAGGCCATTACTTGTCATTTCATTTGAAAGAAAAAAACCTCTTGCAGCTCTACCAAATGACAATTGATCCAGGCGCAGCATTCAGTTTATTGCATAGGTGTCGCCTCTGGGAGGATAATAATTTGATTGTGTTGAGGTTGGATATGTGCATGCTACGTTATAATTTTAGGTATCTGGGCATATATGGCCATAAAGTTGTTAAGAAAGCAATTTTAGTTATCTCGTTAACTTCAGGTTTCTCATATTCATTTTAATTGTATATGCCAATATAGCCATTGCTTGCTATACTTGTACACAACGTTTATGACCGACGAGAACTAGGATATCATAATATGCATGCTGTGTACGTCTTATGTTATATTGCAAAGCACTACAGCGACACAGTGCTGTTCGTTTTATTATTTGCATCGTGCAATGATGCACATCACCCGAATATATTGCGCGATAAAGGTGCATCACAGGTCATAAGTCTTGACATAATTATCATAAAATGCCAATTATTGAGTATATCAAACAACCACATCCTAATTGACACGATGCATGTCTCATGATGTTGTGTTCGCTAACTTAACAAAGTATGTACCGAAATGTGCGTATGTGTACATACGACGTGATGATATATTATAATAGTGTTGCATGATATCACATCAGTTGCATACTAAGTATGTGATTCCTTGCATGACATGGATCACATAGAGAAGATATGTGGTCCTGACACCCATTTCGGTTGAAGATACGATTGTACGCAACAAATTTAAGGGATGCTTGTGCCTAGACTTCAATTGTAGAACGCAATATCCTCACAGGCCTTTGTGACCATAGCGTTCTGATTGGCTTGTTAGGCTTCACTTCTCGGTATATAACAGAATCATGCCGCAATAAAAGGAACGTCTCAGACAGACAGACAAACAGACAGACAGACAGACAGACAGACAGAAGAGCTTGGCGTCGTGGGGAGAAGGCTCCTAAGAACCCACCGAGGGCTGCACACGAGACAGGGTCGGAGACCAAAGGTTACCGTTCGCTTCACAGACTCCCTGAACCCCCCGGAGTTGTTTCGCAAGATGTGAAGTTGCGACACATTCTAAGAAGTCAGTCTCGTTTACGTGATGTTTTCTTGCTGAAACGCGCAAGCCGGGGCACCACCACATCAAATAAGGGAAGGTTTCGAGCTGATCGCATACCGAACAGTTAGGGTAAATGTCCGTATACAGAGGCATAGTTGCCGGCGACGAAATGAGCTAGTTGGGAGGAGTGGAAGGGCTATCTGCTGTCTCCTTGTTTGCTTTCAGTGCGAATTCAAAAAAGATTCCACGCGTAATCTGTAGTGCGAACATAACCCATGAGAGGTGGTCAAGGGGTCCACGTCGGCGCCATCACCACTCCCCTCACCCGCAGTATGTGTGGGGCTCGTTAACGTAGGGTAAAGAACGAGATCTGGCACCTGAGCATGAGACTGTGCCGTTGAAATTAGCAGTATTCATTATCCATGAATTCTGTCACTAGTAATACTGGCAAGTGGTAAAACAGCTGTTATTTCTATTTGTTTTTATTTATCACCATGGGTCCCATTGCAGTCCTATTTAGACATTTTTACCTCTAACATCTTTTTACATAACAGTAATAAAACTGATTCATAAAATGAGTGATTTAACGCACGGGCTACTCTAAATAGTTAGCATCCTACGAAAAAAAGTCCTCACAATATGACTTCGTTAAAGAGAGCTTCCGTGATTTGATAGCTGCAGGATTTTATTATTGAACTGAGCGTATATGGTTTTGTAATTAGCATTCGTTTCTCGACAAAGAATTCAGCTCGATATTTGCATATGCTTCTGCATTTTTGGTAGCTTTTCTGGTATGGAAGCGTTACAAAGCGTGACTCATGATCCTAGCTGGAATCGAACTCCAGCCTTCTGCGTGACAATCACATGTTCTGCCACAGAGCCACGCCTAGTTTCAGAGCTGCTTTTCAAAGTAGACCGAAATGTTTCTGAAGCGTGAATTTTGGTTGCAGTGCTGGCTATCCAGTCGTATAAATATTAAATATAAACGTACTCTTAACATACAGCCATCACGTCGGCTTAATGAAAACTGTCGTGAAGTGCGATACACCGAAGCTCACTTATGTAGTACTGTTCATGGCCGCCATCCTCGGTGGCACAAGTGCTACGCATAAGCTTATCGCTTCTAGTGGTGATAATACCCATGTTGCTGTTGGCATCGATATTCAACAGAAAACATACAATTTTTCAACATATGTCTGTGTGCACAACATTACTACATATCTTTAGCGTCATCACCTTTAGCGTCACAGTAACCTTCCCTTGAAACGCCGCTCATAAGATCTATTGCCAAGGTACATGGATCTGCCGAATTCTAAATTTGGAGCATTTTATAGTCGCACCTATACTCTGTTTCACCACTGTGGTTCAGTATTACCGGAGCTATGGGCTGTAAGAAAGCCACACGCTTGGGAAGCGAAATGTAGCCCCACATACAAGCGCCCTGAAATTCATAGGGTTGGCTGAATTTGGCGCTTCTTTGTTGCGTGTTACGCCACATCGATACATCATAGGTTTATTTTCTTCTCAGTTCTTTAGTACACATTTATATTTTGTGTCGATTACCGCCAATAACTGTGTTTAGAAATTATGATAGCAGCCATGCAGAAGCGACCACCCGCTTCGATCCAGACTTGCTCTTGCTACACGCTCTCGCGCTGAGAGCACAAAACAAATGGTTAAATCTGCCGTTGTCTTACTCTGGAAATAAAGCATCAGGTACATCTTGTCGTTGTTAGCGAGAGAGTGAGAGAGAAACAACTTTATTTAGGTGAAAAAAAAATCACAGATGAATGGCGATCAGGCCATGCCTGGCCGCCACCCCCGGAGCTGTACATCTAGGGTCGTATCTCGGGGTACTCTTTTCCATGCCTCGGACGAGGGAGTGGCCAAGAGATCAGGCGGGGGTAGATCATCGCTGCAGTCCCATAGTATATGAGACAGGGAGGCGACGGAGGCACATTTTGAGCAATGTGGACTGAACAGATCGGGTAAATGTGTGCGTATACCGCGGGCACGGGAACGAATTTGTTTGAAGGCGGCGCAATGTGTTTTCTTGTGGTTTCGTGAGTTTGGGATGCGGTAGTGCATTTGTTCGACATGAGAGGTGATAGTGCTGAGAAATTGCATGATAATAAGGGGGGGGGGGCACGTCATAGTTCTTTGGGTTTGCGGCGGGGACCACTGCTCGGTTTACGCTTTCTCTAGCTTGTCAGTGAGCGGCTTCGTACCTCGGGTTTCCTGCGTGCGCCTGGACCCAGATAAGAGATATGGGAGGCGGATCCTCGTCTTCGAGGTAGGCGACGGACTCAAGGAGCCGTAATGTACCGGGAGCAGCGGTACCGCGAGCGAATTGGGAGATAGCAGTTTTCGAGTCTCTGAGGATCGTAGTGAACCCGGAGGACACCGCGAGAGCTATGGCCGCTTCCTCAGCTTCAGCGAGGCGGAGGGCACGGACACAGCCTGCTATTTGAAAGATTGAGTTGGTGTTGAGGCAGGTGAGAGTTGAGGCAGTTGCGAGTTGAGGCAGGTGCGAGCTACCCCTCTCTACCAAGGGGCTTGGACCAGTCCCAGTCGAGGTCCTGGTCCAAGCCCCGGTCCAAGTCCAGGTCCAGGTCCCGCTCCAAGTCACGGTCCAAGTTCCGATCGTGGTCTCGTTCTGCTAGCTACCTCAAATTGTCCTCGTCACCCCTCCCCTAATCCCCTGGTTCATCCAAGAGATTGTCACAGTCATCAACCGTGCCTGTTTCCAAGAAGATTGCCTGGGCCCAAGGACCCCCCGCGTCGCTCAACGCATCGCCAACGATGCGTTGAGCGACGTCATCCCAGGATCCACAGGTGATGGATCCACAGGTGAGAACTCTTCATTTAGGGCACAACTTTCCTCGCAGCGGTCTCAGCTCTCTGAGCTAATGTTCCAGTTAGAAAAACCTCACACAATACATCCAGTCAATATAAGCAAAGCTAGAGAAAACCCTTGAGCAACCAGGCGCGACCACGTCGGAACCGATGGAGGCCGTCTTTCCCCCATCTCAGCTGCAAACAGCCCGCGGGTAAGCGCAAAGCAAACACCTCCACCACGTTGCTTCATGCCAACACCGATATTGCTACAGCGGTCTCTAAAGCAGTATCTTCAGCTATCGCGACCCCAGATGCGAAATTCGAAGTCTGTTTCGACACTCTGCAACAAGCTATTGCGAACACGAACACCTCACTGAACGCCCTGAAGAGCCATACGAGGTCACTAATAATTCACTGAATGCTCTGAAACTTACACCAAGTCCACCACCGCCGAAATCCATGCACGGCTCGAGCGCTGCGAGCATCCTCCCACGTTCGGCCAACCTGCCATGCTGCAGGTGGGCCCCAAGCCTGCAGTGGCTTAATCACGGCGTGTCCCACACTGACCATATGACAGTGGAACTTCGGGGGGTACCCTAAGACACGGAGCCACCAGCAGCAGCTCATGCAGAAACTGCAAGCTGATCCGCAGGCGACGGAACCATCCCGAATGTTATCACCTTGCAAGAGACGTCTACTCTCTCCACCCTCTACGGTTGCGTGGCCTACCATCAGCTTGATATGCATTATTCCCCCTGCACATCCACGCTCTTTCACAACAGCCTCACAGCTGTACAGCACGAATTGGAAGCAACGGGCATTAAGCATACGATCGTAGAGATTCTACCTCGCAAACCCACAGGCAAATCGCTGTTCTTTCTTAATGTGTACAGTTCACCTCGTGATGAAGCGGCAGACTTCTCTAGCCTCTTCACTGAGACAATCGCTCTGGTCGGAGGCGCGAAGCTGCTCTTGCTCAGTGACTTCAACGCATGACATCCCGATTGGGGCTACACGCACACGGATCCGAAAAGAAAGAAGTTATGGTTGTTAGTACAAGACCTTCGCCTTGCCCTACTAAACGATCCGCAGCAGCCGCCCACACGCATAGGCAACATTGTGTGCTGTGACACATCACCGGACCTAACACTGTGTAAGAACGTTACGCGTGCTACTTGGGACAACATGGGCCTTTTAGTGGGCAGTGACCACAACATCCTCGCGATAACAATTCAAACGCGCCTCAGCAAAAAGCCAAAATTGACAGCTTGCATTACCGATTGGCCGAAATTCCGCCAATTGCGTGAAGAACAAGCCTCCGACACTATTATGGACATCAATGAATGAATCGCTTCTTTGCAAGAGCTTGTGTAAGTCGCAACCCGTGAAGTGGAGACTACCATCGACTTGCCCACATCCGACTTTCGTCTCCTCCACATGTAGGACGCACACGCTGGCCTCATGCACAGGTGTCGCCGGCACCAGCGCAACACAAAATTACGCCGCCGCATCGAAGCGCTAGCACGCGAAATTGAGAACCACATCCTCGCCCTCGCGAGACAGCAACGGGGTCAGCTGTGTGACAGTCTCAACGGGCAGATGAGCTTCTAGAAAACGTGGCACCTTCTACGACACTTGCTCGATCTCTGTGCGTCCAAGTCGTCTGCGAAAAACAGCTTCACCGGCTGCTACATCGTTACCCTGGCACGGATGTCGAACTGTTCGAAGAGTTGACTCGTCGTTACGTGAACTTCGCCGAGCCGAACGCGCCACTGGAGCGCTTCCCCCACACAGTGGTGAACCGAACCCCCGAGTGGACGAAGGTATTACGGAGGAGAAAATCTACGTCGCAATGCTGAAACTTCGCACAACGTTGGTGGTGGTGGTGGTGATGAAAACGTATTTATTGATTCATTTCCAGGAAATTTTTTGCGGAGAAGCTCCGAGTAGTCGGCGATGCTTGGCTTGCGGTGGGGGGGGGGGGGCCTTAGTACAGGGCTCCGCTTGCAGCAGCCGCTCTGCGGGCCCAGTTGATCAGACTCAACTGATCTTCCTGGTTCTCGCTGGCCAGCAGCTCCTCCGATCGCATGGCTGTTGGATTTTGTACTGGTTGTAAGGTTGTAATGGCCTGACACTTCCACATGACGTGGTACAGAGTGGCTTTAGCTGAACACCATGGGCAGAGAGGAGAGTATGCCGAGGGGTGCATATTACTCAGGATGTGCAAATTTGGGAACGTGCTGGTTAGAATTTGCCTCCAGCTGACCGATTCCTCTTTAGTTAGTGTTTGGTGTGGTAGCGAATAAGCTTTCCTAAGTCCTCTGTAATGGTTGAGGATGACCGAACAGTCGCAAGGGACCGGAACGAGTTCCTCAGGGGCGGAGTTGGAAGGTGCTCGGCTCGCATACCCTCGAGCTACCCTATCCGCTGCCTGATTCCCTTCCTGCCCCATGTGGCGCGGAGTCCATATAATTCGATACCGAACTCTGAGTGGATGTGTAATGGCCTGCTCGCCAGTGTCTGTAGCGCTCAGGAAGACGTTGAGAGCGGGTTGGCTGATGCGCACCTGTAGGTAGTTGCGGCAAGCTGCTTGAGAGTCCGTAAGAACTGTTAGCGACCTTCGCTGTCTGTAGCCGAGGGCGAGAGCGAGCGCAATGGCAGTTTTTTCAGCCTCGGTGATGTTGTGGCACCGCACGGAAGCGCTGGTACGTTCTGTGAGTGTGTGGTCCACGACAGTGGCTACAGCCTTATTGTTTGCATGGTCGAAGTTGGTGGCGTCAACATAGTACGTAGTGTTCTTGTGTGCATAGGTTCGCTCGAGGGCTTCCACTCTGGCTTCCCACCGGCCCTGATGTAGCCGAGGATCCAAATTGCGGGGGATGGGAGCGACCTTATAAGTGGCACGAAGTTGGTCCGAAATGGGCTTCTGACGAGCTGCGTCTTGAAATTGGCAGATGTAGCCAAGGCGTAGGAGCAAGTCTCGGCCTGTAGGTGTTTGCGTGGGCTGCTGAGGTTGTGTGGCAAGTTGCGCTTTACATAGTTCTTCAAAGGTGTTGTGTAGACCCAATGCGAGGAGCTCGCTAGAAGGAGTGCCCGGTGGTAGCTTGAGTGCTGCTTTGTAAGCCTTGCGGAGCATTGCGTCTACTTGGCCTTGTTCGCTTTTGCTGAGGCGTTGGTAGGGCAAACTGTATGTCACCCTACTGACCACGAGGCTACGCACAACGTAAGCGCCTGGTCCTGATTGCGTAGTAATTCCCTCCGACACCTCGACTTGAAATCGATGGCCGCACTCACGCGGTACACAAACGAGTGCTGGAGCTCGGGACACATACCACAAGAGTGGAGACACCCGAGGCTCGTATTTGTCTCCAAACCAGGCAAGAAGATAGACATCAGCTACCTACGCCCCATATCGCTCACATATTGCGTTGGCAAGCTAATAGAACACGTAGTTTTTGCCCGATTACCGAGCCACGCTAAAGAAAATAAACTTCTTCCTCCCACAATGATCGGCTTTCACACCCACCTATCGACGCAAGACGCGCCAGTGTAAATACACCACGACCTCCTTCGTACCCCGCCGAAGGCCGGTACCCGCACCGTGCTCGGTCTAGATATTCGTAATGCATTCTACTCGGTGCAACACGAAGCCATCTCTTAGAACCTTGCCGCCATTGACCCGGGTGAACGTTTGTATAACTACGTATGTGACTTCCTTTCGATCCGTACTGTTGAAATATTGTTAGCCGGTGACTCCGCCTCTAAACATCTCACACTTGGAGACACAGGCACCCCTCAAGGAGCGCTTTTGTCTTCATTTCTATTTAACCTTGTTATGCACACGACTGGCCGAGAGGCAGGTACGACTGCTTTTGGGACGGTGAGTGATTGGTGCGAAAGATTGATGGCTGCTGCTGTTGTGGCTCTTTATGGGGTACTTGCGCCGGTGCGTGGCCGGACGGGGTAGGCTTCTTAACAAAACTGTATTCGCAGTACGAGAAGTTTGTTGAGTGACCGCCTTTACAAATGATGCAGCGGGCACGGAATCTTGGTTGGGTGCCCTGTGGAATCGGCGGGTGTTCCTAGCCACAACGTGCACAGCGGTTGCGTTTTGGATGAGGGCAAACGTCAATTTGATGACCCATCTTGCGGCAGTTAAAGCATGCTTCTACTCTTGGGTAAAAGAGGTAGAGGCGAATGTAGACGCCACGATAGAAGATCAACCCTGGCAAGCAATCTCAAAGCATAGTCAACAGTACGTGGTTGGTCCGTCCCATGCGAAGGCCACCCACGACAGCCATTGTGGGGTTACTCTCTTTGAAGCCTTTCAAGATTTATGCATCAGTAAAGCTGTGATAGGCGTTGAACATGATGCCGCGAAATGTATTGTCGAGTGGTGGGGCGTAAACTTGAAATTCGATGGTCCAGACTCCGATCTGCAGTGACATGTTGCGAAGTTAGTCTTGTGCTCAGACGGATTCTCGCACATTAAGGGTGAAGCGGTTGTTTGTAGGGTGAACCCGTGCTTTATCGCGGGACGCTGGTGACTGGTCCGGTAGCGACAGGCCTTCAGCAGAGCTTCGTACAGTTTTCATGGCGGCAGCTTCGTAAGAACGACAGGAGTTTTTTGCCGTTCCACGATGTGGATAGCGACAGACGGCATCCTCTTTAGTGTACCGTGTCTCCTCAGGCGCGGCGGGCGCAGTTTCAGGTCGTTCTGTGTAGGCGTCGCTTGCTGGGTGCCGTTCAGGTGCGGCGTTGCCTGGCGGAGCTCGAGGCATCTTTTCTCCTGGGCGCGAAAACTAGGCGATGGCTGCCAAGAGCCGTCCGACCATTTTTCTGCCAAAATCGTGGTTTCTTCAACCAAGTACTCCATGTCGGGGGCGACCGGGCGGGGCAGGAACGCGGGAAGAAACGCTAAAGCACTGGCAAAAAGCCTACGCGAAAGAAAGCGGGAACATTGCAAGAGACGCGAGAGCAAGAAACACACGTCTACCCTTTTCTAAACCTTGAGAGGGACTCTCGTTGTTAGCGATATATGGTGCGTGCTTAGCCGCCCTTGGTAAGCCTAAAGCACCGAGTCAGTAATCGGGCTTCGTCGCCAGACCAAGAAAACTTAATCTTCAAATACCAGACATTCGATGTCTCATAACGCTACATGCGCGTTGGATACTTATTTGGTTAAACAGAGAGAGAGAGAGAGAGAGAGGGAGAGAGAAAAGCAGAGCTACAGCGGGAGACGCGAAGGAATGCGTTGACAAAGAAATTCATACGAGAGCAACAAATAGAATCGGAGAAACTGTCACAAAGTCAAGTTATCCGCCGGCCTCAGACTCTACCTACCTTTAACAGGGCAACAAGTTGACGCTGCATCAAGTGCGCAGTGTAGTTGCCTGTTTAATAGCTTTACTGCATTATAGGTATATAACTGCAATAAAGGTAAATAAACTAGCCGTAGTAACAGCAATTCGGTGAGCAAACGCCATGAATATGGTGAGGAGATGGCACGGCGCGAATAAATACGTGTGGAAAGGATAAGCGCCCTTCCTATTGGCTGAGGGGCCTGTAGCTTTCAAAATGCTGAAGAGAACTTCTATAAAAAAGTATAGTCGCAATTCCAGCCTCGGCGGTGTTGTAAACGCCCCCAATTCGTATGCTCGCGTCTAGTGCACACCGTCACACCCCCATCCCCCTCTCTCATATCACAAGGCCGACCCAGGCAGAGTACATTATAGTAAAGACTCCCAAGCATTTTTCCGGAGGGTGAACATGGTTAAGTGCGAATGCACGGGGTGATGCTGTGAGGAGGACTAATGTTAAAATCGATTGGCATTCGCCAGTGAATTAACGTAAACTCCCCAAAATGATCACATTGTGATTCTCAGGAACCTTTAGACCCTTTCGGGAAATCTTGGTAAGTTAACGCGTATATGTGAAAACAAATTCGCACTATAAAGACGTTTATATCTGCGGCCTGCTTCTCCCACTTGCGCTCGACATCACGAGCCCTTCGCCGCGCTGCATTGTCTTCAACCGGCGCGACATCTTCAACGACGCGTGTAATGCTCGCATTCGATTACGTTGTACTCGTTGTTGGAGGTATCGCAGTTGAGAATGATTCTTGCGATGGATCCATACCTATGACGACTTGCCAATCTCGAGCAAGTCGTGGCTGCGCGGGTGCGCGCAACCACGGAGGGGAGGGCGGAGCACGCGTAATCACGTGGTGTGTGAACTCGCCACGCCGTTGCTACAGGCGCTGCTCTCCGCTCCTGGCGCCGTTGCTAGCAGAGAGGAGGAGGCGCACCGCGGACGGCGGATTCAGGGTCGCTTATAAAGTGCATTCGCACTTAAAAATGACGGCTTGTTCTGCAGAAGCGTTCAGTGGCCACCCGGTGTTTTTAGGAAGTAGATCACGCGTTTCAACTTCTGTCGAGGGCGTCTTAGCTTGAATTTCGCTTGACTTGATGCTTTGCTTGGCTGAGTAGACGCAATGGAGGCAACCATACCTTCAACCAGTAGAGGGGCATAACGCAACATCAGCGTCCCACCTTTTATTCAAAGCAACGTTTTCCCTTCATTCAATAAATAGAAATATTGAATATAATTAGCTATTCCCAAACCATAACCAGTTAAGCATCTTTCATGATATTCAACTCTGCGACGCATTTACTTGAGTTCCCCTGTAGGAAAAGGCTGGTGGATTCTTTTTAAGTTTTGAGAATTTCTGTGAGAGCTTTCAATCATCAAGACGCTAAAACGCGTCGCTTGTTTTTTTTTCATATGGTATTGCTATATTGGCTTTACTTGTGAAGTAGGCACGACTTGCACTGGACCGACTTCTTGCGTCTGCATCAGATGCCTTTTAGTGTATCACGTGCACTCTTCTCGTTACTCTGTAGTCTTGCGTCAGCGCAGCACTGTAATCGGAGGAATGCCTGGTAATGACAGCGTAGCTTAATAAGCACATAAATGAGCATATATAAGCGTGCTCATTTCTCTACCATTATCCACGCTTGGTATTCAAGCTTAATACGCACGCCGAACAAAATTTGTACTAAGTACCACGTCGAACAACCTTTGGTGGTATTGCCGATAGACATTCCATGATGCGACTCTCCGAACCCCACTGTTGTAAGCAGCGCTCAACATTTCACGACATGCTGATACGTTACGCAAATCGGGTTGTCACTTCAATTCATAAAGCTCGTGATGAGGAGCACGTGCTCAATCATTCTAAGTGAGAAAGGCGCAGACATGACGCGAACCAAGCTGGACGTCTCGGTTTTTGTTGTATCTCGTAGCACACCTCAAAGAACAGCTCGTGATAAGGAGCACATGCTCAATCATTCCAAGTGAGAAAGGCTCAGACATGACGCGAACCAAGCTGG
This sequence comes from Rhipicephalus microplus, assembly GCF_043290135.1. Lineage (NCBI taxonomy): Eukaryota > Metazoa > Arthropoda > Arachnida > Ixodida > Ixodidae > Rhipicephalus > Rhipicephalus microplus. The sequence goes on from NC_134706.1 coordinate 155,600,843, forward strand.
ACGTACCGGTTTTTGTTGCATCTCGTAGCACACCTCAAAGAACAATACTGAAGCTTCAATGTATGCAGGGCCCGTGTGATGATGCACGGCTTCATATGCCCCTATAAAGATGTCGCTGAACCTAGCAGCAATCCACTTCATTGTAGCCCCTTCGCCAACTTCTCAGCAGGGAAACATTGATGTCCTGAGAGTACACCCAACTGTGAAAGCGATAGCCTTATCAGGCGTCATCGTCATCCAACGTGAAGCTACGGCAACAGTCGGAGGTGAACCGAATTAGACTGAAAGGATGTCAACGACAATGTGAGCGGCGTCTCACACTAATTCTTATGCTCTGACGAATGGCCACATAGTACGTTGTCTCTGTCCTCGCTAAAGACACTTATATCGTCGACCTTATCAAAGACGATAGTCTTTCTTGGAGACCTTCGGCACCGTCTACCTGCCTGCCTGCCTGCCTGCCTGCCTGTCTGTCTGTCTGCCTGCCTGCCTGTCTGTCTGTCTGTCTGTCTGTCTGTCTGTCTGTCTGTCTGTCTGTCTGTCTGTCTGTCTGTACATTTGTCTGTTTGTCTACACCTAACTGCATTGGGTACTTGAAATATCCAACCTCGTTCACAGCGCTCACCAATGTTTCTCAAGATTCAGCGTTCATACTTGTGCAATTGTCAATTCAAAACCGTTAATCCGCATGTTTGGGGCACTACAACAACACGTATATATTCTGCATGTGCGTCTTTAACTTGAAAAGGCATACATAAGAAATTTTAACGACACTGCGCTGTCCAAGCAACGCTTGCACTAAAAGGCGAATGCTTCCACCTTTAACCACCTCGGAGTTGGGCGCGCGCGAACGTCTCAGAGGTGTGCGCTTTGTTTTCCGAGAAAACTGCCAGATAGCGCTCATTTCTCACGTGTAACGTGACTTGATGCGCTCGTTTGCCTCGGCTGCACGCTCGAGACACTCTAACGCAGCGCCTCCAGAATACCGTTAACCTATTTTTTTGCGCAGAACATCGAATAAATGTTTTGTTCACTCTCTCCACAAGCAAGACTATAGTCTTTCGACGACATTTGCAGATTAACTTGCAGATACGAGGCCATTTTTTTACTGAGTATTTGTCATCCCGCTGCTGTAAAGGAGGCGGCATTTTGCTGAAGTTGTCGCACACGGTGGTGAAAGTCCCGTTGACTACCTGTTGCGTTGTTTCCTTTTCAATGAATTAAAAATACCAGGTGAAAAGCATCACTCATATTTTGTCAGCCAGAACGTTCAGGCAAGCTAATAGCCTGAAAGCTGACTTGAACTTCGATATCGCTGCTCTTTGATATTTGAAAAATAAAATAAACAGGCAATATTGTTCAATAAGTGTTTCTTGAACATCGGTTCATTACTTGCAGTGAAGCATCAGTGAAATATTAAGGATGAGGTCAACACAATAAAGAATAGTTAGCCACCCCTTGACAACACAAGTGCTGAAATTTTATAGAACATGCGGAGATGGTCGAAGTACGCTACATTAAACTTGTTTTGCTGAGAAAAACTGAAAATGACGTCATATACATGTCACAAGCACTTAGCCAGATCCTGTCATGTAACTTATCTGAATGAATGAATGGTTCTACAAAATCAACAAGCTGGAAAAAGTACTGTGATACATGTGCATCATGACATATCTACCAGGCCTTTCATGATCGACCTGTTTTTGGTGTGCGCATAAAAAATTGTGCTTAGAGGGCACAATTTTGTTCTTTCCTAGATAATGTTGTCTATACCAAAAACATAGGGTGGCTTCGTATTAGAGAAGTGGTGCCAGGGAGCGCTAGGAAAGAAAGTCCTTGATGGTGCGCCACCGTATGTCTATGCGCCATTTCCGGATAATTTATCCTATTTATGATGGCTCAGTTTCAAATAATACCACAATATCTTATATCGCAGTAACACGTCAGTTGTCCTTGTTACGTTTTATTGTTGCCTTATGAGCACAAGACTAGCGTGAAAATTAGTACGAACAATCGCACATGGCATGTCAGTAAATGCAACGCATTGACTGACATGCCATGCGTTGCAAAGGGTTGGGTATCATGTTTGGAACAAATGTGCATGTAGGCAGAAAAGCCACACTGGGAGCGGTTTAAACACGTGTCCGAGATCGCCCCGGCACTTGAAAAGGTCTTCCGTGCAGCAACTTGGCATTCATTAGTCTTCAGGTAATGTAGATGCTGGAGTGCCTGGTAAGGCATGGCTGTAGGTTTTCCGCCAATGAAATTTAAAACGACGGACCTCAACTGAAGTTTTGATTTGGAGACGCGTGGCAACCTTTGGTGCTCCTTTTAGCAATGAAAGGTCGCACCTCCGGACTGAATAAACGTGACGTGGCAACTGCTGCTGCGAATGAGGCGTTAGAAGTTGATTGAGCAATTTATAACGTGTGTCGATGCGCGTACCTGCAGTACACATTGCGGAGTACTTTCGGCTTACATTTGTTAGCTTCCTTACTCTATCTGCATGGTATGATGTGGAATAAAGATAATGTGAAATGCAAGACAATGCTACTCCTATGTCGTTCTAAATAAGCATCGCAATAAATTTAGCGTATAGAAAGTGTCTGCATAATATTTGTCTCAGTCTCTCTTGAGATATATTTACGCTCACCATGCTGCAAAAAGAAGTCGATTTGACTCTAACATGAATAAAGCTATAGTGTTTCTTTCATCATATTGAACAAAATTACGCTGAAACCTACTATGATTTGAGTGAGGGTACCGTTCTGAAAGCACACTAGCCTGACACATGCATGTTAAACCAGTATGTGTGCGATTATGTGCGTGCGTTTGTGTGCGTGCGTTCGCGCATAAGTTTTCACTTACATCCACCCAAGAGGTTACTTCAGAACAAACATTACTGTGGCAATTGCTGACGCCAAGGCATGCTTAGGGTCAACGTAGGTAGTACTGTGCTGTGCCGCGGAAAGTTGTTCGTTAGTATTCCTGATACAGTTGTGTTGAACCAAAGATTCAACGTCAAACAGAGCATTAACAGTTACTGTGTGAAAACACACAGAGAGAGATACCAGCGGCCAACTAGACATGTGCCAGAATACAGATAAATGCCCGCAGCATCCAAACACAAAGACGTATGACGTTGCTCCCTATATGACGCACGTCAGAAAAGCCGTCTACGTCAATGCGGAGTCGAATATTCTAGTAGCAAAGATTCTAGTAGCAAAGCTTCAGTGAATACACTAAAAATATACAGATATAAGGTGTGTGTTGAGAGTGCTGTTACCTCATCATAAAGTTTTCTTTTCAATTCCGTAGGTAATTAGTGAAACAAATGAGACCTAGTTCAACTAAGCTCCTTGGCTTCTTTGTATTACTTGTACAATGATGTATGATGTAGCGGACACCTCGCAATAATATTTCCAGATCATTTTCCATGAGAATTCACACCAAGCCCCAGAAAGGCTGCTTATCCAGCATTTATTGTGACTTTAATGCTTGTGTCACGCAGCCCTATCTTTTGCACAGTACCAATTTTGATAAGTCTGTCTTTTATCACCTTGGAGTATGAGGTTGGGTCCGGGATGTTAAACCGCAAAAGATTCACAATGATGTTTTCATGTGCTGAAAGGAAATGGGTATTTACATGGTAAAATTAATGCAATCATTCTATAAGCTGCGTAGGCCGAAAAAAATTATTCACCAAGTGGCCCACGCCTCCTTCAAAAGTGCGGTTTCATAAAAAATATGTTGAGCTGGTTTTCAACCACATATGCGCATTTTCATACGGTATGCAAAAAGACCACTTCTTTCGGCGCAAAAAAAAATGTGTACCAAAGGCTCAATTGAGTAAATTAAAGAAGCTTTTGCGAACGCTTGTTCTTCTTGTCACGCAGTTTATTCACGTACAGACCTACTGGAAGGCCGAGGAACGCCAGAAGAGCGAGGAACGCCAACAGGCCGAAAATACAAAACAAACGCAAGCTCGGGTCGCGCGTGCACCAACGCTGTGGCTTGCCGTTTCATGCTGCTTCGTCGTCGTTCGCATAGTTCCCTACATTGGCCCCCGGTGAATAGCGTAGCCAACTTGGCGACTTAAGGCGTAGTGACTATAGCGGGGTCGTAATACGGCTTCAGGCGACTCACATGCACAATTTCTCGGCCACGACGGCGTAAGTCACGAGACTGTGTCAATGGCTCAATCTCATAATTGACGGGTGACGTACGGGCGAGAATGCGGTAGGGCCCGTGGTATCGTGCTAGTAATTTCGATGAAAGGCCAGGAGTGCTCGGTGGAACCCAGAGCCAAACGAGAGCACCAGTCGTGAAAGTAGAGAGATGTCGGTCGGTGTCAAGCCGTAGCTTCTGGTGGCCTTGGTCCTCGGTTGTCAGAGAACGGGCCAATCGTCTGCAATCTTCTGCGTACCTGGCAACATCAGAAATTGCAGTGTACTCAGAGGAGTCGGGCGTGTATGGGAGGATAGTGTCCAGCGTGCACGATGGTTCGCGTCCGTACAACAGAAAGAAAGGGGAGAATCCTGTTGTCGCGTGCGTAGCGGTGTTATACGCATACGTGACGAATGGAAGGACAGTGTCCCAATTAGTCTGGTCTGAAGCTGTGTACATCCTCAACATATCACCGAGAGTGCGATTAAATCGTTCTGTGAGGCCATTCGTCTGCGGGTGATATGCTGTCGTCAGGCGATGAACCATGTTGCACTGAGCGAGCAACGCTTGAATGGCGTCAGACAAGAAATTGTAATTGTATAATTGTGCTGTTCTTTCTGCTCACCAGACCTCGTGACCATACTTTTCGTAAGTAGAAGTGACGCAATGCACTCACAATTTTAAGATACATTTTGCATATATATGAAAATAGAGCGTGGGGCTCTGGTAGTAGAAATATTCATTTTTAAGGTGTTACGTCCCAAAAAACACCACATGATGATGAAAGACACCGCAGTGGAGAGGGCCAGATATTTTTGACCACCGAGGGTTTTTCAACCTCCATCTAAGTATAGGTACACGGGCTTCGAACAATTTCGACTCCATCGAAAGTGCGGCCGACACTGCCGAGATTCCGTCCCGAGACGTACCTGTCCGCAGTTGAGCACCATCACCACTATACGACGGTGGCAGGTTGGTAGTATGATAAGTACCACACAGTGTTCACGTGGGAACTCCTAAGTGAATTATTTGTTAATATCTAACTATCATTTCTTTTCATCGGTTGAGCAATTAGATAACAAAATAAATGTTTCACTGGAAAGCCTGAATAGTTTGACTGAACGCATTATTGATGACGCCATCTTTTGCTGGCACTTAGCGCAATGTCGAAGGTGAGTGAACTCATCAAACTGTGAATATCCGTTTGTTTCTTCGGCTGAGATGATTGTCGTCAGGATCTTCTGCTGAAAAGACACCTGCATGATTGCCATTTCAGAATGTGGCTCAGCTGTAAACACGCACAGAGAGTGTGCCTACTGTAAGTGTGGTATATAAAGGGGACAAACAAAGACATATTGACTACTGTTGCTAACACAGCTAGAAGAATATTTTTCGCTGGACTTTTGGAGAAACAGTCAAGAAGGTAAATATTTTTTTGGACTTGTGGCTGTTTCTTAAAGCGTAGATTTAGTTCAATTTTCGCTTAATAATAATAATAAGAAGGAGAAGAAGAAGAAAATTACGGACCATATCCCCCGAAGAAAACCATGATGGGATTAGAGGCAGCAGGGATGCGCACGCCGTTGACCTGGCTGAAACGGGCGTCTACATGGGAACTGGAAAAACGGTTTGAAGCAAAACTCGGTGTAGCAATTAATCGAGTAAACGTTTCTTTGAAACTCAAAAATAAGGGGAGTAGGTTTAGGTTTCTCGTAAGTTTCACTGCTTCTAAACAAGCTGAAAGAGCGTTTCCACTCTTTCACCCTCTCCACTGGTAAAGAGGGTGAAACGAGAGAGAAGCGTGTTGGGAGCAAGTGATAGAGCAACACAGCCGAGGTGTGTTGGGAACAGGCGGCAGCTGCTGCTGGTAAGATAGAGAGTGACGTACCGCACAGCTGCAACGTCACTTTTTAGATGCGGAGCATCTTATACTCGCGCCTTGTAGTGCGCCGTCCGCACCGCTTCTCGAACATTCGACAGCTGATGCGCGCGCATGCGCCGTCGCGCCGTCGCCCACTCTTGCACCATCTGTGCATCCCTTCCTCCTCTACACACCGCGCGCGCTTCACTCCTCCACCATCTGTGCACCCTTCCTCCTCTACACACCGCGTTCGACATCTACAATTCTCCTGATTCTCCAGTGGACGCGCATGTGGCGTCGCGCTTCGAGAACATTCAACAGCTGACAGTGCATGCGCCGTCGTGCTGTATATATACTCAAGGTCGGCGCTCGCTCGCTCAGTTGCCGCTCGTCGGTTGGTTTGTACGGCGCGTCGACGTCCAAGGTCGCGGTGAAATGAATTCCAACGAATCCACAAACACAATGATCGACGTCCCTTCGACCAGCGCCGCCCTTTCGCATACGTGTGTACGTGTTCACTCATTTAACACCCCCTCCTACAACCACGTTAACCAATTTAGCCATCGACCCAAGTAAGTCGCAATTTAACACCCCATTTCACAACCACGTTAACCAATTTAGCCATCGACCCAAGTAAGTCGCACTTTAACACCCCGTTAACCAATTATATGGTCCGCATCCTCCTCAGTGTTCCCCCGAGGGAAGCTGCGGGCAATTTTTTTTGGCATCGCTCCAAACTGCAGGAGGGGGAACGCGGTGCGGCGCGTTGACACGCAAAATGTACGGACAACGTTACACAGGCGAGTCAAAGAACTGCTTTGCATATAATTATAATAATGTTATTACTTTTCATAAAGTAAGGTTAATATACTAAAAATTATAACATCACGAGTGTACCTGCTATAAAGACGATGTTATTATCAGGCTGATGACGCATTCATGAAATCGCAACTGTCAGGAGTTACTTACCATGCGCTAATTTCTTACAATAAGTGCGCCTCTAGCATGTTGATTCCATGGAAGGGCTACAGTGATGAACGGAAAGAAATTATCGTTGTTCGAATCAGCAGCCAATGCCCGGAAAGGTTACAAAATTGCCGTCTATTTCAGCTAAGGCAACTTATTTTCATACAAATAGAAGAGACCACGCCGGATACTTTTTACGACATTTTGATGACCACTTTATTATAACCAAAGCATTAATACACTTCCGGTCAGGCTGCTTCAAGCTACAAGTTGGATATATTTTCGTACACAATTCTTACCTCTCGAAGTGTCACATGCTACCATACCGTAGGCGTTTTTGATGATGGATTCATTAGATATCCTTATAATTAGTTATTGTTTTTAACAATTGATACAGACGCTATGTCTTATAAGGCAATAACATGACTGATTAGTCAAGCCTTCTAGCAAGGGTTGCTGTTGTTAAGCGACGTTACTCTCTATTATGTTATTTATGCTTTGATTGACGATAAACTTGTAAAGTTGCGTAGGTTGATGTAGCAATGATTAGAAAGTAAGCATCTTATAGTGATGGGAGCCGCTGAAGCAGTCTTTTCTGCAAGTCTTCTTCTAGGGTCCATAAAAGACTTCATGGTGGTCTAAATTATTTGGCGGTTATATAACGTATTTTGATTGCAAGCGATCTCAGTTGCCAGCCACAATGCAAAGCGAATCAGAGCTTGAGATTGTTAAATAATCCAACAAATATTACGGGCTTATTCAGAATAAATTTTTGTCGTTGGTGTCATCGATAATGTGCTAAAATGAGATAGGCGCGCATACGTAAATACAGGAACAAATATCTAAATATGTCAAATATAAAAAAAATTTTAAAACGTGGCTGATTAGCCTATATAAAAATTTGTGTAACACGAAAGTGAAACATATCATTACAGAGGTTGTGTAGCGTTTATTGAAGATTGTCTCAACCGCAACCAATTGCAAAGTCAGGTTAATAATGGCTTGTAGCTCAGCACTTGTAGCTCACACCTGAACAGAAAGCACGTATGAAATCAGCGTACACAGGACGAGCGCGGACTAACAGATGCCGCGATTCTTCCTGCGTCACGTGTCAGCTGCAGTGCGCTCCTTTCGTAAACACGGCCATGGCCAGGGCCGCTTGCGAAATTACCTTCGTCCTCTCCCTAATTACGAGTCTGATGAATGCGCGCGCAATAGAGGAGGCGTTGGCACAGGAGAGACCACGCTCCGTGAGACCAGGAAGGGGGGGGGGGGCTACGTTGAGGTGGTGACCTTGAGAGCAAGCGCCGAATGCTAAAGTCACTGGATCTGCGAAAGTACAGCCATCTTTTTCTCTACACCGCTTTGCGCCCGCCTCGTGCAGTCGGCGGGCTTCGCCACAGAAACGAACCAACTCACTCGGATCGCTACTCTCTCCCGGCTCCCGCAGTTCAGCGCGATGGTGGGTGATTATTTTTATAGCGTAAGAAAAGCATTCAGGTACTTTCAGACGTCAAGAATCGTCTGCATACGTCATTGCATGCTTGTTGAGCCATCAAAAAATGCCCGGGTGCTGCACTTTTGGATGCAGCAACCAGCGGGAAAGGGGCAAAGTGTATTTGTTATTCCCAGCGAAATAAAAAACAAAAATATATCAAGCGACGGGCTGTGTTACAGCGCAGAATATGACGCGAGCAGTTCACTCTCACCGCTGATACCCGCCTTTGTGAGGTTAGCACCTTTTTGAGAATTGCCAAAGGGTATTGCGGGACAAGATTGCGTTTGCCCGTGCTCAAGCGGCGTGATCCGCGTGATTGCCGTGCATTATCATGAGCAATAACATTGCCGTAATTAATTCAGTTTGCCACAAAGTTGACTTCCTTAGAGCTCACGTGCAGCATTGTGTGTGGTGCAAAATTTGAAAGCTACATATCCACTGCAATAAATTTCTATTTGCTTCGCTTTTTATTTGTGGTGTTGTTTTACGTACATCATTTTTATATGTGCGTGCTTGCATTCGGTAGTTTCACTTGCTTCACAAACAACGAACGTAGTACTGCTTTTATGCTCCTGTATGACGAACAGAAACTACACGTGGTAACCTAAAATTCATGACATACCTGGCATACACGGCATGATATGCCTGCCATGGTTACATTGCAGTCATGCTCGGCTCGCAAGCTTGTTATGCGCCAATATTTCTATTGTGTACCGCGACTATAGAATTGGGCCCTTCCTGTGAACTGCACCTAAATTTTTCGTGCTTTGTATAAATGAACCCGTACAATGGCACATTCTATACAGATAACCCAAACTTATAGTTATAGATAACCCACGCTTATAGTTTATAGGTTTATTGTGGTTAATAAAACCGGACAAATCATTATGCTATACTTTTACAGCGAAAGGTATTATGAGAACAGAACTCCAATACACGCAGTTGTCCGCTGTCGTCGCCACCGCCGGTGTCCGTAACCACATCGCGCAAAATTATATAAAAAAAGAACCTAACATCAATGATAAAGGGGGGCTCAAACCTGGGTCCTCTGAATGGAAGCCCAGTATTTTGGCATTGAGTTACGTTGGTGCTTCTTAATTGTTGGCCAACTTGCCATAGGCAGGCTTGATGTCGGAAAAGCAATCACGTTAATACGACTTATAAAACGTCTCAAGAGAGCAAAAGAATAACCAGTTGTCGCACAATGCAAATAGCGCAATGAGTGGGCCTTCCAACGCTCCAACCCATTACAAATGCGTGTTCTTGTTCCCCTATTTGCTGTCGCGCACACCAACTTGAGCCATAACTCCTCATCGTCGTCAGCCACTGCATGAACAATTGGCACGAAATTTCTTGCAACTGTTTAGCAGATTTTTTGCTTTTCAGAAGAATGATAAAAAATAGCGTACCGAATGCCGGCCTACTACCGCAAGAATTCCTAATAACGTTCTAGTGGGTATCAAGCAAGTGTTCTTGCAGCAGTTACCAAATGAGTGTTTTGAAAATGCTCTGAAGGGCGGCTCTTCTAGCGTTCGCTGTGATTGTGTGGTGCTGTCCGCGCAGGCCTGGCGCTTTTTTTCTTCAGGATAACTTCTCTACAGAAAAAAGAATTCCGGAAATACCTAATTGCGGTTCTGTAAGAATAAGAACAGGCGCAGCTGTGGCAAAATTGGTGTGACATAAATCTCAGTCGTGTCACGGTGCATCTGTAGCGTGGATGCATGTAGTTACTTATTTCCGGTGTTCGGCTTCTGACCCGAAAGTTGCTCGCTTGATCTCGGCTATGCGGTAGTCGAATTTCAGTGAAGACGAAATGCTGAAGTCCGAGTATGGTGCTACGTGAGTGCACAATAAATATGTGACCAAACAATGGTGACCACCTTTTTATTTTGATATTTTTATAAAAACACACCAGGTTTTTAGCATTTGCAGAGCCCTTCACGATGGTGTCTGTCGTACTAATATCGTGGTTTTTGGACGTAAAACTCCGGATGTGCCTATTACATTTGTGTCTTTTTGTAAGCATTCGTTGCCCGTATTCTAGCATGTACTGAAACTACCATAAGATATACGAATAGCGTGGCGAATGTGGACATGCCCACTTCGATGTTAAGATTCGTTTTTATCATTCTCTCGCGTTAACGGGACGAAGAATCACACTTCAATGTGTCATGCGTGGGTTTATATTGTTTTCACAAACAGATAGGCTACAGGCGATATAAGAAAACCTGGCGGATACCATGCATTGAGGCAATTGTTGTAAGGCAAAGCAGCCAGCAGAGTTTCACACATTGCCTTGTTTGTCTTTAAGCCAGATGAAGTCATTCACAACAACAAAAGTAGTTCAACATATGTCTCATGTTTGACATGCATGCATGCATGAATTTAGAATCTGTTATATGTCAGGCGAATAAAATGCATCTACGTATATTCTGGTAGAGATAGCGCATAACCTGTCGTTTATGTTCGTCACACACCCGTGTCATACCACACCAGTTTTGGTATACATCCGGCGAACAAAATTGCCGGGCGCCCAGCTTGACAGTCTATTGTGAATTGGGCCATACATGCTATGCATGTCATTATTTCATTGACAAAGTTTGGCATTCACTTTTTTTATATAGTAACGTCACGTTATATTATATCGAGATAGTAGAAAAGCCGTTAACATGAGCTTTTCATGTGAGTATTACAGCACATGAAAGGAAAGTCAAGATTTTCATGCTATCACCTGTCATTCATCTAGGTCATCCAGTCCTCCCCATATTCTACACTATTCAATTTGGTGTATACCAATCCAGAGAAAGAGGCGTGAGCGCACTATGAGCGTAGCATGTAAATTATGCCGTGCACAGCATATACACAACGCTGCTTTCATATTACCACCAACCATATATATTCGTCATAAAGCCCTGTTATTCCACACCAAATTCGAAATACATCCATTTAGCGAAAGTGCCACGAAAGCAAAAGATAGATAGATGGATAGAGAGATAGACAGATAGATAGATAGATAGATAGATAGTTAGATAGATAAATAGATAGATAGATAGATAGAAAGATGGATAGATAGATAGATATAGATAGATAGATAGATAGATAGATAGATAGATAGATAGATAGATAGACAGATAGATAGATAGATAGATAGATAGATAGATAGATAGATAGATAGATAGATAGATAGATAGATAGATAGATAGATAGATAGATAGATAGATAGATAGATAGATAGATAGACACTTTGCTATGAAAGACTGTGCATTTAATAAATGTCAAATGCCATGCTGTTCGCGTTTTTTTTTCTGGTTAGTACACGCGGTACCGCACAGGTAATCAAGTGAAAACTGGCGCTATTTTTTACCTGATGTGTTAAATAACAATGATATGCTTCACTTGAAGCTGAAAAAGCACACGCACAAAATCAAGAGCGTTTAGCCGGAGCGTCAGCCGCGTTGGACCATCTATGGTGGCGTGTTAGATGGCTGCGGCACTTTTCCAGTTCCAGTGACTATCTACTGCGAGTTCGTGGTGCCATCTCACTCTCATAACAAACACGCGCTAAAAATTCGAAGCTTTGAGTACTGCCATACGCTGTAAGGGGTATCTAAATTTATTATCGTTAGCCCTCCACACAACCTACGCTTTGTTGCGTAGTGAAAAAAGACACCAAATATAAAATGCCTTGGGAGCTTTCAGAGATCGCACTCCCGATAGCCACACACGCACAGATTACTTTGTTCCACAAATTTCGACATGCACACTTTAGAGTAAATTCTTGCGGGTCGTGCATCTGAATCACAGAGAATTCGTGCCTTACGGGCCCGCCATAAAGAGTGGTGGCCTGTTAACTTTACTAGGTCAAATGACAAACCATTTTCATTGCCTATCGGAAAATATCTGATACCGTACGGGTCAAGCGGTGATTTGTTTTTTGTGTGTTCTGCGATACATAAAAAAACACTCCCTTCCAGTGAAGCAAAAAACGTGCTCAATAGTGTATGAGACACTTTCACCCCCAAGTTAAAAAGACACCCGCTCTTCCAAAAATACCTTCATTTGTAAAGTGCATGTGTGAAGCATAAAGAGAATGTTTTGTTGCAGGAGCCACTTGCATTTTTTTAACCTGTTTTAGCACGTCCTGCCCTTGACCTGCACTGTGTATGGTCCTGTACTTTGGAACAAGTAAAATTGCATCGGACACATCTCAATACGGCTTTTTGTATGTCACTGAAAGAAGGTATTCATTATAAAACCTAACTGACAAAAACGGTCACTTAGCATCACCACCCTGGGATATTCGCGGACAGCGCCATTCATGTGGTGTGGGCCCACTTGATATCCAGGTAAAGCTCTCATCAGCCTGAGTTGGCACACCGCACGCAGAAAAGAATCACTCACCTTACGAAAAAAGAACTGGTTAACGATTTGGCTTATGAATAGCTGTGGGAGTTGCAAACCACCTTCCCTTACTCGCCTAAAAAATTTGCTCGACTGCAATGTTCCCAACTTGAGGCCCCCACGCACACCTTGAAGATACGAAGGAATTTCGGTATATTAGACCGTGAATAATGCAACACCTGCATCACGCAACACAGTTTTGAGACAAAGAACGAATTCTAAACCATAGCTCTCGAAAACGGGATAGATGTTTAGTCTGCGAACTTCTTGCCTTCAACGGAGTCTCTTGCCTGTTCTTTCCAAGAGTCATCATTGTCTTTGTACTGTGCAAGTAGTACCTCGAGATATTTCAAGGGTGTCATCCCTCACCTAATATTAACAAAACATTTTAGTCAGCACGACCACTATTTGTGCCAAAAACGTAAGCATCTTTCCCAGTTCACTAGACTTCCAGTGGTAGTGCAGAAACTCTTCTCTGCACTGATATTGGCTACCACACTTGATTTGTATGTGCAACAAACATTGACATCATCCGCATATGCCAGGATTCTAATTTCTGATGCCTGCAACCAAAAACCATGAATTCTGCTGTTTTCACTTGTTGCTAAGCATAACGTTTCCATATATATACATGCTGAGCAAAAAAGGGCTAAGCGCGCATTTTTGACGGACAGTACACCTAATGTTAATGGGGCACCTAATGAATTATTACCTACTAAATGTGTCGTAGAAATGCAGTGTACCAAAGCCACGCCATCTCTGATTACCGAACCAACATGAACATGGTCTAGTATTGCAAGCAACAAGCCATGAGAGACACAGTCAAATGCCTTTTCAACATCGAGCTGCAGAATTGCAACACGGCCTGCAGTGGCGTCGCAGCACTTTACAACGCCTCGCAGTTTTTGTATATTGGTCACAATGGAACTTAGTATTTTGCCGAAAGTTTAGTGACACCCAACCGATCCTTTGATGGGACCATGGACTCGCCGCGCTAGTATTTTAATCAAGATTTTGTAGTCACAGTCAGTTATTGATATAGGCCGATATGACGAAACTAGTTTTACCTTATCTGTCTCATTGGTAGTTGGTATCAAAATTGTACGAGCTTCATTAAAAGACCGAGACGGACTATCAAATTTATACGACTTCAGTAAGCTGCCCAAATAATTTTCGTTTAAATGTCTGGTAAAACACAGAACTCACGTCGCCAAGCCTGGGTGACTTACCAGGATTGAGCCCATCTATGTTTTTTTCTACTTACGTTTATGATGCAGGAAGTGTTAACGCTGCTTTTGTGCCATCGTACAACCGCGGCATTCTTCTAAAAAACAACTTTTGAACACCTCCACATCAACTGGTCTAGTAGCAAATAGTGCCGCGTGGTGTTTAAGAAAAGCCAGCCCAATGCTTTCAATGCAATTTCTACACCATTGAATTTGGTAGTTTCTATGTGGTTCCACCTGGTGTGACTTTTCTCAAGTACTAAAGTTTAATTTGTTAGATTCGGATCTAAGGTCATTTTCATTGCTCTGGCTCGTACTAGGCCTCCTCGATAGCGCTCTTCATTTTGGTTATCTATTTCGTTTTTGATACCGCGCAAATCCTCGGCATACACACCAGGCTTTCCACATTCCAGTGCTGGCAGTTTCTGTAGCATTATTTTTAGCTATCTCTTTTTCTTTTTCTGTTCGAAGACAGACACACTGGATCGCTAGAGCACTATCATTCTGATTCGCTGCTTGAAAAGTACCGTCTCTCGTGCTACTGTTTCCTCTACATGAGATTCCTCGATTAGTTTGGCTTCATTTATCACGGCTACGTTGAAGGGCTTGTCCCTTAAAGGATTGAATTTATGTGAAACATTTTCGTGTAAAAGTGGTCTATCGAAAAACAAGCCGCGTGGAAGTGTTCTGTGCGGCAAGAATATGTTCTGGAACATAGCCATACCACGTTTTTAAAACATTTAAAAAGGTTAAGCTTGCATAGTGCCACGCAAGGTCTTAAATGGCAAAACTGGACAATTCTGAAGAATACCCTGGTCCTTTCAAGGTTTTTTCAGGGCCTTAGCTAGTTGACTAAAGCATGCTCTAGGTTACTTCTAGATCATTGATAGATTTCATCTTCGGGATGCTAAGTTGTATCTGTGTTTATTCGCAGGGTAGAGTGGTTCTAACTACCACAGACAATAATAGAGATGACGCGGTTGTTCCAACACCAGCAACAAAAACTCTTAAAGAAACAGGGTGTTCATCCCATTGACTGATCTATGGGCTTGTCATCGATTGCGTAGGATTTCTATAACTTCGGGATTTTCACGAAGCCGCTGTTGCCTTTCTTGTTCCTAGTAGGCTTTCGTAGTACATACTAGGGGTACTCGGCTCACCATCATCGCTTCGCGGACAGATGCTCTTGGGCAGGGCGTAGACAGAAAGAAGGAGGGCTATGGATCTATAGCCTCCTCCCCCCCCCCCATCTTGAAAAATTTCGTATTGTCATGAAAAGCTGACAAAAATGCTAATTACATAAAAAATAATTCCATATTGAAAATCATGCCGCATCCCGCTTGCTGATGAATCATTTTATTTTTGCGTACAATGGCAATGCACACAATACACGTATCATTTTTTTTTTCGAATAGGGTGCTATTTTAACTGTGTAATATTTATGGATATATATACAATTGTACAAGGAGGGTGAAGTTTTACTGCAAGAGCCTCATTCTCGGTTAACCTTCATCTTTCAAAATTTTAAAACAACAAATGTCAATCTCATAACTTCAGTTCTAGTACAGTAAATGTATCTATTTATGCAGGGTACTAGAAAAAATCAACTGATTTTCTTTGAATACAGACAAAATAATGGTACGCAAGCTAGAAAAAACATGGTTCTAAAACAACGGAATTGAAATTGAGCAAACAATTCAAACGTGGACATCTGTTCTCACAAACACGGTTGGACAATTTCAACAAGTGGCGGCGACTTTTGTACTATAATGCAAAAATACTTTTTTTTACTCTAGAGCTTGTCACCTTACTTGCTTTTTGTTTCTTGAACTGTCACGCAAATTATATCTGCAATTTATCGTCGATTGTGGTCAATTTCTCTCAACGTAATGAGTGTATCATGACCAGGATTTACCCCTTACAGCTTTAGAATGTCCGAATGCGTGATACTGTCATCCTTAAACACAACTAGTGTGTGACGGTAGCCATTTCGCTAGCGTTACATCAAGCAAATTTTGGATTACGGTACGTGAATTGATGACAAAGGTATGTGACTGGTGCAAACATGATGTTCATGAGATGCGTGTCATGTAACAACATTACTATATGCCACGCTCATGATGCGCTAGCGGACGTTTCGCTAGCTTCACTCACACCAAATATGGTATCACGGGACGTGATTGGATCATGAAGGTATGATACTGGTGCAAACATGATAAACATGAAATACGTGTCGTGTAAACAACATGAATACATGGTACGCCCATTATGCGCTCATGGCCGTTTCGGTAGCTTCACATCTAGTAAACTCGGTATTACGTGATGCGAACGGACGACATAGGCAAATGACACATCCAATCATGATTATCATAACATGCCTGTGATGTAGAAACAAGAATACATGCCACACTGATGATGCGCTCGTGGCCGTTTACCTAGCTTCACATATGCCAAATTTGGTATTACGTGACGCCAATGGACGACGAAGGTATGTTATTGGTGCAAACATGACAATCATGAGATGCGTGTCGTGTGAGAATATGAGTACATGCCACAGTTAAGGCGCCAATACATTTCGACGTGACGCGCTGCGCGTACTCGCCGGCGTTCATTTCGCCGCGTCACACTGGTGTTGCCGCTCCAGGCGCCGGTCCTGCCATATACTCAAAGGCACGCGCCGAGCTGTATTGCTTTGACGCATGTGCGTTTCAGCGCGTTCGGCGTCTCTCCTTCACAAAAAGAGGCAGACGCAGTGTTGCCTGGGTAATGCATCGGCGCCAAATACAGCATGTCACATTTCGCGCCGGTTGCCGTTTGGCCGCGCCGACGGACACTGGTCGTGCCTGGCGTCAAATGATAGAGTTCTCGCGTTTTGCTAACAAAACGTCGCTGTGCCGTGCATGCATGCGCGTCAACGTTACGTTAGAGTTAATCATACTAACTGTCTTCTTTACGCCGATGACACTACTATTTTTACATCCCAGAAAACAACTGCTGAACTTGAAAGTAGCTTAAACTCCGATCTCTGTAATATTTATCAATGGTGTGTTAACAATCATCTTTATATGAATCCCTCTAAAACTACATTTGTGGTGTTTTCATCCGCACAGAACACATTTCCCTCACCAGTTTCCGTATCTCTTAACAACCATATTATTTCCGTATCGGATCATGTGAAGTTCTTAGGCGTAATACTAGACAAGCATTTGAAATATAACTATCATGTACTCTCAATATTAAAAAAAGCTTCTTTTGGCATTCATGTTCTCATTAAAGCCCGCCCTTATTTTCAGTCACGCATTATTTTATCATTATACTATGCATATATTCATAGCCATCTTTCCTATTGCATTTCATCCTGGGGTAATACATATGCCAGTCACCTGGAGCCCCTTCTACATCTTCAGAAACGGGCACTACGTCTGATCGCCTTCGCTCCATTTCAATCGCCTTCTACGCCACTCTTTATTTATTTTTCCGTGCTTCCAATTAATCTTTTGTTCACTCTAAAGTTAGCTATATTGATGTACCGCCTCATTTATCATGGTCTATGTGTTTCAGGGCTATCCACACAACATCTTGTCAATACTAATAACACCAGGTTTTCAGCCTGTCACAATTTCCTTCTCCCTAAAGTGCGTAGCAATTATGGAAAACTAATTCTTAAATTTACAGGTGTATCCGTATGGAACAACATACCACTTGAAATAAAGTTATGTCCCACATTCTATTCGTTTCGTAAAATGTTTAAGGAGTACCTAATCACAAAACGTGTTTTCTAAACTCTGCCGTCGTGCCTTACTCCTAATTTTAGTATTTCTTTTACTCACTATACCACTTGCTGTTGCACAGAACTTTTCTTGCCTTGTTATTATAAAATTTTAACCATTCTTTGTTTAATTCGTACAAAGTGTTTTTCACTGCTTGCTGCATTGTTATCGCAATTTACTTATTCTCTAACGGAGGTCCCCCCGACAGTTTTCTAACTTCGGGACCTCCTCTGTACTGTAGAATTTTATTCATGTAATGTATGCATTCCTGAAATAAAGTTTGATTGAAAGTTTAAAAAAAAAGTATATTGGGCCCTTCATTTTTCTCTCACGGCCGTTTCGCTGGCTCCACACATAGCAAATTTTGTGTTACGTGACGTCAATGGATGACGAAATATATGATTGGTGTATACGTGATAGTCCTGCCACGCGTTTCATGTAAGAACATGACAACATACGACACTCGTGGCGTGCTGGTAGCCATTTCGCTAGCTCCACGTATACTAAATTTCGTATCACGTGACGTGAATATATGACGAAGATGAACGACATTTCTAAACATGATAATCTTGACCCGATAGTCATGTACTGCATCATATTTCTCTACCTCGTAATGTCGTGCTCATTCCAACGTGACATGTCAACATTTCTAATTCGTCGTTCGCATATCATCGATTCCCACTGTATGTGGGATCTACCACGTTTCTTGTAACTTTCCATTATTTGCTTTCTAATATTAGTCTTAGTTGCAACGGCAAGCGACAAAATAATACAATAAATGAGAAGCCGAATAGAAGGAATAAACTAAATTAAAGAAGGGGGTACGTAGCGTGACTCTTTGCAGCGTCCCCACGGCATTCAACAAAGGCGTAAGATATGGTCTCCGAGGTTTTTGGGAATACGAGACTCCTAATGAGACTTCAGAAGCGTGTGATCTTCAGCCTGGTAATACAGATTTACATTGGAAAACAGAGCGAAGTAACAGAGACTAGAAAGACTAAACAAGACAAGCGATGAAATGTCAGCGCTATTCCTGCTTGGTCTGTTGTAATCACGCTGTTTTCTACTCCAAGACTTCACACTTTGAGTCACTTTTGGTAGCAATAGGCAGCAACGCAAGGTAGCTTTAAGAAAGATATAAAAACGAATATTGCCATAACACGTTACACTGAAAACAAACCCATAACGTGCAGCTGTGCTTGGAAACCTGGCATCGTCGGTGAAAATCGCGCATTGTGGCCCTGCCCTATTTTCGCAGAACATACTCATCTCTAGTGATGTACAATTTTAATTAGCATTCTAGTACTGCCAAACCTTTACATTCCCCGCTTCTTGTCACTGACACTTTGCTGCTTCGAAACCGGTTTCTTGAGAAGAAAGCCAGCATATTTTCTTTTCGCTCTAAGAAAAAAAAGCGTTTGTGTGATTTCCTTTAGGTAGTCCTGGTGTGCCACGCATACGACTCTCTAAAAAGAAGCGCTTTGACTCTCCTGTGGGTCACACGGCTCTTAGAAGAGAGTATCATCATCATCATCATCGTCATTCTCACATTATCATCATCCTGACTACGTCCACTGCGTGACAAAGGCGTTGCCCATGTTCCGCTAGTCAACTCAGTCGTGTGCTTGCTGCTGCCACTTTATACCCGCAAACTTCCTAATATCATCCGCCCACCCACTTTCTGTCTCCTCCTAACCCCCTTGCCTTCTCTGGGAATGCAGTCAGTTATCCTTATGTCTAGGAGTTATACTGCCTACGCGCTACTTACCCGGCTTATGTCCATTTCTTCTTGTTCGTTTCAACGACGATATCCTTACCCTCACCCACCTTCTGCATCCTCCTAACCTCCTTGCCTTCTCTGGGAATGCAGTCAGTTATCCTTAATGTCTAGGAGTTATACTGCCTACGCGCTACTTACCCGGCTCATGTCCACTTTTTTTCTTCATTTCAACGACAATATCCTTTACACCGGTTCGTTTCCTGATCCAAGGTATATGACCCCCCAAAAAAGTCACTTAGTTTCCTTGAAGAGAGTAATGCACATCGCATACCAGGACTACCACAAAATCACGCACCCACTTTCAATGGGCGAAGCTTCTTAAGACGTGTGCCATGGATTTCCTGTATGTCGTAGCCACCTATCTCCTCTAGTCTTTGGAATGTCCGCTGAATGGCAGTACTTGTGTAATATGAGTATATGATGAAAAGATGTTAGTTGGTGGTGCTTGAATTGTTCACTTGATGGACGAAAGGATGGCCAGATAGGCAGACGGGCATGCGGACAGACGAATGGAGAGATGGTTGAACAGACAGACGAACAGTCGGACGGACGGGCATAAAAACAGACGGACGGAAGCACGGCCGGATGTACAGATGAATATATAAACATACCGACATACCGATTGACGTACAGACACACAGACGGTCATACAAACAGATAGATGGACGAACAGACATACAGATGGTCATACAGACATGCAGACAGTTATGCAGGCATACAGATGGATGAACAGACAGATGGACGCACCTACAGACGGACATACAGATGGACATACAGATGGACTTACAGACGTACAGACAGACTTGACGGGCGAACAGATCGACGTGGCCACAGGAGGATTCACGGTTAACCGATACAACCTTTCGAACCTTCGCCCCACTCATCATCATCCACTCCGTGGATATGGTGTGATTTTTTTCGAAGACTACGAGAAATTAACTTGGAACATTATTGCGACCACCTGTCCGCATTAATAGATAAGAGACTAAGGTGCTTGGTGGCTGACTCCAAGGTCATGTGTTCAATGCCGGACGCGGTTGCCGCATTTCCGTAAAGGCGAAATAGTAAAGGCCCCGTGTGCTGTGCGATGCCAGCACATGCTAAAAAAACACCACATGTTCAAAATTTCTGCAGCCTTACCATATGGCGTGTTTCATATTCATATCATCAGTTGGGAACGCAAAAGGCTAGATGTTACTATCAGGTTGATTTTAACCAAAAACGATTACTTACTCCAATCATCATGCACGTATATATGTTCGCGTAAATTGTTATTGCGGGGACAATTACATCAAAGCATCATGTGGAAAAGCGCCTTGAGATACGTTACTAATATGAAAAAGTTGTAGCCAATGGCACACAGTAATGATGACCTAAAAATCACTTTTTTTGCTGCTTTGGATGTGCCCAACTCCAGTCAAACGGCTAAGTACAGTTGTGCTTGAAACCAGCGCCTTTTAAGCAAGAAAGGAGCATTAACAGCAGCCCGCACGCTTGATTCTCGAAACCTCCTCGTCCTCTATCGCCTGACGATCCAGAACCTACTCCAGACACTTTCTTTCACGACATCACAGTGGCGCACATATTGAACAGGCTCCGATTTCTGCCCCCGACAACAGGCTTGAGTTAGAGCGACGAGCCCTCTCCATCACGCTTATACCCAAACACAATATGGTATGTGAGCCCCGCCGCGGTGGTCTAGTGGCTAAGGTACTCGGCTGCTGACCCGCAGGTCGCGGGTTCAAATCCCGGCTGCGGCGGCTGCATTTCCGATGGAGGCGGAAATGTCGAGGCCCGTGTGCTCAGATTTGGGTGCACGTTAAAGAACCCCAGGTGGTCAAAATTTCCGGAGCCCTCCACTACGGCGTCTCTCATAATCATATGGTGGTTTTGGGACGTTAAACCCCACAAATCAATCAATATGGTATGTGAAAATATTTATGCATTTTACTCCGCCCTTATCTGGAGAATGCACACACGGTAATTATTTGGTTGTGGATACTTTCCACATGGTGCGGGCATGCCCATATAACCCGGTGATCCCCCCAATCACTCCCTCTTCTCTTCCACGAGAGCGAGCTGGGAGGCGGCCTTGCTCGCCTGCTTGGCCTTGGAGAGTCAAAGAGCCCTCGTGGCGAGGGCGGGTTCCACGCGGATGCCGCAAGAGTCCAAGACGGAAGACTACTTTTAGAGTGCGCACATGCTAGGCCCTTAAGACCGCCCCTACCTCTCGCTACTAAATAATTTCAATAAATGTTTTTCACCACCGTACCGCTTTTTGTGTTGGGGGGAGGGCACATGAGAAGAACGACAATTGCATCCTGCTGCCCGCAGCACCATTAGCGGCATAATACCATTTTCGCTACGCTTCAGTACCGAGCACGCCTGTATTTTAGCACACCCTACCGAAACTTTATAATCAGAATATTTTTTTTTTCGATTCAAATAAAGAAAGAAGTTTATCGTAGGAATGTACAATAGGAGGTCCCTTACTCACAGACCTAAATGAGACGTCCCGTTCAAGATAACATGGTGAGTAATATACTAAAAATGGCAATAACAAAAGCTAGTATAATAGAAGCTAAAATCGAATCACGAAAAATGCTATACTAAAAACCATTGAAAACGTGAGATTGGTGCTCAATCAATAACAGTAAGAGAAGTGTGGCGTAGCACATATTATCACAAGGTAACAACACTCAGACAAAGAACTATATACAGTAGGCACATACTCTAGATCATAAAAGTTACATGCAAAATAATAAAAACAATAAACCTAAACAAAAACTTTCTGGGTAGAAAAAAACTAGAACAGTAAAAACCAGTGTTAGGTGAATATAGCAAAAATATCTGTCGGTTTAGAATGAAACCTATTGGCATTTGGTAATCTTAAAGTGAATGGTAGCGTATTTCAGAAAGCAAGCGGTAAAAAGGGTAATGACTGTTTGCCGTAGTTGGTGCGGACGGTCTGTAAAAAGAAGTTGTGTTTGCCAGCGAATCTGATATTATTAGTGTTAACAAGGGATGTCTTTGCTATTATAGATAGAGGAATGTAATTCTATGGTGTCCTATAAACAAAAATGACGAGATTATATTTATTAGGATTAGACACATTGAGAATATTTTGGGAGAACAATAGGTGATCGGCCTTAACACAAAGAGGTGAAAACGTTATTAGACGGTTGGCTCGGTTTTGAATGGTTTAAAGGGATGTAAGGTGGCTAATGTACGTGTTGCTTCATGATTTATAGTGGTAGTTAAGATGATAATGAAGAGAAACATAATAAACTGATATGAGACAAGGGAAGGAGAAACGCGTCGAGCTTTATGAGAGCGCGTACAAAGTAGGCCAGTTTTTGTGTTGGAGGCGTGTACATGAAATTGGGGTAGCGATCAAGTTTCACACCTGAAAGCGAACAGTGATTAGCTGGGGAGAAAGTGATTGTTCATAAAAAGGTTTTGAATAAGAGTGAATGAATGCTCGTGTGAAAAAAGATTGGCAAAGTAGGCCCTACTGTGAATAATTTGCATCTTGTTATTTGCACACCACGTCAAATTTTTCAAAAGTTTTTCATCAAGCTTATTTGTTAGCGTAGATATACAGCCATTACAGTTAAAGATCGTGGTGTTATTATCACACCTAATACAACCAGATGAGGAGCGGCAAGAAGGCTACCTAATAATATATATTAAAAACAGTAGGTGACTTAGTACGAACAACTGTGGAGCAGCTATCAAAGTAGTTGTTTTGTTAAAATACAAACTAGACATTCAATGGTTTGTTTTTATTTTGTGAATAACTGCGCCTGAGGAGCAAATGTGGGCCGGTTATTCAATGCATTTGAGGTTTGCGAAAAAAATGGGGTGATGAATAGTGTCGAATGCTTCAGACAGGGCTATGAAAATGCTGAAAATTCACCTTGACCTATTCCCTTTGTGGGGTAATTGGCAAGTGTTCAAGCAAATCCTCTAGTCCTTTTTCTGTTCTTTCACACCCTGCCGGCATTTCGCTCGTGTTTCTATGGCTGCCACTACACTTTTGTTGCGCTGTCGTCGTTGGGTGGCCCTTCCCAGTCTTCAGGGGTTGAACAATCGAAGTAGTAGTTTTTTCTCGACTAGCTTAGAACTAACAACGGCATTTGTTCTTCGGCTTAGCTGCCGTACTTGGCCAAACGCTGGCAGCTGTTTTTGGCGAACATCCTCAGTGGCGTCTATGATGGGGAAGACACTTTACTCTTGACTGCGGTTTGGTAGCACCTTTTGAGGTGAAACCCTGAGAAAATTTCTGATGAAGGAATGATGGTGCCCTGTTCCAACCTAGATGCGAAGCTTGGTGGGTTTTTCGAGTGGAAATTTGTGACCCCATATGAGTAGCGTTCGTCTTCGCTTTGTACTTTCATTTTAAATTGAACAAGATGAAAAAATTGCAGATCCCACGCAAAGTAAGAATCGATATTATGCGAAGCAAGAATGAGGACGGTTGATAAATCTCACTTGAAATTCACACAAAATTATGAGGTGGACGTAAATTATGGCGTACACGACTTAGGTGTCATGATTATCATGTCTTGTCTTGTCGCCTAGGAGATCTTGGCTCATACCCACACGGGGGATTGGTCACACTGTACCTCATATTAGATATTGTTTTACAACGCTTGCTAAAAAAGAAATAAAATTAGATAAGAACAATAATAATGTTTCTTTAAAAAAACGTGAAAGAGTGCAGAAGAATTCGGTAAACCAGTATATACAAAACAAATGAACAAAAATGAGGAAGGGGGACAAAGAATTGGATATATCTGGCAGTACCACTAGCAGCGTATTCTTCTGGTTGCCTGAATGAATTTATGTAGCGCTGACAGAATAGCACTGCGGCCCACACCCAACTGACTGGCTGCAAACGATAATAGGGCGGATGTATTGACTGGCAATCCGAGCATACCAATCGGTCTTTCAAGAATTATTCGGCGCAGTGAGGCGAAGCGGCGGCATGTGAGAAAAAAGTGATCTATTGTTTCCTGTTTATTGCGAACTGCACATAGATTAGTTAATGAAAATCCTGTTTTGTTGAGATAAAAATTTAACCAAAGAACTCTACAGTGAAAGCGTGTGAGGGTCACCTCACATTGACGGGAAATGCATTTTGCAGTGTTTCATGGGAATTGCAAAAGCCGAAATTCTTCAGATTGTAGGAGCGACGTTTCGTTGATTTTTAGGATTAACAGGCGTTTGAATCGTTCGGCAGCAATAAAAGGAAACTGTGGAGCTACTAGCACTACCGGGAAATTTTAAGATGTCGAAGCGAGCGAATCAGCAATTTGATTTAGTACAATTCCAGCATGCCCGGGGACCCAAATAAACCGAACTTCTGTTAGGCTATGCGGTACGAGAGACCAAAATATCCTGAGAAGAGGAGACTGCTTTACGGACGTTAGATGTGTGCATACAGACAAAGCATCCGAAACAATAATAGCTTGTGATTGCTGATAATTTAGTTTTCGACGAGCCAATGTAATAGCCAGGAATTCTGCGAGATAAATTGATGTGAAGTCAGGAATCGGAGCGCAAAAGACCAATTAGGCTGATGAGAAAAAATACCTACTCCAGCCTTCTGAAGATTATGCGTTGCATCCGTCAAAATTGCTACGTATTTGGGAAAATGATTGAGATGGTCTTGAAGGAGGCCCTCCAGAACATGCTTTAGAAGTAACTTGGCATTTTTCGGGAAAATATCATCAAAAATTAAGTCAACTGGCACCGAGCATTGGGTTTGGGGAGTCAAATGTTGGAGGGAAACGTGAAGATTTGGTAACGGAAACTCGACGAAAATGACTTGGGGTCTTTGATAACAAAACCACGGGCGCTGAAAGAAAGAAACTGTATGTTTTGTGAAAACTATCTGTGAACAGAAGAGGGGCGCATCATGTGTGGACGTGCCAATTACCTTTGTCGTCTATTCACGTCAAGTGATACAAAATTGTGGAGCTAGCGAAACGAGCTCAAGCGCGCTATGAGCATAGCAATTAGTCATGGTGTACATGGCACGCATGTCCCGATTATCATGTTTGGCCGTGTCAATTACCTTCGTCATCCATTCGCGTCACCTGATACCCAATGGTATAAGTGAAGCTAGCGAAACGGTTGCGGTTGCATAATGAGTGTGGAATGTAGTCATGTAGTTTATGACATTCATCTCATGATCATAATGTTTGCACCGCCATAGGCCATCATCTATTCACTTCATGTAATACTAAATTTCATGTATGTGAAGACAGCAAAATGACCGTGAGCGCACTATGAGCGTAGTATTCAGTCATTTTGTTACATGACACGCACTTCATGATTATCGTGTTTGGACGTGTCACTTATATTTGTAGTCATTCGTGGCACGTATTACCAAATTTTGATTTGACAACTAAGAAAAGCCGTGGTTTCAATGTACACTGAAACGCAGTGTTTTAAGATTTAGCTGTTCAGTTTCATTTGTCTTTATGTTTCGCTCACTATCAATGCCACTGACATTGACGAGAACATGGCAACGTGTAGCATTTTCTGCCCCTCAGAATTTTTAATGCCACGACGTTAAATCATGTATGTATGTATGTATGTATGTATGTATGTATGTATGTATGTATGTATGTATTTATGTATGTATGTATGTATGTATGTATGTATATACTGTGTGTACTGTGTGTTTGTCTGGATACTGATAACTGAGTGATGAAGTAATAAATTTTAGGTAGCAGTCGTTCAGAACAAGTCGCAAAGAGCACTGTGCATACAAACCCCGAACATTTGTCCCACCTGACAACGAGTTATGTTCACAGATGCGACACCAGGCGGAATATTTATGAAGTCGCCTCACACAAGTCGCAAATAGCACTCTGCAGGCCCGGCAATGAGTTACGTTCACAGACGCGACACCAGGGGGAATATTCGTAGAATCATGCCGCGAGACACATCGTAGGATTATAAAACGAAAGTGGTTGAAAGTGAAAGCCTGCACTGACTTACAGATGGCTGAGAATATATGTGTTAACCATCATTAACAGCCATAACTTTGAAAAAACATGCAGCCACATATGTTCTTGTATTACGGACACCCACATAACACAATGCCTATTACTCGCAAAACAGGATATACTTGATCGTTGTGACTCAAATGCCTAACATGACTGTAACCAGACTTGCACCTGTGAGTATTGCAAAAGTGAAAGATCAGCCAAATTTTCGGATAAGTGTCCTTGAGTAAAAAACCTTAGTGTTTTATATGTACAGTGATTCAGGTTACACTTAGTGCTCACTTCTTCATTTTGCCGAGCTATTTCAGTTGACATGACGCAGTAACGTTGATGTGTAGTTTTGGTGCCATTTCAGATGCTTGTAGAATATATATACAACACAGCAAGAAAAGTTGGACCTATTTTCGTAATATTAGCAGTCACTGCACATTTCATTTTTTGTTCACCAAAAGGACCGGGTAAGTGCCATATTAAAGAATAACAAAGGATTGTGTTTCTATGAAAAAGACAAGTACTAAGCCCTGCGTTTTAAGCACGCACGAGAAGAGAAAGAAGAACTATGGATCAACTCTCCGAAAGAACCTTGATACGATGCGAAGCAGCAGCGGTGCGCATGGCGTTGACACGGTTTAAACGAACGTCGACGAGAGTGCTGGAAGAACTGTTGAAAACGAGACTTCGACCTGTGTTTACTCGAGTAAACGTTTGATTGAAGCACCAATACACGGCAGGTGGGATGCGTTGAAGACGCTTGTGCTCGGCATCTCTGGCTCACGTCTCGTCGTTCAATCTTTCCACACACGCGGGAGCTCCGCAGCGTCAGCGTCAGTTATGAAGCGCTCTCACAAGCCAGAGCACGCTGGTCCTCTCCACTTACTCTCCTCTACCCACACCTCCACTTACTTTCCACCCGCACCGCCTGCTGCGGTTACTAGGGGAAAGAATAAGCACGTTCGCCCGAAGCTCTTGCTGTGGGAGAGGGAGTGAGAGCAGAAAAATAGCACCTCCCGGTGTGCTGATCGCGACAGACGCTTCATATGCTCCAACTAAGAAATGCATTTGCATTTAGAACGTCTGCGACAGTTTCAGACCGTTCCGGGAAGTTCAACATCTCGGCACACTCGTCTACGAGGTTGTCCCCGACGGCATCAGAAACTCTCGATGGCATAGTGCGCGACTTGAAGTTGAATATTCAAGTCATGCACCTCAAGCTGTTTTACGCACGTTAATAAGCCTAACAGCAGTATTCTTTGTTGTTATTTCTGTAATAATGTGCTTTAATATTGATACACATTGATATATTGCGTTTATGAATGCTCTATTGTTTTATTTTTATTGTTCATTCATTTTTACACGGTTTTCTGTTTCGAGCATCGGTGCGATGTTTTTCGGAGGGAGGTAATGATACGCGCGTTTCTAATTTAGTTATGTTTTACTTGATTTTTGCCCACGAAGCCTGCCTGGAATGCTCAGCACGAACAGTGCCTCCTTGTTCTAGAAAGTTCACAATTATTGTAGAACGTTCTGCTAAGATTTCCATCAGAACGCGAACACTCGAGATTATTCTAGAGCTTGCGCAAATACCAGCGATAGGGCTGGAATCATCGATACTGTATGTACAATCACCGACGCGCTTCGCCGCTTGTCAGTTGATAGACGAACGATGCTTAATTCGCCGCTCTCAGTGCCAGCGTGTGTCGCTGTAGTCTGACTTTTCGTTGACCGGCCACAAGTTCAGCCGAATAAACAGTTTGATCTTCGAACAAAAGTCTGCTCTCTTCCTCGACGTCATGACCGCGTGAGAATATTTCACTTCCTTGCAGAAGTTTGAACCACCCTCAATGCTACAAAAGCTTCTTTCATGTGCAAATCACATGAGTAGGGGGAAAATAGATTTAGCGAAGATTCCACAAACCTTAAAGAAGGATTCCGGGAAGGCCTGGGATGACATCTATTCGAAAAGAAGTTGCTGGTTTTTTGGCGAACAATTAAAAATAACTTCTTTCTGTTAAGAAAGGTGACTGTTTTACTACCAGAGATTATGTTTCACGATAAGACACCTGAAATTCCACTGTGAATTTCAAGACAATGTCAAAAAGACAATAAAAAGTAAAAAAAATCACACCATATCCTTGGACTGAATAATGGTGAGTGGGGTGAATCTTCGAAGGGTTTTATCGGCAAACCGTGAATCATTTACTCGCTTTGTCTGTCTGTCCGTCTGTCTGTCTATATGCCTGTCGGTCTGCCTGTCTGTCCATCCATCTATCCGTCCGTCCATTTTGCGTCTGTCCGTGCGTCCATTCGTCTTTCCTTTCATCCATCTAGTGAACACTCCAAGTACCACAATCTCACATCTTTTCATCATATACAAGTACCGCCATACAGCGGACGTTCCATGGACTAAACAAGAGGTCGATACCCACTGCAACTGCTACATACATCGGGGACGCACGACCCACGGCTTAAGGAGTTCTGCCCCTAGAAGTGGTTACTATTTATAGTACTTGTTGCTTAGATAAAGTTAACAAACTGCTTGAAGTACTCCATTAGGGGAGGGCATAAAACCGTCTCGTGTGCTTCACACAAGCCGTGTCAAGTGTGCGTTTAGAAAAAGTGGTTAACGATTTAGAGTACTTAGTATTCTACTATGAGAGAGCTGAAAGCCCTCCCGTGTACGTCAAACTAAGATAGAGGAGCTAGCAGAGAGTGCCACACTCTTTACTTCTCAAAGATCAGCAACCCCAACTTTCGGTTTCATGAACAAATGAAGTTTTGCAAAAAAGTTGGCGTAAAGGCCTTGTAGTTGCTTTAGCGAAAACGAAACTTGATTAGCGATACTCATTTAATATTAGAAACCTACGGCAAAAACGCACGAGGACAAAAATCATTTCCGGTAGAGCTAACGCTTTCTAGCTAAAATAAATATTAGGACTACGAAAACGTCAAAGTTACACACCATCATGTATTCGTCCTATACAAGCACCACAATTCAGCGGCCAGTCCAAGGACAATAACGCGAGAGGTGGCTACTACATACAGGAGACACATGAGCCGCGCCTTAAGAAACTTCGCCCCTAAAAAAACGCCAGGCCGGCGTGCAACGCTAAGCACTGTCCCAGCGGAAGCTCCAAGTGCGGCCTTCACTATGATATCTTTCACTATGATTCACTATGATATCTTTCGTAAGTTTTCTGACAAGCGTGGTATCCGCTACACCTTTGCTAGGAATATTGTGCAATATTTTTATGTAGTGGTTGACGAAAACGTAGAGTTATGCCTGAAATTATTAGGTGAACAAGAAGAAGGTTTTCTTGTGTGTTGGATAATTGGGCAACCCACTCTTTACGCCATTCGTATTGTGGGACAAATTGTTGTTCCTTTGATGTTCCTAAACACTTTATAACTCATATTACCGCAATTTTTTTCGCGACATCAAGCCTGCCTAAGGCCAGTTTTGAAGTGAGTTTCAAGTGCTCCCGTTGCTCAAAGGTGTATGCTAGGCTGGCACGCAGTGAACCGGGGTTTCAATCCCCCTGTATTCTTGGTGTTTTAATTTACTTAGCTCTTTTTTTGTTAATTTTTTTGACATTATTTAAGGACATCGGAGGCAGCGATGGACAAGTACAGTGTCACACGCAGCCTTTGTTTTGATCTCATAACTGTTATCGGTGTAAAGAAAGTGTAGGCTTATGCCACAGAAGCGAAAGAAAGACACGCCTGAACGATAACCGATGCCAGCCAGGAACGTGAGCCGTCGCTTCACGTGCCACGGCCTAGCGCCTTCTTTATTTTCTTCTGTCGCCATCGCTTGCTCTCCGGTTTGCGCGCCGCCCGAACGAGGGCGCTACAGGGCCCCCCGTGTAGACTGGAAGTCAGAATGTGACATGCCGTTTGTGGTATTCCAACGGAAGATCAGTCGTAGATGAGAGGCTTTCTAGGGCGGTCTCCAGGTACGCCGGCTTGAGTCGGTCCAAGCTGACTGTCTCTTCACGGCCGTTCTGAAGTAGAGTGGCAGTTTTGGGGGTGCGGGGAAGGACGCGAAATGGTCCGTCGTAGGCTGGTGTCAAAGGTGGTCTGACCGCGTCGTGGCGCAAGAAAACATGTGTTGCAGTGGCCAGATCAGGGTGGACGAATATAGTCTTGTGTTCGGAAGGTCTGGGTGGAGTGGGCCGGAGGTCTTGAACGCAGTCGAGGAGGCGTTGTAGGAATTGCTGTGGCTGGTCTGGTAGCTTCGTTGACGTGAAGAAGTCTCCCGGAAGCCGTAGAGAAGTGCCATACACCAGCTCTGCTGTTGAGCACTGCAGGTCTGCCCGGATGACAGCTCGTAAACCTAAGAGCACCAGTGGCAAGGCATCAACCCAGGTGGCTCTATGAGGCGGGTAGTCAAGGCGGTCTTCAGTTGTCGGTGAAGGCGTTCCACCATGCCGTTGGCGCAGGGATGATAAGCCGTGGTACGGCAATGTCTGGCTCCGAGGATGCGATTAAGGCAAGTAAACAGCGAGGACTCAAACGGACGTCCACGGTCTGTTGTCACGGTGCCAGGACAGCCAAAACGGGATACCCACGTAGAAATGAAAACGCGGGCAACTGTCTTGGCTGTGATATCTTGAATTGGAACAGCCTCTGGCCAGCGTGTGAAGCGATCGACCGTGGTCAATACATAACGGTACCCCTGAGACACTGGTAGAGGGCCCACAATGTCTAGATGAACATGGTCGAAATGACGGCCGGGTGGAAGGAAAGGTTAGGGCGGCGTCTTAGTATGACGGGAGACCTTTGTCATCTGGCAGGGCAGGCACATGCGCGTCCAAGCGCGCACATCACCGTTGATTCCGGGCCAGACATAGCGCTGGGTGAGAAGACGCTGAGTAGCCCGAATGCCAGGGTGACAGATGTCGTGTAAGGAGTGGAAAACGGTGCGTCGTAATGAAGCGGGAACGAAAGGGCGGGGAAGGTCAGCTGAGAGATCGCACCACAAGCGCTCAGATGATAATGAATCAGGCACCAGGCGTAGTCGGAGAGAACGGGGGTTCTCCCGAAAAGCGGCAAGCTCTCTATCATCCTGCTGTGCCGAGGAGAATGAGGCCCAGTCGATGGTTGGTGGTGGAGAGTCAACCGCGGCTATACGAGAAAGGGCATCTGCGGCGGTGTTGTCAGCTCCTTTCACGTGGCGGATGTCAGTCGTGTACTCCGATATATAAGCCAGATGGCGGATTTTACGGGGCACGTACTTGGATGAGTTAGTGCGGAAAACATACGCCAGTGGCTTATGGTCAGTCAGCACGTAAAACGAGCATCCTTCCAGGAAATGCCGAAAGTGCTGTATTGCAGCGTAGATGGCTAGTAATTCCCGGCCAAAGACGCTGTAGCGGGTCTCAGCAGGAAGTAGCTTCCCAGAGTAAAACGACAAGGGTCTCCACTCGGAGTTAATGCACTGCTGTAAGACGGCTCCGACGGCCACGCTGGATGCGTCCACCATCAACCGAGTAGGGGCGTTGCTGCGTGGATGAATGAGAAGCACGGCGTTAGCGACCGCTTGCGTCGCAGCAGCAAAGGCGGCCTGGGCCTCTGACGACCAAGGAATGGCGGAGGACGGGCCGGCGGTCGACCGAAGGAGGTCGGTGAGTGGTCGTAGCATTTCGGCACAGTGTGGTATGAAGCGCCTGGAAAAATTCACAAGCCCCAGGAATTGGCGTAATTGGCGCAGTGTTGTAGGCTGAGGATAATCCTGAATTGCTTTAACGTGGGACCGGAGAGGGCGTATTCCTTTGGATGATATGTGATGGCCCAAGAACTCGAGCTCAGATGCGCCGAAAGTACACTTAGAGGCGTTCACAACGAGGCAGTACTGCTGAAGACGTTGGAACAGAGCGCGTAGATGGTGCTCATGATCTTCAGGTGTGCGGCTGGCGATGAGGACATCGTCAAGGTACGCAAACACAGTAGGAAGACCCCGTGTGACCTGAGAAATGAACCGCTGGAAAGTTTGAGCCGAATTGCGGAGTCCAAAAGGCATCCGCACGTAATCAAACAACCCAAAGGGCGTCGTGATGGCGGTCTTAGGTATGTCGGCGGGCTCGACAGGAATCTGGTGGTACACCTTAACAAGGTCCACTTTGCTGAAAATTGTGGAGCCGTCGAGGCGCGATGTAAAATCCTGGATGTGAGGTAGAGGATAGCTGTCGTGGACAGTCTTGGCGTTCAACGCTCGATAGTCCCCACAAGGACGCCAGTCACCAGGATCACGCTTTGGCACCAAATGCAGCGGGGAAGCCCAAGCGCTTGACGACGGGCGGATAATGCCGAGCTGCAGCATGTGGTCAAACTCCCGTTTAGCAATAGCTAGGCGGTCTCCGAACAGGCGGCGTGGTCGAGCGGCTTCCGGTGGACACCGGGTGACGATGTGGTGTGTCACCGTATGTTTAGGCGGCTGAGTGAGGCTGCACGGTTTAGTTAACTCCGGGAAACTCGCCAAGATTTTTTCGAACGGTGAGGAAGGTATCAGCATGCGGATGGCCATTGGAGCGATGTCGGACAGGACTCCCGAGATGGAGAGACGAGTCTTACCATCTATGAGGCGGCGCCGCCGCACGCTGACGTCCAAATCGAAGTATGAGAGGAAGTCCGACAGATGATCGGTTGAACCACGTCTGCGATGACGAAAACCCACTGGAAAATGCAGCGAAGGCCGAAGTCGAGGGTGAGAGATCGGAGCCCATACGTTGCTATAGACGAGGCGTTAACAGCACGAAGCACTTGCCCCTGTGACTTTGAACGATCAGCCTTAGTCGGGGGCACAACGCTAATTTCCACGCCCGTATCTATATGGAACCTGGCGCCCGATAGCTGGTCCGTGACCATGAAAAGGCGGCTGGGACGAGAAGGGAGATCACACGCCGCCGTCAGTGATCCCGGCAGGCGTTTCCCTGCCACGAACATGGGGGCGTATACTTCGTGTCTCGGTGTCGGAAACGCCGGTGGTACCAGCAGAGGGGTGGAGGGCTGGTACTCCGTGCATCTCGTGTGCGTGGAAGAGCTCGACGACCGGAACGAGGTGAACGAGTCTGCTGCAGGGGGCTCCGGAGTGCGGCAATGGAGGCGGCGAGTTCGTAGATGCGGGCCTCAAGGCGCGAAATCGCTGTGTCTGCTGGTGGTAAGACAGCGTTGACAGATGGGGAGGTCGCTTCATGAACCTGATCGGCGAGCTCCGCGAGGCGGTCGAGATTGACGTCGCCGGCCGCCGCGAGGACGAGGCGGATTGGCTGAGAAAGGCGTTGGAGGAAGAGCTTGCGAAGCAATGCTGAGTGGGCAGAGACGTCGTGTTTCCCAAGAAGCTGTCGCATTCGGCGCAGTAGTTGGGAGGGGCGCCTGTCGCCAAGGTCCCCCTCTGCAAGGAGCTGCTGTAGGCGGACGCGTTCCGAAGGCATGAATCGTTCCAGCACCTTGGTTTTAAGGTGCTGATATGGCGTAGTGTCCGAGGGGTTGGAGAGGACGTCGGAGAGCTCGCTGGCAACGTCAGGAGGAAGGACGGAGGCTACGTGGTAGTAGCGTGTCGTTTCCGAGGCGATGCGGTACAGGGAGAATTGCGCCTCGACCTGATGAAACCAAACTTGCGGGTCCTGTGGCCAGAAAGATGGGAGACGCAGTTGCACGGCCGAGACGCCCTGCGGACGTGAGGCTTGTTTGGTTGAGGGTGCATTCGAGTCAGTCATTGTCTTCGTCCAGGTCACCACTTGTAGGCTTATGCCACAGGAGCGAAAGAAAGACACGCCTGAATGATAACCGATGCCAGCCAGGAACGTGAGCCGTCGCTTCACGTGCCACGGCCTAGCGCCTTCTTTATTTTCTTCTGTCGCCATCGCGCGCTCTCCGGTTTGCGCGCCGCCCGAACCAGGGCGCTACAAAAGAAAGGTAGGCATGCTGTCACCCTGTTCCTAGATTTGGATTCGCAGAAACTTGAGAGATCTGTAAATAAAAACAGTCTTCTGCAGCATAAGCATTTCACAGCAAAAACAAACAGTGGGGGCATGTCTTTTCGCGCAATAGACACAGAATGCAAGGCGCGACAGTAATGGTTTAGTGCGTCTTCATTTATTTCTGAGCTGCGGATCACGCCTTCATAAAGAGGACTAACAAATTTCTTCAAAGGCAGAAGTCGTTTAGAAATTTCCGCCTAATGATAGCTGTAAAAAGGTGATGCTTTAAGGAATAATGAGGAGTACCGTTTATTAGATAGTTCAAAAATCGAAGGCCTCAGAATTCACTTACTAGTCTGGCTTCTTGCACACCTTGGAATAAAGGTGCCTCCTCAATTCGAATGAGAACGCGCACTCGGCTGCACGTGGTTTTAGTGACCGTGTGCGGTGTAAAGGGTCATCTTCGCAGCGACCCCTGGCCCTCTGCACGTATTACGAGATAAGTAAGCACTGTCTTCTCGAGAACAGTGTGGCCCGTACCACCTTCGTAGATTTGCACGACCAAAGCTGTCCCTCTCAAACCTGCCCCACTTACACAATATACCACGAACGATTCCCAAGCCCGGAATACTCATTGTGTGGTCGTTATGCAGACTTCAAGCATTTTTTGTGGTGCTGCTGCACCTCTGCCAGCCCCTCTTTCCACTATGAGGAAATAAAGAAGCCCATGTACGGCAACGACAGGAGCTCTGAAATCCTGGCTGTCGAGGAGGCCCGCGGGAGGTGTGTTGGTGGTGGTGGTAAACTTTACACTTTGAAATAAACTACAGAGTTCTTGTGCGACTGAGTGGTGGTTCCCATTCCGGAATATCATTGAAGATCACCGCGGCCCGAGCGCGGGCCACTAAGGAGCGTTGCACATCTATGGTAGAGCAGCCGAGGAGGTATTCCTCCCAAGCCTCTCTAGACGGGATGGGAAAGGGGCATAATAAAGAGAGTAAAGTGGAAGGGCAGGACACAAGCCACATTTTTGAAAGGTCTCAGCTAACATCTTACAAGTTGGACACGTGCCAGAGATATTCCGGTCTGAAGTGCCGGGTGACCGCTGGACTAAGAAAAGTGTTAGCCTGAAGGCGGCACAGAAGTCATTCATCCGCTTTCGCCAGACCGTGTGCGGGGCCAGCGTAAAGCCGGTGTGAAGTGCGATAATAATCTACAATAGTTTGGTAGCTTGTCAGACGGGAGTTCCCAAGATCCGACTCAGGACATATAAGAGCATAGCCCGGAGGGGGGAAGTGTGAGCAGGGGCATTTGGCGCTTCCTTGTCAGGAAGACCTGTGTAGCCTGGAGTCCATATTACTCTTACGGAGTGAGGCATAAAGCGCCAGGAAGCAGCTCGAAAGAGATCAGCAGCCACTTAGGCGATGAGGATAGCCAGGTTTGCCTGACTACCTCGAGTAAGCCTAGAGGGATGACGTTGAGTTTACACGTGTCTATTGTAGATCACATACAGTTGTTTCACTCAACCCCAATCCACCGTTTAACAGCTGTTAAGGGATGCGTCAAGTACCAGAATAAAGAGCCCCTGTTAATTTCTTTAGGTGCATATCAGTATTGGGTTTTCGGTGAGAGTGGTTCCAAGTCGTATTTTTTTAAGTGGAATTTATCGGGCGCTTTACTCGGTATTCGAAGACTCCACAATTACGGCATTTCGCTATGTAAAAGACTACATACTTTTCCCTTTGCCCCCATGATTCCACTTACACAAGCATTCTAAACAGTTTTGAGATGTTCGCGCAGTGCCTGAAGCATACCTTAGAATACTGGACGTATACTGCATCAAATGTTTGCATCTACAGCTCAACCTCACGCGTTGACTTGCCTGTTCATTCGGCGAAGCCAGGTCTGTGGGACCTGCGCTGAATCGCAGGATCGGGTCACACAAAATTACTGTAGAATTTCCTAGCAGTCTCTTGTGCCAGCTGTGTGCTGAAAATATTTTGTCAATTTTTCTTGGCAGCTGCACAACCTGAGGTTAGCAGTCTTCTCACGGAGTTTTGCGAAAATAGGTGAAGACAATTAGGAAATGTCTAGGAGATGATTGTGGCTTCTCTGGGAGGACACATCACAAAAAATTTGAAGTTGCTCCATGTGTGTGCGTTTTCACCCACCGCCTAAATAACATTGCAAGACGTCATGATTTCTATATGATAATTTCTGCAAATAGTAAGTTATTAACATTATGTCGAGGGGCTACGTAATGCTGCAGTAGATGACCATGTGCCGAATGCCCAAGACAAATGTAATGATACTTGTGTACATAATTATATATTTTCCACTGTGGTGGTGTAGCGTTTGAGATGCTCGGCTGTTGACTCGAAAGGTGCGGGTTCTTTCGCCGATTCGACGGTCTGTGTAGACGAAATTCTAAGAGCCCGTGTGATACCATAAATATTATATTAATTATATACCATGTATTTGCAAAGTCGTATATTGCGATTGTCCATACAATACCATACAAGGCGTTGCTCAAACGTTAAATTTAGAGGGCATTCCGATTCCCTGAAAGGCCACGCTCGCGTTGTTTTGGTGGCGCATTTCAAGGATTGTGGTTCCGCGCCACACTTTTTGGGGCGAAGCTCCTTATAGCGGCACCCGTTCGTCCCTCGTAGCCGTTGTAGTAATGTGTAACAAGTATAACATTTTGACCTCCAAGGTGGTGCCGGTGAGAGATTTCGTCTGTGCGTTGTTGAACAATAAAAGATGGTGCTCAATGTACAGGCCTAGGGCGGCTAAGAGAGAATGAGAGACAAGAGAATTCGGCTTTTAGTTGACGCGCACGCTGCGAACTTTTATTGTTCAACAACGCACAGAAGACAAGAAAGGGTTGCTATGTTATACTCGCAGGGCATAACCTCCTAGGTTTTAGAAAGGTTTAGCGAGCGTTGGCATGCAGTGCCATGAATACAGCGAACTAGTATATACCATGAACTCGAGGTGGTTAAAGGTGGGAAGTAGACACGAAGTGCAAGCCGTAGGAAAGTGTGCGTGTGCCTTCTCTCGTTCAGTTCATGGAATTTCCGATAGATGGTAGAGCTTCTATGTGAAGATTATATGATGAAAAGATGCGAGATGGTTGTACTTGGAGTGTTGAATAGGTGGACGGACGGACGGACACACACACAGATGCATGGACGGACGCACAGATAGCCGCACGAACGGATTGACGCATGGACCGATGCAGGAGCAGATACGTGGATGAAAGCAGGGACGGACGCACAGATGAACGTGTGGACGCACGAACAGACGCACGCACAGACGGGCGGATGGACGCACGGGCGGCCACACAGACGCACGCATGGACGGACGGAAGCAAGAACGAATGGACGGACGGATGCTTCGCCCCACTATCCATCATTCACTCCGTGGATATGCTAGCATTTTTGTCTGACACCTTAGCGCTGCTGCAGAAAACAAAAAAGAACGTTAACTTGTTTAAGCTCTGCACATACGCGTACAGTCGCCCGAATCTTTAACTATCATGCGTGACCACCAACTTTTTGTGTGTCACGCCATATGACGGAGCCGAGTTGCAAACACGGCGAGAGTAAACACTTGCCCATAAAGCGCGCTCAGCCAAGGCCATCGTCAGCTTTGCTGTTTATTCGCGAGAACGTTGCTTTGCATCAATTCACTTCAGACGAGTAGGTTACGCATCTTCTTCGAATCTTACATTCCATAGATCAGGAAGCAACCGACGAAATGAGATCTTTAGATACGTTACATGTTTCCGAGCATGAGATAAGCTTACCAACGTGGATCGTCTGGAATGAGCTAATTTAAGGCGATGTTTTCGCAAAGGAACAGCGAAGCAGACGAAGGGCCCAGCTGAGGACGCTTCGTTGCCGTGCACTTACATTCGCCGTGTTTGCAACTTGGCTCCATGATACGGTGCTGACGCACAAAAAAGTCGGCGCTCGCGTACGAAATTTAAAGATTTGGGCGGCTGTACATGTTAAAGGTCAGTCACGCTTAAGCATTCCCTCTGCGACTCAGCATAAAAATCGAAATCGTAGATTTGTCTGAACAGCCTGTCATGGTTGTCGCGGTGCCAATTTTATTGCAATAGCAATTATGTTGACCTTTTCGGCTGGTGTTTGCCAACAACAGTCATATCCAAGGCATGCATAAGTGAGCATATTTCTATAAAAAGCCCAAACAAAAATAAACCAGAAAAATATTTTCTTACATATAATTTTTCTGGTTATTATGTCGGAAAATTTTGGCGCAAGCCGGCCGCATGCCTAAGCCCCCTAAACTGCATGAAATCCGCATCAAACGTGATAGAATAACAAAACTTCTTTTATTCGCTTAATATACCCGTAACACCTAATTTGGAAACTTGAGATGCTTGGGTTCTTTGACAGTCCTGCACGTGGGGCCACCTCTGACCGAATATTAGTGATGAGCGTAGCCTTCGTTCAAAGTAGGGTGGGGGGGGCTGCTCTTCCTAGTATTCAAGGGCAATCAACACTTTCTGTGGTTTCACGTGCATCAAGACTCCCCTTTTGACATTGCAGAGTCAACATATATAGGGCGCACATAATACCCCGACTATCACCTGGCGAGAGCTATTGCTCGTCACCCCTCTCGCTCGGTTGTCGGGTTGCTCTCAATGTGAATTAGGCTGTTTACGCCAGGAATGCTTTTCTTTTTTCAAAGGGAGACACGCTCAAAGCAACCAGATCATATCATTCTGCACTGCCTGGATGGATTGATTGATTGATTGATTGATTGATTGATTGATATGTGAGGTTTAACGTCCCAAAACCACCATATGATTATTAGAGACGCCGTAGTGGAGGGCTCCGGAAATTGCGACCACCTGGTGTTCTTTAACGTGCACCCAAATCAAAGCACATGGGCCTACAACATTTCCGCCTTCATCGGAAATGCAGCCGCCGCAGCCGGGATTTGAATCCGCGACCTGCGGGTCAGCAGCCGAGTACCTTAGCCACTAGACCACCACGGTGGGGCCTTCACCGCACGGAGGATACCAAATATGAAAACAGTCTCAGGCGCTGCTCCGCTGTGGGGCGCTGGTTTCTTACGGTATTGTGTTGGGCGTCTCTAGCTGATGAGAAATTGTTCTGAATTAACACCACAAACAATAAATATGCAATGACCGAAACATTTACTATATGATTTCGGTATTACCAGATGCAAAGCTACAAATAACTGTAAAAAACTTGCAAACAAATCTTTCCTTTTCAGGGGTCCTTTAATTTATTTCGCAGGGGTCCTTTAATTTATTTCGACATGAAACTCAGTGGCTTTTCACGTTTCTTGATTTCGAACTTCAACTTCTCCTCTTGGAGAACGTCACACAGTGGAGCATTCACAACAACATCTGTTAAGATATTGTATTTATTGCCTTACTGTCAACGGAGGCAGAATCGATCATGCCCCGCCGCGGTGGTCTAGTGGCTAAGGTACTCGGCTGCTGCCCCGCAGATCGCGGGATCGAATCCTGGCTGCGGTAGCTGCATTTTTGTTGCAGGCGGCAATGTTGTAGGCCCTTGTGCTCAGATTTGAGTGCACGTTAGAACCCCAGCTGGTCAAAATTTCCGGAGCTCTCCACAACGGCGTCTCTCATAATCATATGGTGGTTTGGGGATGTTAAACCCAAGATATCGCGCATCATCACACATAGTGGCAAGATATATACAGAGTCATGAGGGTGAGGAGATGACACCCAAAAAAAGGAAAAACAGATGACACTTGGGCCACAATATCCCATTCAAGGCTTGAAATGACAATTTAACCGAAAGGATGCTTGTCTTTTTGTCCAACAGATTAAGAGACTAGACACTTACACACTTAGATTCTGCTTTGCGAATCAAACTACCTTCATGTATTTCACGTGCCTTATTCTCCCTATGTCTTGCCAATACTTGAAATTCTTCAAAACTCAGGGTGAATGTACAATTCACTCATATGCTTATTGATTTTCCAGGTGGCTGACGACTGAACTGCACATGACATCTGCGTACCCCCTAAGGTGATCGTTCAGACAGCGCTCCGTCTGACCGACGTAGTATCGGCCACGTAACGAAAAAATGGAATATAAAAAGCCCATGATACATTCTATGAACATTTTTGCGTGCTTTTTATAACACCCAACAATTGCAGATCCTTCATAGTTCACATTTTTACATAGTTTGTTACCTAGCTTGTTTTTAGCCAGGAAAACAACCTTCATCCCAGTTTTTTCAACTGTTTTTTAGGCAGTGCGAAAAGTTGTTGACATAAGCAATGGAAGACAGTTATGGCTTTGGCTCGATGAGATGGGTGCTGGGCATTCTTTCCCTGTTTCAATTTATTCAGAAGTGACTCTGCTATGCCTGAGAGCAATTGGTCTGGAAAACATGCTTTCTTAAGTATATTACTTTGGTTGCCAAAACTGCTCCTAATCTGGTGATGTGAGGACATTGACAATGATGTCATCATGCAAGCTTTCGGTTTTCCTCACCTAACATTCTTGGAGTAAGCTGAACTAAAGTGTTAGAAGCCTTGCTGGGAGTGCGGAACGTATATACAGACTACGTGTCCTGGCTGAAATATAAGCTCTAGGTTTCAAAATCTAAACTTTTTAATCTCAGGGAACTCTCGCTTATGTCTCTGAGAGAATACGTGTGCTGAAAATACGCTCCCTGCTCTCAGAAAGCCATGTTACCCTTTCGTTCAACGCACTCGAAGCTTGTTAAGCGAGAAATTGCGGAGCCTTGCATGATCATATCATTGTCAAAGTCTTGTCGTCACCAGGTTAGGAGCAGATTTGGCAACCATGTTATACTTGTGAAAGCAGGTTTTCCTGATAAACTCCTCTCAGGCATAGCATATTCACTTCTGAATGAATTGAAGCAGAGAAAGAATGTCCAGCACGCATCTCCAAATGAGCGAAAGCCAGAAGTGTCTGCCATTTTTTATATGAAGAAAATTTCGAAACGCTTAAGAAGAATGGTAGGAAAAACTGTGGTGAGCGTGCTTATTTCGCAAAAAAAACAAGTTAGGCTGTCTATGTAAAAGAGTTCACTATCAAGGATCTTCAAGTGTTGAGTGCATTGGGAAGCACGCAAAAATGTTCTTATAATGTATTAGAGGCGTTATGTATCCCAATTTTTTATCATGTTGTCGATACTGCAACTGCCAGACGGGCCGCTGTATGATCGACTGCTTTAGGCAGCACGCAAATCCGAAAGCCACCTGTAAAGTCAATGTGCCAATTGTGAGCGCACCCCAAAGTTTTATGGACGCAAGTATTGACAGGTTATAGGGAGAATAGGGTGCGGAAAATACCTGAAGCCTTTTTGATTCGCAAAGCCAGGTCGTAG
The DNA here is from genome assembly GCF_043290135.1 of Rhipicephalus microplus. Lineage (NCBI taxonomy): Eukaryota > Metazoa > Arthropoda > Arachnida > Ixodida > Ixodidae > Rhipicephalus > Rhipicephalus microplus. The sequence goes on from NC_134706.1 coordinate 155,642,847, forward strand.
ACTGTAATTGCCCCGTCTCTTAAACGCCCACTCCGGGGAATTTTCGACAATGTCTGAGTAATAGCGCTTTTATGTTCTTGAGGCACGTTTGCCACCAGCCCGATAGCTGAAATTCTCAGCAAATTTGAAAATAAATTTTAATAGGCCAAACTGCGCAATACCGAAACCGAAACCTAACCAAGTGCCCTGTCTACGAATGGCGTACTATTTCGTAAGAACGGTTGTCGTATACTTGTCCCTCCGTTGCGGTATATGAAAACTGTCAAAGCTGGGACAAGGCGATGATGGGAGCAGAGGCGAGCCCACTGAGCCGAGCCAGCAACACACCACAGAAGAAGGGAGAAGCTTTTCCATGCCAAACACCGTCCCCGTCGCCTTGTAAACACACTGTAAACGCACAGTGAACACCATAGCGGCCATAGTTACCGATGACATCGGCTGCGTCACAAGCCAAACATGAAGTCACACAAACAGTGTTGCCAATATTTCATGGAAGCCAGGTGAGCTTTTGTGGCAATCTTTAAAAGTCATTTGAAAAGAATCGGTACATCTCGAAAGCTCGTAGTTTTGCATAAATGACGGAAATGTGCAAACGAACGTACCTAAATAATTTCATTTAAATATATCGACCTCAAAAAATCGCTGAAGTTGGCCTTGTATTGCTTCGACAGCGAAAAAAAATATCATCTCTGCTATTTTGTCATTTCAAAGTTTAAACAAGATAATATGGCGCATGCGCCGTCTTTTTTTCTTCTATTATTGTCATCTGCACGCCCTCTTGACTGAGTATGTAAATTCCCACCATCTCTGTGAAAAAATACCCGTCAGCGTGCGCACTGTGCAATTTATTTTTTCTGCAACGTTCCCTGCACACTAAGAGTGTACATTTCTGTAAAAAATGCAATGCCAACCAGCCCAAGTAGCCATTCTTTCATTGTGATAGTAATTGTATGGACACTCTCTGCTTGGTTCAGCCGCTGGCGACGGCGTTGACCTGGGCGTTGACGTCATTCACCGTGTATGTATACCTATCTACATAAGTGTAAACGCAAGAAAGAAGAAATCCTGCACGTGGAATTGAACGTGGAACTTCTGAGCCGTGAATGCGTGGCGTTGACCACTGAGCCACTGAGGAGCCCGTCTTTCAATGCTCAAAGGGCAAGCTTTTTATATATACCACTTACAGCTGGTGACGGGCAACTCGGGGGGGGGGGGGGGGAAGGGGCAATGATCTTCTCATCATTACCAGCAAGACGGCGCAGTGAACGCGCCCCGGCTCGCGTATGGTGGTGCGAGGAAGCTATTGCGTTTTTAGCATTACAAGCAAGGCGGCGCAATGAGTGCGCGATGGCGCAAGTTCTTTTTTCCACGTGTGCTTCGCCCCTAAGTGTAGAGAAGGTGGACTTCAATTGTTGCACAGTCACCGTTCGTGAAAGGGCGCTTTCAGAAATAGCGAAGTAACAACTGAGACGTTTTTTTGCGTTTATCTGCACCTGTGAGTACGTTTAGTGAGGAAAAAAACGCGGTGCACGTTTTGATCTGCTTGCCATTTGGTGCGTGACCGTCCAATTTGTTGCCATCGCGCTGACTGCTTCACATTTTCGACAAAGCTGTGACATTTTTGTTGAATAGGCCTATTTGTTGCTATCGCATTATTGGCTCGGCCTTGTCCAGAAACTATCTTTTATTGTTGACACGTCCTCCTCGCAATTTTGTTCTCCTCAATTTCACCTGGCATGCATCATTATTTTAATCTTGCTATTGGCTTCAGTTTTGTAGATTAAACCTTCATTTGATACTAGGCGCGTGTTTGTGCTTTCTTCCTTTTCTCAGTGTTGCCATGAGTCAAGTATTTTTTGTGCTTGTAGCACCATGAACCAATACGAACTGGCGCAAATACATTACCGCGTTTCCGAACAGCTTCAGCACTCACACGGCAACTCTTGCGTCACAACGCTGATAATTCTGCATAAGAAGCAGAGAGCAAGTTTCAACGGCACTTCAATTTGATTTAGACTTTTTTTCTGCTTGATCCGAAAAATATTGGTGCCTATTTAAGCTCGGTGATTTGAACCTTAATTATTAAGGAATACCGAGATCTTTAGGCAGTGAACTTGCTAAAGGTTATCCGGCCATTCTGTACATTGACATTTTATTGATCGAAAATGAATGTGTTGCTGTTGCTGTAAAGACAGTAGTCCAGCCATAAAACCACTGCCAATTACATGCTTGTTGTTGTAAGTTCATTAAACTTTGTATCACAATGGTCCTAGGTAAGAGGCTTCAGTTCGGAGAATAGGACTATGCCATACGTTCTTCATAAGATCTTCAGTCACCAATTATGATGCATGCATCAGAAGCGCGTGATTGTGCATCATAATGCGTAAACATTATGCATCATAGGCATCAAGGTATGCATGCGATGAATAATTTGGTGCATTGCACTAGTTAGGAAATGTGATGAATGCATGACATGATTTAAAGGCTGAGTAGTACATTATAAGAAGGCAAATGTAGGAATATGTCCTTTTGTGTGAGTTCAGCCTTTAATCGTGAATTTGTTCGTAATTTATTAGTTCACTATGTTTGTAATCAGTCAGTTTCAATCCTTGCAGAAAAATAAGGAACTATTAGGTTCCATTCGTTTCATATTCGTTTTTAGGACTGAGTTGAATTGCAGGTTTCTTACCCAAAAACCTTTAAAACCAACCTTTGGAACTAAAGCTTCTTTGAATGGCAGCATGATAGGCTATTTGTTACTGAATAATTTCTAACCATTGCCAATATTCTTTGTGATTTATTGCAGAGCCAACAACGACGATGGCGACTACTACGCCTAAGCCTGGTAAGTTAGCTTTTATAGAGACTGTCAAGTGGTAATTAACAAGCTTTAACACATTGAAAATAATAAATTACGCATAAAAACTAAGCAGCAGATTAACAACTTCAGTATATTAGGTGATTTGGCACGTGAATCCAAGCCAGAGAAGGCAGAAAAATGCAGAGATCAAATTAGGTGTGCTTTTATTATCATATTAACACACTTTATTACCAGTAGATGTGTGGTTCTCCCGCTCATGAATGCCATGGTTCTTTGGATGGGAGAGAGAAAGAAAAAAACTATTAGACACAATGGGCCGGCAATTTGATCTCGGTGGCTTTAGGTGGCGGCTCGTAGTCTTTGAACACGGGTGGCATTCTCGGACAGCCGGACGGCCCAGAGTTGGTCTTTCAGCTCTGGGCTTTGGAGGGCCGCCTCTCAGCGGCGGCGACGCCGACGAAGAAGAACCCCCACGGCTCCCGCAGTTGGGGCGGCGGCAGGAACGAGTGAGCTTGAGGCTCCCTGTGATTTGGTATCGGCGGCAGCTATAGGCGCATCGCGATTGGTGGCGTTTTCACGACTGTCATCGCCGGCACATTCCCAGAGCATGTGGCTCAGCGTTGCTCTGTGCCCGCACGCTTTACTCATATCGATGGGGTATATGTTCGGGTAGAGGTGGCGTAGAACGACGTGGCTAGGGTAGGGATAGGTTTGGAGTAAGCGAAAGCTTACGGCATCGCGCCTGTTTAATTTCTCGTGCGGTGGCGGGAACCTAGGCCTTTCCTTTCGACCCTGTAGTGTTGGGTGATGTCACGGAACGTTGTAAGAGTAGGAGCTTGCTTTTATTATAATGCCGTAGCGGCACCAAAATGTCAGCAGTACCTGCCATAAAGGGTAGACGCTTTTGTTTTGCTGGTGAATTCAAAGCCCAGACTCGCATTTTCTAAGAAGCCTAATGGCGATGATGATCACTTTTCACTGTTTGGCCTAGTTTCTTGATTGATATGTGGGGTTTATGTCCCAGAACCACAATAAAATTATAAGTGGCGCCGTAGTAGAGGGCTCCGCCAATTTGGACTTTCTGGGGTTCTTTAACGCGCGCCGAAACCTGAGCACACGTGCCTACAACATTTCCGCCTCCATTGGAAATGCAGCCGCCGCAGCGGGGATGCTATCCCACGACGAGCGGGTCAGCATATCTACTCTTGCTTGGCAGTTTTCATGCTGGCTTTAGTGAAGATATGCGCTTTGTTTCCGGAATTCCGATCGAACGTGGTAGACCTAGTTTACAATGAACAAACTGTACTATTTTTTCACATACTTGCTTCTCAAAGTCAAATTTGGCCGACGACGACGACGCGATTTCGGTGTAGAACACTGCTGTCGGTACATGTATTTTTTTTATTTTTTGTGGCTTTGTGGTAGACACCGTTCCAGTGACTGTGGCGATAGACTTGGATTTGCCTGAGCTTCCACCACAACCATCGACGTCGTCTGCAGCTACTACGAGAATGCATGCGGGCCACCCGAGTGATGCCGACAGCGAGCACACGCTGATTTACTATACGGCCAGCGACGAAAGCTCCGACAAAGCCTACTTTGTGCCTGTGACAGGGCGTCGGCCAAAAAGAAGACTAGTGATGTCTTCTTCATCAACAAGTAAGAATGCTACGAAGACGCGAGAACTTACGATTTGCACCATTCCGTTTGTGCCGGTTGATGAGGCTCATATTCTCAACCAGCTCAATCGTCAAGCGATGTCTAGGTCTCTTGAGGAATTCGCCCAGGGACTGATCGCAGACGTGCGCATCAATGTCCATAAGAATATCGCCGCCATAAACATCACTCAACGAAGCACATTGGAAGTGTTGATCAGTGATAAGGTGTTGAAGAACATCAATGTTCACTCATACATACCTGATGGCCACGACTCTGCTGCAGGCGTCATTTACAGTGTCGACATTTCCATCATCGAAAGTGACTTTGCTGCTGTCATCAAACCGGTGTCTGCAGAACTTACCAGACTCTAGGCACATCGTCTGGTCAAATCACGCTGCGTGAAGCTTGTGTTCAAGGGAGACAGTCTTCCATGCGAAGGTCGGCCATTTTCGACACACAGTGCGACCCTTCGTACCGAAGTCCCTTCAATGCCGCAAATTTTTTAGCTTGCGACATGTCAGTGTTGTTTGTACAAACCTGGCTGTGTGCTCGCTGTGCTCAGAATAAGAGAGCACAGACGCTTGCGAGGCAGAACTTCGAAAATGTCGAAATATCATGGCCCCCATGAAGCATCGTTAAAAGATTACTAAAGCATAGAAAAAGAAATGCAAGTGTTAAGACAAATGGTCCGAGACGGCTCAACTAACAAGGAGGCCGCTGCCAGAGTACGACGCCGGCAATCTTGTCGACGGAGGCCCCAGAGGAGGCCCAGTGCCGAAGCAAGGACTGAACCTCACCAAATTATCGCCGGCATACCACCTCAAGCGTCCAGACACGTTGACGACGAAACATTCATGTAGGGCAAGAGCATTACCAGCTCGCCTGAAGCATGGCAAGCGCTGCCAACGATAGACCCACCGTTTGAGCCACTGCATCACTCGTCTAAAATCACTTCGGAACGAGAATGCGGTGACAGTCGCGATAAAAAAAATCTTAGCCATGGTAAAGGCCCTCATGAAAACCATTCGTATGCTCCTCACTCACAAGCGCGTTGGTGATAAATGCGTTTTCTTCGTCGTCTTGTTTTATATATTTGCATTTTGTATATTTTGAAGCCAAACATAAACACGCTTGTTGGTAGTCAGCGCAGGTAACGTTAGGCCTTTCTAACGTTAGGCCTTTCTAATTAGCATTACACAAGCAGTGCTAATTAGGGTTAATTACTTTATTTTGTTACAAATATGCCTTCTCTTGACCTCTTCGTAATTATACGGGTGTCAATAGTTGGAAGGTTTCTGTTGAGGGCAACTTGCGTCTCGTATTTTAGTGCTCCTACTTTGGACACGTGGTGTAGATCTTAAGGGTCATTTTAGTGCTAAAAAGAGCAGTGTAGTATTATATCAAGATTGTTGCTCTTCCAACTTTCCTTCTTCTTGGCGGTGAGCTTTGCCGTGATCATTTTTTTCAGTAGCTTGAAGGTGCTCGTTTAGTTCAAATTGACGTGTTGGCTCCTGCGTGCTTCGTTGGGAGCAAAAAAATGGCTTTGCTGATAAGAAGAAATGCCCAGAAGTGCGAAAATCGTATTTCATAGTTGGAACCGAATCCTGGTGTTCAAAAAGTTGCAAAAAAACCCAAAAATATATGCTTATGTCATATAGCGCGAGGGGTCGTGTTACGACAAAAGTCGCTATACAGCACAAGAGTAAACTGTCACGCCATCTGAATCGCCCAAGATGTTATGCCATCTCCATAGCCCAAAACGTGGGTGGTGTAGCGGTCCACATATTACATAATTATCCGAAACTGCAGTAACATCAACCTAGTTTGCAAATGAGTGTGTTCACGTATTACTTTTTGGACACGTAGTGAGTACTTTGTAACCAGAAAAACTACGAATTAATGTGTATTCACTGCTTTGAAACTATGCTTGTTTGAGGCAATCTGCAATAGTTTAAAACGGTGAAATATTTCTTTTCTCGCCACGTGGTTGACGCGGCAAGCGACAAGAGATGCTATGAGAATGCGACGCAAATTGGGTTCGATTTCGCTATGGTGTCCTACTTACGAAACCAAGTTCTGGTGTCCTCTTAAGCATTTAAACCACATTACGAATTTTTTCCAGTAGTTCTGTTTCCACTTAAGCCCAGACTTGAGCGAATACTTAGGCACTTTGAATAATCGAGCGAATAACATTGAAGTTGAGTTCACTTTGATTCAAAATGAATATATGCGCGTATATGTGTGCATTTAAACTTGGAATATTCAGGCAGTGCCGCCTGTTGGCATCAGAGTGACCGTGGAACACTTCTATTGGCCTGGTTGTTGTCAGGCACTTCATGATCCTATTGCGTACTACATGACTCCCACGTTTAGACGCTCCTTTAGAGTTGTGATATGAAAATCATGGCATCACGGGCAACCTGACTTGCATGCTGTGTTCATAGTACGCTGTGTTCCTAGCACATAGTAGTTCATAGTACGATGGGTGGATGGAGGACAGACGGAGGACGATGAGAGTGGTAGTTGCGTTGAGATGAAGTCTCCAGGGAGCCGCAGAGAACTTTATTACGCTATCTCTGCTGCTGAGCATTGCATATGCACCAGGATAACAATCCAGAAACTGGAAGCATCAGTGCAAGGCATCGACCCAGGTGGTTCTATTGAGGCGGGTGGTCAAGGCAGTCTTCAGTTGCCGGTGAAGGCGTGCCACCAGGCCGTTGGCGCACGAATGATAAGCATTGGTAAAGCTATTGTTTGCTCTCAGGATATGGTTAAGGCAAGTACATAGCGTGCGTGGACTCCAATTGACAGCTATGGTCTGTTGTAACGATGCCAAGACAGGCAAAACAAGGTAAACCGACCAGAAATAAAAGCGTGGGTAACTGTTTCAGTGGTCAAATCTTCTATGGGAACTACTTCTGGCCAGCATGTTAAACAATCACTCTTGGTGACTATATAACGGTATCTCTGAGACATGTACTGGTAGAGGGCCCACTATATATCTATAAGTATATGGTCGAAGTGACGGCTGGGTGGAAGGAAAGTGTGGCGAGGCATCTTGGTATGACGGGAGACCTGTGTCATCTGGCAGGACCGGCACATGCGCGTCCAATCACGTACATCACCTTTGATTCCAGGCCAGACATAGCGCTGGTTGAAATCACGCTGAGTAGCCCAAATGCTGGAGTTACAGATGTCGTGTAAGGAGGGGAAAATGGGGTGACGTTATGAAGCGGGAACAGAAGGGCGGGGAATTTCAGCTGACACAACGCACCACAATGGCTCAGATGATGATAGATGTGGCACTAGGCGTACTTGTAGGGAAAGAGGGTTCTACTGAAAAGTGGCGGGTTCTTCATCATTCTGCTGTGCGGTGGAAAATGAGGTTCAATCGATGTTTGGAGATGGCGAGCCAACCACGGCTATAAGAGAAAGACCATCCATGGCGATGTTGTCGATGCCTTTGACGTGAGAGATATCAGTCGTGAATCCCGAGATATAAGTGAGATGACTGAGTTCACGGGGCACGTACCTGGATGAGTTTGTGTGAAAAACATACGCCAATGGCTTATATTCAGTCAGCACGTAAAACAACCATCCTCCCAAAAATAGCGAAAGGCCTGCATTGCTGAGTAGATGGCTGGGTACTCTCGGCCGAAGACGCTGTAGAGGGTCTCAGCAGGAAGGAGCTTCTAAGACTAAAAAGACAAGTGTCTCCACTTGGAGGTAATACACTACTGCAAGGCGGCTCCAACGGCCACGCTGGATGCGTCTGCCATCAACCGAGTAGGGGTGTTGTTGCGCGGATGTATAAGGAGAACAGCGTTCGTGAGCGCTTGATTGCCGGCAGTAAAGACAGCCTTGGCTTTTGATGACCAAGGTATGGCAGAGGACGAGCCGGCAGTTTAACGAAAGAATGTCGGTGAGTGGTTGAAGCAGTTCTGCGCAGTTTGGTATGAAGAGCCTGAAAAATTTTGCTAGTGCAAAGAATCAGTTTAGCTGGCGCACCGTTGTAGGCTGAGGATAATCTCAGATTGCTTTAAAAGGACACTAATGTCAGCCATTATTGGACGTTTATTGTTGAAATGGCGGTCCGGAAACCTCGTGGGGTTACTTTTGTGCCAAGGAAGGGTCTATTTTTAAATACAATATCGTTTTAGTGTTCCACACCACGTTAGCGCACTTCAAATTACCCGCCTCAAGAAGCGGATTGCCCGCTCCGTCTCACGTCACTGTTGCCGTGCATAACGTTGCCCAGCTTTACTGCACTAGTAGCAGCATATCGAAAGCAGTGGAAGCCGCAGCAGCAAAAACAGCCATTGATGAATTTCCCTTCATTGGCTCCGAGATTGCAGACGCCTTTGTTAAAAATTAAATTTTTGAATCACTCGCGCCTTTCCTCATAGTAACGTCCGGCGGTTTCCATAAATCAAACAAAAGCAAACAAGCAGCATTTTATTGCGTCTCTTGATGCACGGAAAGTTGTTTATTCAGTGCAGATAAATCGATTACTAGCGATTAATTTTAGGTGGTTCGTCTGATGTCTTCGGGATCACTTAGAAATTGTCCTAGTGTGGCGCTTGTGTTCTTGTGCATTTACGCTAATGTCTCGGTAAGTAGGACAATGTTGTTGATAATATTGTCGTTTGAGGGGCTGTCATACGTTGAGCTTTCATCTGACGTAAATTGTTCTTTGACTCTATGCCCTTTAACGTGGGACTAGAGAGGGCGTATAACTTTCGGTGATTTGCGATGGCCGAAAAACTTGGGCTTGGATGCGCCGAAAATCCACTTCGAGGCGTTCGCCACGAGACTTTACTGCAGCATACGTTGCAACAGAGCGCGGAGATGCTGCTCATGCTCTTTGGGCGTTCGGCTTGCGATGAGGACATCATCAAGGTACGCAAACACTGCAGAAATGCCTCGTAGACTTCAGAAAGCAACCGCTGGAAAGTTTGAGCCCAACTGTGCAGTCCAAAAGGCATCTCTACGTATTCAAGAAACATAAAGTAGAGGTGATGGCAGTTTTAGGTATGTGTGCGGGCTGGACGGAAATCTGGTCGAAAAATCGCCGTGTTCGTTAGTGGTAAGACAGCATTTGCGGATGACGTGGTCCCTTCGTGAACCTGATCAGTGAGCTCTGCCAGTCGGTCAAGTCTGACCTTGCCTGCTGACGCGACGACGAGGTGGATAGGCTAAGAAAGACGTTGGAGGAAAAGCTCACGAAGCAGCGCTGAGTGAAAAGAGTCGTCGAGCTTCCCAAGAGCTGTCGCGTTCGGCGCAGTAGTTCGGAGGGGAGCCTGTCACCAAGGTTCCCTTCTGCAAGGAGTTGCTATAGACAGGAGTTTTCGGTGGCATGAATCACTCCAGCACCTTGGTCTTGAGGTGATAATTTGGCTAGTGTCTTGGGGGTTGGAGAGGAAGTCCAAAAGCTCACTGGTAACATCAGGAGAACGGACTGTGGCGACGTGGTGGTAGTATGTCCTTTCCGAAGCGATGCGGTGAAGCGAGAATGGCACCCCGACCTGGTGGAAGCGTAATTGCACGCTCTGGGGCCAGAAAGAAAGACGAAGTTGCACCGCTCAGACGTCCTGCAGATGTGAGGCTTGTTCAGCTAAGGGCGCGTTCGAATCTGTCATTCTGGTCGTCTTGAGTCACCACTTGTAAGCTTACATCATGCCGCAAGAGCGAAGGAAAGAGACACCTGAACCACAATTGACATCAGTAGAGAACGGAGTCTTTGCTTCACGTGCCACCCCAAAGCGCCGTGTTTTTTTCTTCCGTTTTGCACGCCGTCCAAACGAAACGCTTCAGGATCGTCCAGATACCTGAACGCTTCCGCTCTCACGCGGGTGTATTCCGGACGTTCTGAAGTTGAAGTGTCTCTGTCGTCAAAGTCATAAATAGCATCATTTATTACCTACTCAGGATGACGGCTCATCGTTCGTGTCTGTTCAGAGTGGTGCATATGCTTTTACTCTGTGTCTTCATCCGTCTTTAACGCTGCTCATGGCTGCTTTTTCTTAACGCTCAAGCATTAGAGCCACTCATGTGTGTTCTCGCCATTCCGGGGTAGATAAGAAAATGTCCATCACTTGTGGCACATCACCGCCCCCGGGTATGCGCTTCTCTTTTCCGGGAAGTGTTTGACGACGTACACAATGAGATTGAGGTATTATTCATGTCACGACACGTGATATTTTTTGACCTATCTTATCCACCTATACTATTTTGGTGCACCCCAAGCTAAGGGGGAGACAATGGGAGAACCCAGACATAGGCGGCTAGATAGATAGATAGATAGATAGATAGATAGATAGATAGATAGATAGATAGATAGATAGATAGATAGATAGATAGATAGATAGAAAGATAGATAGATAGATAGATAGATAGATAGATACGCAGAGAGACGCGAAAAGTCCTTGCAGTACGCAAGAAAATGCTTCGCATTTAAAAGCACAGTTCAGTATTTTTCTAATGCACTGAAAAATCTTGAAGCGCAGAACATGCATGAATTTGGGTCACGTGCGCCACCGTTGAGAGTTTGTAATGCAGTTCAGGATGACCTCGTAGTCTAGAGCGCCTAGACGTCGAAGCACCTTGTATAGCCCGACATATCGCCGAAGATTTTCACAAATTTCACATCGGCGTATTGGTGTTCATACCCAATGGTGGTCGCCGGGTTGGTGTTCCACGAAGCTTCGTCGAAGATTGTAGCAGCAGCTGTCAGTCATCTGCTGATCCTTATGCACAGGCGGGTGAGTTGACGAGCTTCCTGAGCGTGTCAGAGATGTTTTGCAGCATGGCGTTGAGCGTCTTTGCCATGTTTCTTTTTTAGGCCAACTTGTATGGGTAATATTGCGCCGTCTCCTGCATTTCCTTGTTCGGCGGTGACGTACATGGCCAGCAAGTGGGCGATGGTCTTATTAAGCCAATTGGTGGCGCCATTGGTTTGTAGGTGGCATGCCGTCATCCGACGATGGCTTGTCTGGTCGTATGTCAGGGTTGCCTGAGTTAGGCCACCGGTAAATGCCTACTTCTCTCGGTGATGAGGAACTGCGGAGCGCTGTGAAGCAAGAGGATGTTTTCGACAGGGACTTCGGCTCTCTCAGATACAATGCCTCTGGGCTGGGCGCTTTTCTCCCTGCATAGCGCGTTGTGTAGGCGGTAGCAACAATTATTCAGTTGTTTCCAGAATTTGAGGTCAAAAACAGCCCCAGTAGCTCCATGTGATTGAATAGAATGGTCAGCGGGGTGACTCGAGAGCCTGTAGAAGTTCAGCAGACCTAGTCAGTGGTGACACCTGTCACTGACAGCCTAGGCAAGTGTTTATGTAACAAGCAACGCCGACAGCAAGGCATGGTCAGTAGTACTTTTTCCTGTATTCTGGCGACGGTGCGCGAAACACACAGTTGTCCGGCTGCATGCTCGTCAATAGGAACTGGAGCGATTCTCGTGACAACTGGGAACGTAGATGAATTCCGCTCGAAGTGCCGTTAGGTTCCCAGAGAACGCCGTTCCGCAATATAAACAGCACCAGTCCTTACCTAATTATCTTCGAGACCACAGCGGCACGGTCATTGAGAGCAGTACTGCCACATAAGGCCCCCGAATTCAAATCGTCTCCTTGTTCAGCGAAGTCGTCAGCATGTACGGTTCCCAAAAGAGCGCCTGCCCTGTACGGAAGGAGCAGCAGTGTCACAGCAAAAGCTGGATGAGCTGCATTTCAGAGTTTTTAAAATACTTTTTTGGCAGCTGCTGGAAACACTTGAAGGGTACCCACTATGCCAATAATTATTGTGCAGTAGAAGGGTTTGCTCCCTTCCTTGCTTGTTTGTACATATGTCGTGGTTCGTACTTGATGCGGCGGTTTAACCATTAAACCTGCAGTTAACGTAATGAAGGAAAAAGAGTTTCAAGTTTAAATGATGAGAAGATGAGTACTGAGTCATCTAGAAAATAAAGCATTGGATAATCATACGGTTACCAACGAATAACATAAGAAAAAATATAATATTTGAAATGAATAAATTGTGTTAATTTGAAACATTTAGAATGTCATTATTAAAAACCTAACAAGCAAACCTTTATGAGTCTAACGAATTCGCAAAGTGCTATGTCAACGCTCCTGTTGCTGTGGCCGAGAGAAGCCCCAAGGGATGTATTATTTTTATATTGAGGCGTAATGCTATATTTTCTGAACATAGTTTGTAACTGTTTTTCTCTATCTCTTGCGAAACTGCGGCAAATAAGTAAAAAATGATCAATGTATGTGGCTCATGATGGTAAAAGCGAAGTGGAGATCGTAAAGAGGTGGACTTAGCATAAAATATTCGTGAAAAATACTTTCAATTTTGGAGAAGGGCACCCTCTAATATTGCAGGCATTAGAGAGATGACCGTAGTACCAAACTAATAATTTATTTTTCATCGAATTCTGAATTATAATATTTACGAAATCGAGATTGACTGACAAACTTGGTATCAGCTGCAATGGATAATTAAGGGCTATATGGGAACCACCACGAGAGACCGTCAGCCATTTCATTTATAAATGTTCCTCGATAACCTTGCACCCATACCAACCACACGACAATCAAGTGTTTAAAGATTAAAGAAGCAAATGCATTCCAAGCGGACGACTCGAAAGAAAAAGAAAGAAGAAGGAGGAACACACATTTATTAATTTGAGCGGCAAACTGAGGTGCCCGTGGGTGAAACCCTTATTCTAGGGCGACACTGGCCCAAGTGACTCGCTTGGCCTGGTCGAAGGCTGCCCGTTGGCTTCCCAGGTCCTGGCGGGAGAGCCGCACCTCTCACTATCTATCACATTCGTTGCGTGTGGAGGGGGAAGGATCGCCCTCTGTTGGTCGTTGTCGGAAAGACCAAGTGATGTGCGGGAGTGACGGCGTGTCACCGCAAGAGGGGCAGCGTCAGCAATATTTGATGACCGGACTTTGATGAGTGTGTTTATGTTGGGGTATGTGCTTTTCTGTGGTCGACCTTATTTTTCTGGATCGCCAGCCTGTGATTTAGGGTGGGGTGACTCCATCTTCTGCCAAGCCTGTCTTTGGCAGTCAAGGATGTCTCACGGCAGCGTACATGTGAACTAATACGTCAGGGTTGGCACGTCCTTGGCTCGGACAGGTTATGCTCGGGCTAAGTGGTTCATCCGTTCGTTTCATCCTACACTTTCGTGAGCGAGGCACCATGTGATGCCGTGGTCATCTGGGAGGTTGGGATCTAGCATGCGTAGGGTGCTCCTCAGAGGGACGCCTCTTAGAAACAGTTGGCAAACCACTTGAGAATCTGTGAGAACGTGTGCAGACTGTCTCTGTCACTCTCCTGCACGAATGAGGAGTGCTATGTTTGACACTTCTGTTATTGCCGTGCTCATTGTACGCATTGTCGCCGACATGATCGCTAGGGTTCGGTTGGTGACGACGGCACCAAATCTGTTTTTATGAATCTACATACGGAAAGCCCACCAGTAAGAATAACAACTGCCGAATCGTTTATTGAGTGTTTTCCAAAGGCAAAAGAATTGCAAGAACTTCTGCCTAAATGTAGTAGCGTAATCTGGGTGACGTACTGAGAATGACCAAGACAGTGTCTCTGAGAAGATACCTACTCCCGCTTTCTGTTCACACATGAATTCTCCGGAGCAATTACTTTCTTTTTTCCCAATTGAAGTAGAGGGTCTTCAAATAAATCGTTTATATATCTGTTAGGTATAAATTTGGCAATGAGAGAGAATATATCATCATAATAAATTTTGTTTTTTTCCAATGAGTCATTCGAAATAATAAGGCTATGGGTAACGTTTTTATAATTTAGCTGCCCTTTGATAAACAGAATTGGAGGACTATGTACCCCGGCTAAGGCTCATTAAAAAAACACCAGGCTTGTGCAGTAGGTGCAGCATAGTCTCAGCAAAAGCAGCAAGAGCGGCCTTTCAGAGCCTATTCAAAACATTACTGAAACTAACGACTGCAAGCACACTTGCTTGGTACCCACTAGGGCATTATAATAGACTTTTCGTTAGTATCCAGGTATTATCTACGTTATTTTACGTTATTTTCCTGACAAGCGTGGTATCCGCTAACTCTTGCAATGAATTTTGTGCAAATCGTTCATGCAGTGGCGGACGACGATAAGGAATTATGGCTGAAGTTGGTATGCGCCACAGTTCATGGGGGAACAACAACAAACTTTTGTGGTGGTTTGGAGCATTTATTGGCCCATTGGTTACACTATTCTCATTGTTCGACCACTGGTTGTGTATTTCACTGTTGTAAAACGCTTTATAAGTCGTATTAACGCGATTGCTTTTCCGACATCAAGCCTGCCTAAAGCAAGATTTACAACAAGCCAATCTTGCCTTGTTGTCGACAAGGCAACAAGGCACCGGTGTAGCTCAGTGAGATAATGTACCTGCGGAGAGGAGACTGTGGTTTTTGTTGACCTTGGGGGACAAATTGCCTTATCTGTGAAAAATTGGGAACTAAAGACCATGTTTTCTCACATTGTTGGGAGGGAGTATATTTTTTGATGTAGTTCAAAGGACGTTAAAGAAAAAATTACTTTTAAATTCTTATGGTAGAAGATTTCTGCCAATATTCGACGAAGGGGGAATGCCTTTTGATTCGATTATGCTACGTGGCCTTCACTGTTTATGGTGGGCCCGTATGGCAGATTTTTATTGCGATCTGGAGAGAGAGAGAGAAAAGACTTATTCGCAGGATCTTGCGTGGGGTAGGTGCCGGCTTCGCAGGACGTGGTTATGCTCGAGCTTCTAATTTTCTAGTCTATACAGTCCTAGAGCCAGAGGGCAAAAAACTCGAGAGTTGAACCTGACCCGACAGAAGATACTTGGGTTCCCGCGCCCTGCACTTGCGGGTAATGAGTTCCCGTTCTCCTCTGCCTGGCCAAGTCCCCCTCGAGCCGCTGGATTGCGCATTGCGAGCAGGATGCACTGCCTGCACGAATGTATTTCCATGAATGTATGGCCAAGTTAGCTGAACTGCACAAAACTCAGTAGATTGTACCTGAGTGGTTGTTGAAGGTAGTGCCCTTAACAGCACTTAGGAAATTTTAGTTTGTGTTGGACTGTTACTTCTTGTTTTTGTTGGGTTTGTGATTTGATGTATGCGCCTTTGAACAAGCAATAAATGAAAAAAACGGTGTAGCTCAGTGGTGGAATATTGAGCTGGCGCCCAACGGACCCTGGTTTAAGCCTTACTGTGTCATTGACGCAAGGTTATTTTTTTTCTAATTTCGCGCGATGTGCCTACGGACACCGGTGGTGCTGGACAACAATTGCGCTTGACTCGCAAAGTGATCTCTTACCAGCTATCGCTGTAAAGTGTTCTCAGTTCATGAATGAATACGATATGTCGACATATAAGTGAAGAAGCGTAAATTTTTATATATGGTTCAATGATGAGCATGCATATTCTACAAGATAGGGTGCTGATTCGTGCTTCTTGATATAACAAAGTCTTCGCAGTAGATTTCGCAAACCCCAAACAGATTGAAAGAACCTCTGATTCTAAGAAAATGAGCGGACTGTAGTTATATGCTGCCTCCCCCCAAATTATAACGCAACAAAATTCTAGAATCTGGTGAGCATACATACGGTAAATCATGAGTAGCCTGTCCTTCCGTGGGCCAGTGGGGTGTCGACCAAGTTTGCGCATTGTTCCAGTAGCGCGATTTGCCTTAGATTTATTATGTTGAATGTGATTTTGCCAAGTCAGTTTCTAATCATGAAACTCCCCAAAATAGTTACCACAGCCATTTTCTGGAATCATCTTTTGGCAATATTGAAGCAAGAAGCTAAGTGTAAAATTCAAAGAGAAATCGAACACTGTACTTTTGCTTACCTATAGTGTAATTTGAATATGGTGAAACCTTAATTTTAATATTCCTAATTAAGAATTTAATGTTGTGCGCCAAATATGTATATCACAAGCAGAAGCAACGAACGCAATGACATCTGCATATACGTACACTTGGACGTTATTGTGAAGCGTAACTGAAGAAACTAACATAAATAAAGTGGGAGAAAGAACATAACCTTCAGGGACACCTCTGTACTGACTACATTTTGGAAAAGATAATTCTCGTTAGTAATAACAAAGTTTCTGATCCTTCGGAAATGAGTACAACCAATCAAATAATACACTGCGGCAAGTTCAAGTTTTCTAATGACTTAAACAAGTTGTCATGTTCTACACTGTCATATGCCTTAGCTAAGTGTAGAGTTTCTAAAGCTGAACACTAACGGTTGTGACGAGTAAGCTCAATGCATCCGTTAAAATATCCATGTGCATCCAAAAGGGAACCCGGATGGGTCTCAATTCTATACAACAAGGGCTTAGTACTGTGTTATCTGCCATAATTTTATTGATTCTAAAGTATAATACTTTCAAAAGATCTTTATTGCTTGAGAAGGAATTGAGACAAAACTTATGTTATCAATAGGTGCACTTGCGTCTTGTCTTTTAGGCATAGGAATTTTTTCGCGATTCTCTGATTTGGAGGAATACAGCCATTTTCAAGTGGATGGTTGACGAGATTAAAGAGATCTTGAAGGGAAACCTGCTATAGCGTTTTGAACATATATTCTATAGTGTCATCTGGACCTGAAACTGAATTCGGTAGAGACCGGACAACATGATCATGTTCGTCTGTAGGCACGCTCATAAAATCGACACAGGAAGGTTTCAGAAAGAATAATTGTGGTTGAGATGTAAAGTGTTTTTGTATTCGCACTGCAATACCGTTTAATTATTCCACCAATACTTCTCAAGTCAGTACGACTTACTGTTTGTTAATAGATGAAAGAGAGAGAGAGAATAAACATTTAATAATAACAAATGCACACTGAGCATTCTTTGGGTGGGGCCCTCAGTCCAGGGCTCCATTGCCTTGCGCGACCCTGCGAGCCCGCTGGACCAGCTGCTGCTGTTCCTGCCGGCGTAAGCTGAGCAGTGCAGACTCCCAAGAGGAAGGGGTGGGATTGGGAATGGGAGGCACGCCCTGTGGGGCAGAGCATTCCCCCGTGGAGTGGTACACCGTCGGTACGGATCCACGGAAGGGGCAGTAGGAGGGGTAGAGAGTCGGATGAAAGCGATTTAGCATATAAAGGCAAGGAAATGAATTGGTCTGTAGTTGCCGCCAAGCGAGAGCATCTGCTCTGTTAAGTGAAGGATGAGGGGAAGGATACGTATAACGGCTCAGTCGATAGTACTGCAGCGTAGCGTTGTAGTTTAGTGGTTCTGTCGATGCGTCGTTTGGATTGGACAGCTCTTCCAATGGAGCCCGGCCGGTCAGCTCTCGGGCAACCGCATGAACGCGTTCATTACCATGGAGAGAGGCGTGTCCAGGAGTCCAGACGATACGCACAGGACGTAATGCGGACGGTGAGACAGAAGAGATGATATTGTGTGTATGTGCAGCCACAAGTTCTTGAGCGAAAGCACGGCAAGCAGCTTGCGAATCTTTTACAATAGTGACAGGGGAGTCATGTGACAGTGTCGTAGCGTGAACAATTGCCAGAGCGAGAGCTCCCTCCTCTGCCAGACCACTGTCTGTAGTGCGAAGTGTGGCAGACGCCACAAGGGCGTCTGTGTAATCTCTCACAGCTAAACACATGGCTGACTTCTCTGGGTAGCGTGCTGCATCAGTGTAAAGTACTTGTAAGTCTGATGTACCATCACCAAAGACGCGTGTCATAGCCTGAACTCGGGCACGTCGACAACCGGCGTGGCAGGAGGGATTCATAGATTAAAGAAGTATTTTTTGACAGCTCAAAAATCTATACAGACATACTGGGGTGCTACTTTCACAAAGAAATGTCTAAAGGTTTTTCTCGTGTTCATGTTTCAATACAGAAACTGCTCTTTTAAACATAACTTAGGCGTACCTACATTTGTTTGAATTACCCCCGTATTCAGAAATTCTCCATGACTTCAACTTGACTTTCCACATCCTTCTAGAAGCACCGCATACTGACCAGAGGAAGCTGAGTTGCTCACATTGCGCTCTCTCAAAGTTTTTGGCAGTCACCATCAGAGGCACGCAGAAAATAGACGCGTGCTCGCGTCCCCCGTGTATTCAGGCCACAATCCGCCGACAAATGCAGGGCTCGAGACGCACGCATCGCTGCCCATTTTCACCCACGCCGTCTGAAGGTTGCTTTTTTTAAACACTAGGCTATGTATTCTGGCGCTGCAGTCAGACAGGAAAATAGAAAGCCTTCATCTGCCCGCTTCTCCGGGTGTGTTTCAGTACTCACTGTAGACGGCTAAATAGACACCTAAATGAACGGCGGCCCCCTTAAGTCCCATTTCTACGTTTCCGTAGCCGGAAAAATAGACAGCTTCGAGAAGACTGCATTGTAGACAAATATAATGCAGGCTACTTTGCTGTCTAAACAAGATGGTGGCTCAGTGAATCACTCAGATAGATCTGATCTCACCGGAATTGTAGTCTGCACACAAGCAGACGCTTCTCCAGTAGCTCATTGCGAGTAAAGTTTATTTTTTTTTTTAAATTTCAACGTGAAATAACTAAGAAAATACAACTGTTACGTTTCTTTACTTAAGCTTTTTTCTTCTCGACGCGAGATGGCGCATTGATGCGCAAAGCCGTCAAGACGTGTTTCAATTCTCGGACAGCAGTGGCTTTATGCTGTCTTCTAAGCAGTTTACGTAGACTACGTGCTGTCAAAGAATTGAAAGACAGCCTCCGTGTTTTAGGGTGATGACAACTTCAATCATAGTTACTTACAACTGGCTAAAACAGCCGCCATACTTGACGGGCCGCCATGTTGGTTCTGGGCATTCGCTTATTTAAATTGAAGACAGCATGGGTTTCAACGAAAAGGGGGTAATTTTTTATGTAGCAAGTTCTGAAGGCTGAAGGGTGTGTTTTCTGGAGTTAGCCACAATTTCGTGGAACAGGAAAGACTTGTTATTAGTGACTCGAGTTTGTATAAATTACTGTTAAAACAGTTCGTTTCTCCCACCTGGTAGACCCACCGCATTGGCAAAGGATGTTTAGGGAGCCTATATTTGCGAGGAGGGAGAACTTCGATGTCACCGGGAACAGAATTCAATGTCCGTTCAATGTCCGTTCAATGCGCGGCATTCCTGAAGCAAATTCACCTTATCACTGCAAACACCTCAGAGGCATTATGGTGCAAGTCTCGAAACTATGCTGTTTATATGATCGTACCTGTAACAACAAGGAAGGTAGATCAAACAGCCGGGTAGGTCACAATGTTCTCTGTAAACCGCATAACTTCACTAGCCTGCTTCTCATAGCCTAAATATTGCTGTTGTCCGTAACATAATTTTCTGCAGCAAGTTTACTTCCTGCGAACAAATCAGTACAATGGACTGCTTAAAAGCCTCACAAGCTGTAAGCACTGCCAGAATTTAGTAGGGCACTCAATCATATTACACCAAACCTTTCCTCCCCCCACAAGCCTGCATATTAGGCTAGAAGAAAAGCAAAGGGGGGCAACAAGGAACAAACCAAGTTTTTCTAGGTAAGATTTTATTTCAAACAGCATCCAAGCGGCATCTGGCCTCAGTTTCTTCAAACCGTCCTGCCTCCTATGCTTCAATCTTGTGTCCTCGCAGATGGCCTACAATAAAGCAATTAGGCGAAAAGTCATACACCGTCTGACCGCATATAAGGAGTCCATACACAGTTTCTCTAAGAGCACTAAATAAACATTGAGTTTACAATATAAAATCATCTTTGTGGCTGGTTATAAAACAAAAGAATGACAAAGCAGAGAGAAATAAATAAAAGGAAGAGAGAGAGAGAGGGGTAAACAAAAATAGCGATGCTGCACATAGGGCACATAGGGCATAAACGACTTGCTTAGTGCACATATACTGCTCCGTTAAGAACCGACAGACAGACAGAAGGACGAACGGACTCGAAAAGTAATTATGTAGCATTCTAAGTTGTTCAAGAAAAATCATTTTTGCATATATTGAGCGAATTTCGGTGTGGTTGCGCGTGTCATTGAAGGGAAGAACGAATGCACCATGGCAGGCCGCACAAAATTCAGTTGTGTTGCAACTGTGGAAGGCTAGAAGAGTCTACAGGGAACGCATTCATCGGCTCGTCTGTCTATCCACCCAAATGACCTTCCTCAGCGACCGAGGTGAAATTGCAGGAACGCGAACATTTGCCAGAAAAGGAAGACGTGAACGCGAGCGTCTGTAGGTGGTTTACGGGCCTGGCGTTTTCCGCGATGAATGTGGTGACAGCTTCGGAAACCAATCAAGAGCAGATGGTGAATGCATGCAAGACCACACATTCGACTAGTCATATCATTTGATTGGTGAACTGCACTTCGGCTGCGAGGATAAACAAGCATACTCAACCAGCTTTCACTTGCATTGCCCGGTGTAGCAAAATGAAACCTGATTCCTTTTTATACTGTGCTTTTATATTGTGCTTGTACTTTGCTCAAACTGCTTTTCGTCGCATGACTAAGTCAGCCATTTCACGAAATGTCTCGCGATATACTCAACGCATTCACACAAACACGGGGCGAACAAGTCGGCTCCAAGCAGTCTCACTTCACTTGTGTAACCCAGCGTTTCCGTTTTCTAGAGCAAGCAGGAAAACGGGAAAGTCTCCAGATGGTTTTGCATTGCGGCACGCAGCATCCTGGCATTTACACTTCAAAGTCCTTGTAGGTGCGCTTTGCGCGAGGATGGTGTCGTAGCGGGAAATCGCTCTACGGTGTAGTCAAACACAGGTAATACGAAAGATTGCACACCCGCGCCAACGTGCAGCTAGTGCAGTGTGGCGGAGCAGGAATGCTTGGCCGTAAGAACCAGCATGGCGCTTATTGCCATAGAAACCGAGACTGAGAACATTGTGTTTTAGCGGGTGGCGGCAAGTGGTGGGTCAAAGTCTGACACCACCAAAAAACATGGAGACGCGCGCACATGAAGGCTTTCTAACAGGAAAATTCGACTGAACGGTGCCTATGCGACGCGTTTGTAACGCGTTCGTGCTGCCTCGGAACTGCCTAAAGATAGCACGTTGGAGACGCGTTGAGGCTGCTTCAAAGGCTGTGGCAAGTTGAAGTCAAGCAGCATTTTTTATGGGAGCTAGTAGGCCATTGGTTTAGAAGAAGTTTTCAGGGGCGAAGCTTCTTGTAGCAACACCCGTTCGTCCCTCGTAGTCGTAGTAGTTGTGTGTAACCAGTCCTACATTTTGACCTCTAAGGTGGTGCCGGTGGGATATTTCTTCTGTGCGTTGTTGAACAATAAAAAATTCGCAGCGTGCGCGTTAACTAAAAGCCGAATTTTCCTGTCTCTCATTCCCCCTTCGCAGCCATTGGCATGTACATTCAGCATTATCTGACAAGTGAGGGTTGCTACGTTATACTCGCTGGGCGTAACTTCCTTGGTTTTAGAAAGGTTTAGTGAGCGTTGGGCTGCAGTGCCATGAACACAGTGAACTAGTATACACCATGAACTCGAGGTGGTTTAAGGTGGCAAGTAGACATCAAGCACAAGCCGTCAGAATGTGTGCGTGTGCCTCCTCTCGTTCAGTCCTTGGAATGTCCGCTGGATGGCGGTGCTTCTATATGAGGAATATATGATGAAAAGTTGCGAGATGGTGGTACTTGGAAAGTGGAATAGGTGGATGAACGGACACAAAGAATGATGCATGGACGGACGCACGGATGACTGCACAGACGGATGGACGAATTGACGGACGCAGGAGCGGATGCATTGACGAACGCAGGGACAGACGCACAGATGGACGTGTGCACGAACAGACGCACGCACGGACAGGCGGATGGACGCGCGGGCGGCCACGCAGACGCACGCATGCACGGACAAAAGAAAGAACAAATAGACGGACGGATGCTTTGCCCCACTATCATCACTCACTCCGTGGATATGCTGCCATTTTTTTCCATGCATCGGTTCTGCGGCTGTGCTGTCTTTCACAATCAGAATAATACCAGACACAGGTTTTCTGTGTGCTGAGGCTAGAAATCTGTGAGTTTTTCATAGAACGTTCCGGTACCAAACACAGACTTGCGGCTTTATTGTAACTTTCAGAATTATTATGAGAGGTCAAAGCAGACAGCAAACTTTTTATCACAAAAAAGTGAATCTCTCAAAAGAGTGAATGTGATAATCTATTGGGACCAAAGGGCATTTGACGTCAATCACTATTGAGCAGTGATCACAACTAGCGGAGGTATCAAACACCACCCGCAAAAAGTCAGGAAGCTTGAGCTACCGAATAACAAGTCTAACGAAGATCTCACATTGCCACGAATAAATAGAGCTACAGCGGAATTTATACATGTATAACCTGAGACGTGCCTATTCGCGTAAAAAAAAAAGACTCAGGAGTGCGTTCATTTGACAGTTGGCACTTGTCTCGCTTTGCTGTAAAATGAAAGAAGGTACCGTAACCAGTGAACAAAGAGGTCGTTATCATGACTTTAGTGAAATGTTGGCACCTTTGTGTCTCAATAAACAATATTAATACTTGCTTTCGACTCGTAGAGAGAAGTCATGCACATGTTTTTTATGTATTCGAATTTGCAGTGGAATGTTTAAAACGTTTTTTCGACTGTCTATGCTGGCTGCCTGAAACTGTTTGCCTAAGCATTTTGGGGGTGCTTAAAACACACTTTCTCAATGCCTAAAAGTACATTCTCTAATTGGCATGCAGGCTTCACGTGATGACAGCCGCCACGTTGAGGAACCAAAATTTATCTTGGTGCGTATATGACGTCTTGTGCAAGCTACCGATGTGGAACCAAGCAAATTCATTTTCTCCTCTACACAAGAATGTTGCAACACGGAAGAGCTTCTGTCATTCACACCAAACAAATTTATACCTACTTATAATTTGCTTGCTCCTCGCACCGTAATTAATATTACCATAACTGTTACAATGTGATTCTGCGTGTCTGACTGAGCAATACAGGAGACGAACAAAAATAACAATCTTTATATTCTTGCAGTTGACTGCCAATATAACACTTCATTACGTTTGATAAACATGACAGCGGACGAAATATATAATAGTGCGATGCCATGCCTTAAAGTCACTTGCAACGGAACGACGCACAACGTGACGATTGAAAGGTAAGATTGCGATCTATCTATCTATCTATCTATCTATCTATCTATCTATCTATCTATCTATCTATCTGTCTGTCTATCTATCTATTTATCT